>NC_138941.1:4622620-5060120 GCF_965226115.1 Aulonocara stuartgranti
CGGGAGCAAACCTGAGTTCGGTACCTTACTCACATTTTTATTACCAGTAATCATCATCATCAACAACACACAAACATACAAGTGTGCATATTTAAAAATAAAGCAGGAGCAAAACAAAGTGTGGTAATCACATTTTTATCATCAATCAAACCCATCGAAGTCCTCATCCTCTGTGTCTGAATTGAACAGCTGCGCTAAATCTCCATCAAACATGCCAGGTTCACTTTCTTCACTGTCAGAGTCACTTTCCGTGCCGTGCGGCTCCTCGGAAATGATGCCGGCTTTTGCGAAAGCTCGAACAACAGTGCCAGCAGACATATTAGCCCAAGCATCTACAATCCATTGGCAAATTGTGGCGTAACTCGCCCGGCGCTGCCTTCCACTCTTGGTGAAACTGTGGTCTCCATCGGTCATCCATCGCTGGATGTGTTTGTCGCCGATGTGTTTGCTGCACTAGGAGCGGAAGATGGCCAGCTTTTCCTTATAATCCGCTGGAAGTTGCTGCGCTACCGTAGTCCTGGTCCGGATGGAAAAATGGCACCGTTTCATAAAATGTGAAAGTGAAACTGCTTTTAGCCGAATGGTGACCGTCGAGACGCTTCTCCCGCTCGTTCTTTGCTCGATGATCCACCGCTCGAGTCTTTCCTCCAACTCGGGCCACCTCGCCTTATGTCCGCGGAAACTCAGCTGCGTTTTCTTGACCTGCCGGAGCTTGTTTTCTAGCTTCCTCCATTTGCGAACCATCGATTCGTTAATCTTAAATTCTCTCGCCGCTGCTTGATTTCCATGTTCCTCCGCGTAGCTGATGGCCTTCAGTTTAAACTGTGCTTCGTAAGCGTGTCTCTTTGCCATTTTCAGGGTTGTTAAAACAACGATGTCCTGCATAACGCACATACCTGTTCTTTTATACAGGTATGTGCGATAAAGTCAACGCACACACTTCACCCTTTAGCGTTCTCATGGCGTTCTCTACTACGTCCTCATTACAACACACAGGGCGCACTGCGCTATAGGGCGCGCCGTACTTTTTGAAGAAAACCTAAGACTTTTAAGTGCGCCTTATGGTTGTGAAAATACGGTAAATGGGTTGAAGCCAGTGCTGTCAAAGAAGCTATATCTCAGGTAGCAGCTGGTAAATTCGTCACTGACATTTTTGCTAGGCATGGTACACCCACTTACCTCATTTCTGACAGAGGGTCTCCTTTGTGAGTGAGCTTTTTGAACATGTTGTTTCTGCCTCAGACAAATGCTACTGAACGCGTCAACCGGACTCTGAAAACTGCAATCCGCGCTTATGTAGGTGATAAGCACACATCATGGGACAAGTTTCTCCCTCAAATTTGCTTTGCTCTGCGCACCGCCCCCCATGACAGTACAGGTATGACTCCTGCCATGATGCTTTATGGTCGTGAGTTAGACACCCCGCTTGACCTTATCACTCAGCCTTCTACAGTAGGTGTTGATGAACCGGGTGTGCCTTACCCTGAGACTCTGAGAGCCTCCCTGCAGGAAGCTCACGACCACGCCAAAGCAGCTTTGGACTATAGCCATGACAGACAAAAACATTACTATGACTTGAAACGTGGCATGTCGATGTCTCGTGTTGGTGACCTTGTGAGAGTTAAGACGCACCCCAGGTCAGACGCTCAGTCTAACTTTACTGCTAAACTTGCACCACTGTTTCAGGGACCATTGTGTGTATCTCAGAGACTCAGTGATGTTAATTTCAAATTCAAATTTTATTTGTCACGTACACAGTCATACACAGTACGATATGTAGTGAAATGCTTGGACAACTGCTCGTGACCTAAAGAAAACAAAAAAGGAAAAGGCTATGAATAAGATAGGAAATAAATATGAAAAATTAAAAAGGGTAAATTTAACTAGGAAGGAATAAAATATAAATTAAGGTTAAAAATGAAATAACTGTACAACACAAATTAGAATGAAGGGTAAATTTAACTGGGAGAATAAGATAAAATATATAAATTAAATTGAAAATAAAATAACTGTACAACAAAATACACAATATAGAACTATATAATAATGTATGAACAAAATACACAAGAAGTATAAATAAATATATACACAATAACAGCAGCAGTGATTTAAATGATGAAGTGAAAACAATGTCCAGAATGTCCAGTGTGTGTGTAAGAACTATATGTGTGGGTCAGGACTGTGTGGTGGTGTGATTGTGATTGAGAGACCGTATCGCCTGCGGGAAGAAGCTCCTCCTCAGTCTCTCTGTGTTGGTCTTCAGGGAGCGGAATCGCTTTCCTGACCTCAACAGAGAGAACAGTCTGTTGTTGGGATGGCTGAGGTCCTTCACGATCTTCCTGGCCTTGGTCCAGCACCGCCTGCTGTAGATTGAGTGCAGGTCAGGGAGCTCGGAGCGGATGGTGCGCTCAGCTGATCGCACAACCCTCTGTAGAGCTCGTCTGTCCTGCATGGTGCTGTTCCCGAACCAGGTTAAGATGTTTCCCGTCAGGATGCTCTCTATGGTGCACGAGTAAAAGTTCCTGAGCACCTTGGAGGGCAGTTGGAAGTCTCTCAAGCGTCTGAGATGGTAGAGACGCTGACGGGCCTTTTTCACAACGGTGTTGATGTGACAGGACCATGACAGGTCCTGCGTGATGTGAACTCCGAGGTATTTGAAGCTGTCCACTCTCTCCACTGGGCACTCGTTGATGACTCGTTCCTCTCCTGCTTAGTGCTGAAGTCCACTATCAGCTCCTTTGTCTTACTGACGTTTAGAAGGAGGTCCTCTGGCACCAGTTCTCCAGATTCCTAATCTCCTTCAGGTAGGCCGTCTCGTTGTTATCAGAGATCAGGCCCACCACGACGGTGTCGTCAGCAACCCTACAGGCTCACTTGGGTGGACTCCGGTGTGGATGCAGGTGTTTATCATGTTGTGAACATGCAACCGTTCCATACCTGGGACTCTCTCACTTCCAAAGAACATTCTGTTTCATTGCCTGCTGAGAGAGAGACCGCAGAGGGTCTGAACTCTGACTCTCAGGCCCACCCTGGCCCCCCTGCAGATACTGACATTGACTCTGAGCCATTCCCCTTTGATTTACCGGACATTGACTCTTCTTCTGGTGTGGGCGCTGTTCCAGAGAGTGTTTCACCCAGATCTGTCCAGCACCCAGCTGCTGGTGGACATTACAATCTCAGGCCCAGACGTTTCCCCAGAGTTACGTCTGGCTGGAGCAACAAAAGATGGACTAATGATTTTCACACAACCAGGCTTGATCTGAAGTGAAATGTTTTGGTTAAACCTGTTTGATGCTGTCTTGTTGCATTGCTACTTTGAGTCATGATATGTAGATGTTTCTGTTTGCTCTACTTAATCCAGTTTTATGGCTCTTTCGTGCGTTAAGGTTCATTCTTGGCATTTACTTAGAAAAAAAAAAAAGAACAAAAGAAAAAAGTGAAAAAAACTAAGAAAACTGATTTTCCACTGTACATATTCGTCTTATTTTCACCAATTTCATTTTTAAATGGTCTTTTGCCCTGTGTGTGTGCACCAATCTTAGCTGTAACCTCTATGTATAGGGTACTGTTAGGTGTGGTGTGTGCTTTTTCGGCTGTGTACGGCTGAGGACAGCCTTTTTCTCACCAGGGGGGGACTATGTAACAGTTGCTATTGTAATGCAGTGTATCACCACATGGCGGCGCCTCCTGTCTCACGACTGGTGTCACCCCCTTTTGGTTCTTCTTCGCACTCCTCCTGAAATGGATGCTCCCGTGTGTACGCGGACTAGTGTGCTCTTTAGTAATGTGTGGTAGAGGTAGCACTTTTATTTTTGATATTGTAAATAAATGAGTACTTTTTGGAAAGTCAGAAGCTGTTGCTCATTCGCTATCCACCTGCACACCTCCGCGGCTGGCTTCATCTCCACTGCACGTTACAATATGTTGATTTTTTTCGCCTACTCATATCATCATTTTTTTACTCCTGGTTCTGTATGTTCATGTTCTGTTCTTTTGTAAACTTCATCTGTTTGTATGTTGTATACTCATTGTGTTTCAATAAAGTTCGATTTAAAAAAGGTACGTTCTAAACGAAGCTTCAGACGTCACTGATCACGTGACTCTGGCCAAACGAATCAAGCCTCGACACGGTGCTTCTGAAGCAGCGCGTTGATCTTTCTGACACACGCACCGGAGCGTCAGCTTCAAGCGGACCATCACTACCTCTCACATCTAAAGGTGTCAAGGTAACTTTGAACTGAGTTCAGTCAATCTGGAGTTTTTCCAAGTTTTCTGTTGCTCTCTGTGAGAGAAGAGCGTTAAAGGCGGGGCTCTCTTCTATTGGTGTGCAAACCAATAGAATGCATCGTGGTGGGGGGGGGGGGCATCACGGGCATTGGCAAGAAAAAAATAAAATAATCGGTCGTACCCATGCTTCCCCGACGTCATGCCAGCGCATATTGGGAAATTCGTAGGAACCGATCGGTTTTCTATCAGCCATTTGCTGGGAGTAAGGGCGCCCTCCGTTTGCGAGGTGCTGCTGGCGGCACAGGGAGGAGAGGGCGGGGCGGCGGGGAGTCTCTGGCTGGCTGGAGCGGCATCTAATAACCAACTCGCAAAACAAAATAAAAACAACAAACAGATATTATGATACAGACTTATAATCTGCACCGATGTTTTTTCTAAATTCTATAAAGTGAGCGCGAGAGCCCTCGGTGCGCCTGCGCGCTGCTGAAGTCAAAGTAAACTTTATTGTCATCTCCGCTACAGACAGTCCAGCATATAGAGAGACGAGACGACGAGGCTGCAGTTACAGCGGTGCAAGTAAACAAACAACAAATATAAGAAGAGTAAGAAAATAAATCTACACTTTAGGACTCGGGGTAAAGGATCAATAACAATTTAATTTATAATTTACAGTTTGATGATTTAAAGTCTCACACAACCCGTCAAAAGGGGCGGGGCCGGCTGCTTCCAAGTAGAGCACATTTCATTTATAATGATGTAAATCCAAGCCCATCATGGATTCACGATCTGAATCCTGGGTTGTGTGAAATCCCAGAAATCAACCTTAGACAAAGTAAATCTGTGAACTAAGGTGTAGGTCTGTTAGGTTAATTGTGCTGATCCTCGGGTTGGGGGATTTGTGTTTGTACTGGAGCGCAAAATTCAAACCAATGGAAGATGGACAACAAAAGTTCAAAGCCATCAGGTGCTCAGGTTGGAAAAAAGAGAAAAGATGCAGGTAAGCAGACGTGTGATTGGATAATGGCAGCTCATCCTGAACCAATCAGACTAAACTCCAAACAATACATTATGTTACAGATTTTAATATTAATTAGTCATTGTTACTTGTTGATTTGTGCTTTTCTCATTGTGTGACGAATTATGACGACTGTTTGGTAGCTGTTATTGTCTCTCTCTCTCTCTCTTCATGTGTGTTTCTCTGGTGAAACAATAGTTTTGTGTTAATGTTAGGGCTGCACGATTTTGCATAAAATGAGAATCACGATTTTTTGGCTTAGAATTGAGATCATGATTCTCTCATAACAATAAATAAACATAAAACAACAAATGTCTCACGTTTTGTTGTTGCAGCAAAATGTTGTCCTGCTTGAAATTCCGTCTCCACCGTTGCTCGACGCTGCGTGTACAGAGCAGGTAGTGCAACAATAGAAAAATAGTTGCGGGACGGCACTGTGTAGCGTTTGTCTAGGGTGTTGATCGTTTTCCTAAATCCCTCGTTTTGCACAGTGTTGATGGAGCCATATCTTTGGTCAGGTGATAAGTGATAGCCTACGTGATGTCTTTGTGGCTGCGGGAGTTCGACGTGTATAGGGAAGCGCTGTATAAGGTTCCCGTTATTGATGTTTGGGTGGTTGACCGGGACGGATTTTCTCCTGTCACTTTCTCGTCATCCCTGACGTGCTCTCCGTTGTTGTTTCCCTGCTAATTTTAGCATCACACGGCACAGCTTCTGTATCACGTGGTATAAGGCTCCGCCCTTGTCATTTGTTGAGCAGGAAGAGTGAGCGCTTGTTTTCATGCAGAGTACGTCCCGGATCAAAATGTGAAGTTTTACAAATCACCACTTCTTTAGTTAATATCATTTCAGTCTCAGACAATCTCGTTTCTCTTACAGAGGTTGAATGCACCTTCTGCGGATGGCGGTACCACACAGTGTGCGTGGACTTCCCCTGCACAGAAGGCAACTACAAATGCTGTGAATGCTAAATAAACAGAAACAAATGATCCCTGTTGTCTTTGCTTGATGATTGGTTTGAGTCTTGACAATCCACATTGCTGGTGTTGCATCTTTCAAAGCCAGCAATGGCAGGTATCAGTGCTCAAAGCTTTTGTGTTTGTTTCCAACAAGTTGCCCACCTCGGGAAACAAAAATGTGTTCTTTTACTTGTCAGATGAACATATGAGACACTTTGACTCTTCAGTGCAGTGTGGAGCCTAACAAAGATCTGTTTTGTGTCCCAGCTGATCAGCAGGAGGAGGAGAGTCTGACGGAGCAGCAGAGGAACATTTTCAGCTACTTGGACTCAGCTCAGCCACTACAGAGGAAACAATGAGCTCAACACAGAAGGTGACAGACAGAGCAGGACCATATGACCAAAGATATTTATCACCATATACATTTGAACAGTTGCCATAACGATGTAGCTGACGATAGAATTGACACCAGACAAAATACTTTGCAGCTCCACAACTTTATTAAAAAGCCATCAATGTATTTTCACTGAAACAAGCAGCTGTTGTTTATGTGCATTAAAGTTATATAAAAATGTAACAGTGCAAATGCAAATTCCTCGCTGACAGTTTAACCAAAAGGCGTTTCCAGTGGAAACTGGCCGACACATCCTGAGCATAACCATGTATAATATCCACTAAACTTCAGAAGAGGTTATACAGTCGTGGCCAAAAGGTTTGAGAATTGCATAAATATTGGAACCTGGAGAAGTTGCTGCTTAAGATTTTATAATAGCATTTTGCCTGCACTCCAGAATGTTATGAGGAGTGATCAGATGAACTGCATCGTCCTTCTTTTTATAATACAGATTTGTACTTTATTTCAAATTGAACCTTTAAAGGGGCATTTCTGGACTTTTAAACACCAGTAATGTACTTTTAAGGGAACATTCAAAAAAAATGTTCCTATAGGTACAAAAATGTTCTTATTTCGTATTTCTGAGAGTGTATCATGTAACACTATAGATCAACTTAGCTCAGAATATATAAAGCATATAAACAGTTACAGCAATATGATGCAACAAACACAGCAGCTACTGATCCAAAATACTCAAAGCTTCATAGAACTGAAACCAACATTTATTTTTAGCTCCATCCTGCTGCTGATACAGACTTTAGGTTTCTGAACATTAAACTTGTTGCTGCCTTTCATAGTGTGTAACTTGAAGGCCCTGAGTACTTTCTCCCACACTGAAAACACTGGGATGATCACATTATTTGAACATTACCTAATAAGACTGATTCAGCACAGACAGTTATGTTAGATTTGTATTGTTGATTGTTATTTATGCTTAGAAATATTTACTTATATATGCTTAGAGTTTTGTAATTAGTTGTAGATTGGTAGAGGTTTTGATCCTTGATAGTCTGCAAACTTTGTGTGTATTAGACAGCACTTTGGGAGCATGAGAGGTCATACCATGTCTTATTGTTTTATGGTAGGATTAACGTAGCTACGTCTGTTCTAGTCTAAGTGCTTTTCTGTTTAGATGAACTGCTGGACTTCCTCACCGGGGGGGGGGGGGTCTAGTCTACCCTCTTCCTGACCAAGGATGTTTGACCCTTTGATCAGCAGTCCACACACACACACACACACACACACACACACACACACACACACACACAGGCAAGGTACTCTTTGTTTGTATGTAGACGTCATATGTTAATGAACTTATGCATATTCATGTAACCTCAATAAAAGAACAGTGGTACGGGAGAACGGACGAGAGCTACTGGGGTCAAGCGAAGGAACGGCGCTCTGTCTGGTTCTCTCCCGTGCACGAGTAACATGAAGAAGTTTGCCTACTTGCGTCTTGCTTGCAGTGTAATTATATTGTCTTAACGTTCCAGCGAATAGGTTTATGCTACAAACCTATCAAGTTATGTTAAACTTTCCTAGCAGTCCTTCACAAACAGGGAACAGTCTGTCTATTCTCTCCATCTGTCAGCTGCTGCTGGCTCTTCCTCCTCCTCTTCCTCACACACTGCTGAGTTTGTCCTGGTGGATCATCAGGGCTGCAAAGCCTCACAGATGATGTGCAGCAGTGGCTCCCTCAGTCTGTCCTCACTCTGGACACTTGCAGTCGTCACACATGGAAATCAAATGTGTGATAAGCTGCAGGATTCAAACACAAGTGTAACTTATAAACACATGTTCATACTTTTATTCCACAATCAGAGAGAAAGAAACAGAGAGAGAGTGCAGGACAGACAGACAGGTGACAGTCTCAGGTGTACACACTGCTACACAACAGCACCAGAGAAGCAGGATTTAGTGTTTGTGTTATTACGAGTGTAAACAAGAAGAGTTCCAGATGGTGCAGTGGACACATGTGTGACTGCTGTGATTAAAGCATCTTTCTTTCAGCTTAACGAGTGAACCGTCAGCTCGTTCAAACACACGTTAAAGTGCGTTTGGCTCGACACCACCGAACAGAGGCAGCAATATAACACAGCTAACATTAACAGTGCAGTGAATCCTGCTTGTGCCGTGATGTTCAGGACTGCAAACCGAGCAGCATCACTGACTTTCAGCTTGTTGTGTTTGTGGATATATGACTGACTTTAATTATCCACAAAATCATCACATTCTCTGTCAGATTAAGGTCGACTATCCGGTTGTTCAGTGATGACGCGACGAATCCTACTTCCGGGCCTAAAGTAGTCTGCGTTTAATATAGCTTTTTTGTTGTTAACATGTTTAATGTTATGTATTTTCTTCTATTTGATCTCAAAATCTCCTAAAACAGTCAGTGATCACTGTTGACCTCCCTCGGCTTTTATTACCGCTAATCATTTATTTAAGCTCAGGTTTTAAAACCTTAGGATGTAACTACAGCCCAGCCCATGCAGCAGTATATGAATGACTAACCTCGTGTTGTGGATGGATTATCTCAGTTGTTCTCCTGGCTGAAGTTTGGTCCTTTTACAGCATCCTGCCATGCGATTACATTTGTTCCTGACCACCGAGAACACTCACATAAACTTTTATCGAGTGGAAAAAAAGTTAGCTTGTTTATATTATGCTAACATAGCTGTGTCGCTAGCGGTCACGTAGCACATCATTATATACCAGCTAGCCCAACTTCAGTAACCCTACAAACGTCACTGCTGTTTAGTTTTCTGTCTTCATTTATGTTGGAAGTGATAGCAGAGCTGTAGGTTTGAATTTGTTTCCAAAACCCCGCAGTCAGGACATGCTATATTGTATTTAGATAGAAGCTAGCGAGCTAACTCCCTGCTAACTTCTAACTCCGTTAAATGTCATAAATTCCGTTTTCATGGATGCCTGGATGTTAAACTCAGTTGTTACACCTGGTAGGGCAGAACGCTGATCATTTTATTAAAGATGAAAGACTTTAGACAGTTTTTCAACTCTCAGTAATGCCATAGTGATCGTTTGATATATGGACCTGCAGCGGAGTTTAGACCCAGACACGGCTAGTGACGTCAGACTGAACAACCGGATTGAATGGCGTATATTTTAAAGGCTTTAAAACCAAGTTAACGCTGAAAGTACAAACATCACTAATGTCACATAACTCTGCCGACAAGGCATAGCTATGGCTATGAAATGCTCTTTGTGTATCACTTCTTCATTATGAAAGATGTCATTAATGCACTAGTAATGTCTCATCTGGAGTATTGTTCAATCATTTGGTCAGCAGCTAATAAGACAGATCTTAACAGACTTCAGTTAGTCCAGAATAAGGCGTCCAGATTAGTGTGAAGATGTTCATACTATACTAATATTGATCAAATGCATAATAACCTTTCTTGGCTTCCTGTACAGGCTAAAATATTCTATGGCTTACTTGTAGTTCTAAAGAAAGCAATTCTGTTAAACACACCACATTTATTCTGCTCAGCTGCAGTATCCAGATGAAATACATCATCATATTACACAGTTTTCAACAAGCTGCAATTTAGTAAATGCTCGAGTTAAAAGTAACGTTTTGTAAAACTGTTACATTTAGAGCAACTTTTAAGTGGAATAAGTTGCCTTAAAAAATTAGAGAATTATTCAAAACTTCAATGAACACTTAAAAGCCGATTTACAGAGCTTTTAGTTGTTGTAAATATTGTAAGACATGATTTGTTTTTGAAATTTGTGTAATGTGCCTCAATGTTATTGATATTATTATTATTATTATTATTGATTGCTTATATTTGAACAATTGTGAAACCTCACTGTGGATGTAAGAGTGAAATTATGTGGATATCTTGAATCCACTTTATTGTGTAATATTTTATGTGAGTATTTGATGGAAGACGAGCAACATCTGTTGTGGAAGCTAACGGGGTTCCTTTAGAATAAACAAACATAGGATTTATTATCACTGAATAATTCTGTATAAATCTATACAAATTATAGAAATATGTAATAGGAAACAACAAAATAATCTAAATTATAAAATAATGTGTGTGTGTGTGTGTGTGTGTGTGTGTGTGTGTGTGTGCGCATGATTTTAGTGTTTGAACAGTCATGAATTATCTTTAACAGCAGGTTGGATGTAATGTGTTAGAACTACCAGCAGGTGGGGATAAGAGACCTTTAAGGTGTTTGGTGCCACGCTCCACCTTCAGGTTTAAAACTAGTGTTAATGGAGTTTGAAGGTTGAGTTTGTTCCACGACTGCATTTCACTCACTGCCTCTGTTTGTATCTCTGTCACTGCAGGACCAACATGGAGCCAGAAGTCAGCGCTCTCAGGAGGCCGACAAACCTCACAGAAGAAAGGGAGAGAAAAAACACACCTGTGACGAGTGTGGGAAGGCTTTTACTGAGCAGGCTAAACTAAAACAGCATCAGGTCATCCACACTGGAGAGAGACCGTTCAGCTGTGACTTGTGTGGAAAGTCTTTTTCCTTCAAGCGTTCCCTAAAAAGACACCAACTCATCCACAGTGGAGTTAAAGCGTACAGCTGTGATCAGTGTGGCAGAGCTTTTACTCACAGTAGCCACTTACAGAGTCATCTAGTTACCCACTCTAAAATTAAGGCATACAGCTGTGACGAGTGTGGGAAGGGTTTTACTGTGAGGGCTAAACTAAAACAGCATCAGGTCATCCACACTGGAGAGAGACCGTTCAGCTGTGACTTGTGTGGAAATTCTTTTTCCAGGAAGGGTTCCCTAAAAAAACACCAACTCATCCACAGTGGAGTTAAAGCGTACAGCTGTGATCAGTGTGGCAGAGCTTTTACTCACAGTAGCCACTTACAGAGTCATCTAGTTACCCACTCTGGAATTAAGGCATACAGCTGTGACGAGTGTGGGATGGAGTTTACTCTGAAGGCTTCACTAAAACAGCATCAGGTCATCCACACTGGAGAGAGACCGTTCAGCTGTGACTTGTGTGGAAAGTCTTTTTCCTTGAAGCGTTCCCTAAAAACACACCAACTCATCCACAGTGGAGTTAAAGCGTACAGCTGTGATCAGTGTGGCAGAGCTTTTACTCACAGTAGCCACTTACAGAAGCATCTAGTTACTCACTCTGGAATTAAGCCATACAGCTGTGACATCTGTGGAAAAACTTTCAGCCAGAGAGGGAGCCGAAATACACACCTACGCATTCACACCAGACATGATGTGTACTGCTGTGAACAGTGTGGCAAATACTTTACAACAGACGCACAGTTACAACGACACATGTTTACCCACACTGAGGAGAGACCTTATCAATGTGACCTGTGTGAGAAGACTTTTAAATCTCCACATGACCTGAGACTACACCAACAGATCCACACCAGAAAGAGACTCTACAAGTGCAGCTACTGTGAGGTATGTATTTATATTGTTGTCATTTTAGCCTGACTGTTTGGAACAACTCTGCTCATTAAACTGTGTTAGCATGTTAGCAATTCTACTGCATGGAAAAGCAGCTCTGAGTGATTATTCAGATTTTCCTTTCAGTTATGATTTTAGTATTACTGTAGTATTATGGTGGTAGTATTGTAGTTATTGCAGACCAGTAAACTGAGTGTGTTAACTGAAACAGTCAAATGTAGTTGGACGTCTGCAGAGATGCTCTTTATTTCAGGCGACGTTCAGGATACAAATGTTGAAGGACTGACTTACACTGTCTTTGTGTCTTTGTTTAGAAGCAGAGCGACATAGATGGATCCAGTTCTCAACCCTGTCATCACTGTGGTGGTGGGAAAGACTTTCATTGTGACCTCTGTGGAAAAACTTTCAGTCGGCAAAAGACCCTAAAAGTACATCAACGTAGACACACTGGAGACAAACTGAAATACTGCAAAGAATGTGGGAGAAGCTTCACCACACCAAGTGATTTAAAACGACATGAACTGATTCACAGTGGGGTTAAAAAGCACCTCTGTGATCAGTGTGGGTCATCCTTCACCACTGCAGGTCAGCTTAAATCACACAAACGAGTCCACACAGGAGAGAAACCACACAAGTGCAGACACTGTGAGAGAAGCTTCTCACAATCAGGTAGTCGTAACATTCATGAACGTGCACACATGGAAGGAAACTACAGCTGTGACCAGTGTGACAAGAGCTTCAGGAATCTCAGTTCATACTCTGCACACAAACGATCCCATGTTACTAATAAACTGTTTCACTGTTACCAATGTGCCCAAACATTCACCTCATTGTCTGCTCTGTGCAAACATCAGCGCGATCACTCAGGGCTGAAATCACTCCCATCACTGGATCACAGTGAATCTGAAGACACAGAAAGATCATCTGGTTTCCTCTGGTCAGACTCAAAAAGATTGAGATCAGGCTCCACAGAGTTCAGATAGAATCATCTAAACTTGTGTTGAACTGAACTGGTTGCTGGGCTGAACTTCTACATAATACAGATCTACATGGGATCTTCTTTTCTGTTGTTTTACTGAGTCAGTTTTGTCGTTTTTTCTCTGTCCTGGTTTTGCTCGTCTGTAAATGATTGAAACTCAGTCAAATAGTTCATTGTTCTCCAGCTTTACGTTTTGGAAACTCATGTTTAACCTTTAAAACTCTGACATGTTTTAGCACACAAGGCTTCATCGTTCACTCATGATTGGACCATGAGAACAAAGGTTTTTAGTTCTTTCAAAGAGAGTCTTGGAGATGTTTGATGTTTCTGTTTTTCTGAAACCACCTGAAAGAAAAACTATTTTTCTTGCTTTATGTAGTGTGGAAGTTTTTAATGTTTCTTCATCTGTGATGTTCTTGAATGTGTTCACGTGAAGATGGTACAAATAAACTGTCCTTTCAGCTTTAGCTCCTAATTTATTCATTATTTATGGATGTAGCACAGCAGCCGTCTCTTGATTAACACATGGAGGGCTCGGGATCTGATGGTGTCGTCTCCCTAATTTGCCCACTCAGTAAATCTCACTCATGGCCAAGAAATTGAAATAAACCTTGTTTCCCTGCTGGATAGTGATCCACTGTAACTCTGCTCCTCCTTCCTGTTTAGGATTTCTGTGGCTGAAGTAAAATTCCCGCCATCCATCACTTATCCCAGCTAACCCAAAGTGAAATAAAGTTTTGCTGGTCTTAAAAAAGCATTACAATAATGGGCATTACCAATGCAAACTGAATGATACAGAAGATGAAAGAAGAGACTTTGATCAGTTAATAAAGCTCATGATCTGGATTCATTGTGGCTGCTACACAGATACTTCTGGGTCACTTCTCTCAGTTAGGAACCTTCCTCACCAAACTGACTGTTGGACCACACCCCTGGTTTCATGAGAAATTGTTTCAGCCATGATTTCTCTTCCTGTATTTCAGAGTAAAGACTGAAGTGACAAATGGAAGCATGTTTAAAAAACACAATGTGAGAGAGACGTTGAGGTCCTTAGAAGTTACCCTGGGTTTTTCTGTCACCCTGCTAGATGTTACACACCTTGTTATTGTACTGATTTCTACTGCTGGACTACTCCTGCGGAGAGTAACAATACTCTTACTAATTAGCTCCCTTTCACACCTTTGGGGATATTTATTTTTGTGTTTGCAGCGCTGTGAGCCAGAACAGCGAGAGAAAAATCTGCAACAGCGACGAGCCGAATGCTTACGTGAATCGCAGCAGCTGCACATGTGCTACGCTGAATTAGAGGATATCTTTGCTCTGGATTTCTATTTCTACTTTTTCATTTCTATATGATTCTTCTTGCATCTAAACAAAGATGATTCAATTTGCTAAATGTTGATGGCTCTTCGTGCTCAGGTGTAAATGAGACGTAATATTTGCTCTTGGTTTGGTTCTCCTGTACAGAACCTTGCAGTACAACAGAAACCTAAAAACATTATTTGTAGTTGTTATTCTTAGTTGTTCTGCTGCCTAAATACCACAGGGTCTGATTATGAAGTTATTGAGCTGCACATACTTTACGACCTGCTTAAGTTCGAGGTCACAGCGTCTGTAGAGCAGCTGGAACATAATGAAGTCTACAAGGTTAAAGTTTTCTCTTCAGTTATTGTTCTTTCTGCTGCTTGGTTTGATGGATCTGAGAGCTTTTGTTTTTATTATTGTTATTATAATTATCATTAATATTTTACTCTCTAGAAGCTTTAAAATAGTGTTTGTGTTTGAAAACATTGATTTAAGAATTGAACAGAAACATCTGTCCTTCTGAAAATCGCCCAAAGGCACGGAGACAAAGTCAAAGGATGCAACCTGTAACTTTCTCTTCCTTCATGTCAGGACCACCATCCATGATTTCATGTGGGAGTGACCCCCCACAGAGGGACAAAAGGACCCCCTGATGATCCTCTAATCGCCTGAGCCAAGGTGTGAAACTGGGTGTGGGCTCCAATCAGCCAGAGTTTCGGGTGTGTTCATTGTGAAATCTGGCCGCACCTTATCATGCGAATTCCTGAGGTCAGATGGCCCAGGATGTGAGTGGGCGTTAAGGCGTCTGGGAAGGGATCTCAAAACTGGATTATAGATGGCAGAGAGTTGGTGTCGTAAACCCCGCCTCTGTTCAAAGATGGTCGCTCACAGTGGACATAGATGCTTCTTTCACTCCTCTTTCAAACCATCTGTCCTCTCTGTCCAAAATGTGAACATTGGCATTCTCGAAAGAGTGTCCTTTATCCTTAAGATGCAGATGGACTGCTGAGTCTTGTCCTGTGGAGGTGGCTCTTCTATGTTGTGCCATGCGCTTGTGAAGTGGCTGTTTGGTCTCTCCGATGTAGAGGTCTGGGCATTCCTCACTGCACTGTACAGCATACACCACGTTGTTAAGTTTGTGTTTTGGCGTTTTGTCTTTCGGGTGAACCAGTTTGTGTCTGAGTGTGTTGCTGGGTCTGAAATGCACTGGGATGTCATGCTTGGAGAAAACTCTCCTGAGTTTTTCTGATACACCGGCTACATAGGGGATGACAATGTTGTTGCGTCTGTCTTTCTTATCCTCCCTCGCTGGTGTCTGATCTTCTTTTCTGTGCCTCTTTGCTGACTTTAAGTCAGCAAAGAGGCTCCTTTGACTACGATGACCTGGATGACTGAGAACCTTCACAGACACTTGTGGTCAAATAATGTGTCAATCACCTGTGAATCAAACTGTGTGTGGCTCAGTTCATGTCACAGTGTTGTTTAGTATATCTTCACTTGTCTCACTCTCCTTCTGTTCTGTCCATCAGGACGATCCTCAGCGCTTACACAGATCCTCCATCGATGTTGTAACTGTTGGCATGATGACATTGTATATAATTTGGATTATTTCTTTATCTTGTCAAGATCTATGTCATGATTGTAAATTGTTTAAGCTGTACATTACTGTTTGTTTTTTGTAGTCAACGTTTTGGTGCTTTGTGCTTTTATTTTGAAAGTCAAGTTCGCTTACAAGTTGCGCTAGAATAAAGGTTTTTAGTGGTTTTATTATAAAGGTTTTATTATTATATAATAATGATAATAATAATATCAATAACATTGAGGCACATTGTGTGGAGGAGGTTCAGTCATATCCTGATCATCCAGACAGATTTGATGTTTATCCTCAGCTGCTGTGTAGAAATGGTCTGACTGGTCGCTGTTACTGGGAGGTCGAGTGGAGAGGAAGCGTTTATATATCAGTGAGTTACAGAAGCATCAGAAGGAAAAGGAGGCAGTGATGACTGTGTGTTTGGAAACAATGATCAGTCCTGGAGTCTGTTCTGCTCTGATGATGGTCCTGATTCTGTCAGGCACAATAACAGATCAACATCCATCTCCTCCTCCTCCTCCTCCTCCTCCTCTGTCTCTAACAGAGCAGCAGTGTATGTGGACTGTCCTGCTGGCACTCTGTCCTTCTACAGAGTCTCCTCTGACACTCTGATCCACCTCCACACCTTCAACACCACATTCACTCAAACTCTTTATCCTGGGTTTATGTTTCCCTGGTCTCCTGGTTCCTCAGTGTCCCTGTGCTGAGTGGAGTGTAAAGAGTGTCTCCTGTTACAGAAACACTCTGACTGTTGAACAGATAGTTCAGTCTGTACATGTCTGTCTCTTTCACTCACAAACACGTTTTCAGATTCATGGATTCAATCAGTTGATGTTTGAAACTCTTCTAAATGATTCCTTGTAAACTTCTTCAGTCACAAACAAACAGGAAGTGATGTCACATGTGTTCCTGTCCACACAGCAGAATGAGTCTATTGCTGACAGTGATGTACAAACAGAGTGAGCATTTCTGAGGCCCAAAATAAACTAAGTAGTTCACTGAATGAACAATGGACTGTGAGCTCAGTTCCTTCATCATTAGTATGGATTATATATGTATATGTATTATATTAGTATCATATATATCAGGTGCTGCTGCTTTCAGTCATTGTGCAAATGTGCTGTTTGTAAGGTTGTAAAGCTGCAGTCAGCTGAGACTGAAGAAGTCACCTGATCAGTGAGCAAACGTTTCTGAAAAGGTCCAGATGAACAGAATCAACCTTTTGGGATCAGCCAGCAATGCAGCATCATTGTTGTTCAGCTTCAGAGGTTTGCAGGAATGAACTGATGACCAGAAACAGCTGCAAAGTCCAAGAAAATACCAGCTGGAGTTCAGCTGCATTTGAAGAAGTCAAAGAAAAGTAAGGATGGCAAAGGGCGACGTTTTCTTCCAAAGAGCTGCAAACATGGTCGACGCCTCATTAGAAGAATCATCTGGACATTTGTGAGGAACTCTAACCAAGAAAGCAACGTCACACAGATCCAACAGACAGTTTCCATGACTGCAAGTGTTGAGTGGAAAAATGCTACATTGCATTATTGCATCCTCTCACCACAGGAGGCGCTGTTGGCACCACTGATTGCTGATCAGCTGTTCTCTGATGATCTGATTGATACTGTGAATAACGGGACTCACTGAACTCTGTGACACAGTGAAGATTACAGAGTTTAACTTCAACATCTGACTGACGTCACACAGACAGAAGGATGAACCAGTGAGGCACAGAACACAGTTACTGGAGATACTGGATCAGCTCCATGTGAACCTCTGATGGAGAAGCTGCTGAGCCAGAGAAACATCAGGACATGACAGCAGCTGCACTTATCTAACAACATGTATCAGAGCTGATCTATGTTAGAGGATCTATCACAGCAGCTGAAGCCAAAGTCCAACACTGGATACCAGCTGAGCCTGTGCTGAGTGTAGTGTTACAGGAAAAGGGCAGAAACACTGGTAGCTCCCAGTGATGCTGACTGGGGCACAGAGCTGAATGATGCAGCATCAGGACACTGTTTCAGTCTGACTGACAGAGAAACCTGTAGCTGTATCTACATGTGAGGCAGAGGCCACACAAGCAGCTTTCTATGTTTCACAGTGACTGAGATCTTCAGTGGAGGTGGACATTGTGACCAGGAGATATTTTATTTTGTATTCTTATGATCACAGTTAGAATCAGAAGTATCAATCATTAATCATTTACCATTGTTGAATCTGTTGACAGTATAATCTTTTAATTATATCTGTGTTACTCTGAGCAAATATTAATGCACACTGACTGTTTATATAAAGTTGTTGCACTTTAGTGCAGTCACACCAGTCAGACCCACCAGTCCTGTTGGGCCCGGCCCGCCTGCGTGTAGTTCTGCACGTACGCCGGCCTGTAATCACATGCACGCACTTATGTAACACACACGCACGTTCACCTACACACTTAGTAATAATAGGAGGGTCGTCTGAGGACAGTTTTCTGATAGATACACTTTCACAAAATGCACAATGTACTACACACTTGTTTTTCTCTAACAACTGGCAGTTGATGTCCACATTAGGTAAACTCTCTGAACAGGCCCAAACTGTTATCATTTCCAGTAAGGTCTGACTGTGTGACGTCATCATGGCTTATATAAGGAGGGGGAGCTGTCCACTCTTTGGAGATCTGTGGCTGTACGCTTGTCTTCCCATGCTTCTGTCTTAGAAGTGTGTAATAAAATCACTATGTTTGTCACCTACACGGACTCGGCTGTTTTTCCTTCTTACCCAAACTGAACCAGACGCAACAACTTGGTGCCGAAACTCCGGTTGGGGAGGAAGGGAGCTTGCAGCTATCGTGTGGGTGACAAACAGGGGCGGAGGCCAGCAGCCTATCTGAGTGACGCCAGGCGACATAAGAAAAGGTGAGTGCCACCTGTTGATTTTTATCCAAAGGCGCTATATTGGAAGTTAAAACTAAATTTAATTAAATAATATTCACTCGGTCTGGGTTTCTGGCGTTGGTCCATAGTGATCTTGACTAATTAGTTTTAAAATAGGGCATAGTAGTCTGACTAAATTCATTGCTGTTCATTTTGGGGGTGAATTTTGAGTTAAGAAGTTATGTGTTTAAGTTAATACGGTTTAAGGTGTGTGGAAACAAATAAATACGGTTTAAGAGGTTAAATGTGGGTTGACTGGGAATGCCAGCCAGTCAATCGGTAGTGTAGGGATAATTTGGTTTTAATTGGGTAGCAGAGACGGTCTCGGGCTTCAGATAAATGAAACTGGATGGCAGGGGTCCAACAGTGAGGCGTTTAAAACAAGTAAATTCGTTTAGGACTGAGAAGCTAGGCTCTCTAAGAATGCAGTTGTTCAGCAGGTGGCGCTGACACCTGACCGCGGACGCGTGGTTAGGCTTTTGCCCGGTTTTGGCCTCCCGCTGGGGACTTGGGACTCCCGGTTAATTGGCCAGGTAATCTATGAGTGATTGCCTTCTACTGCATTGATTGATTAAGAAGGTTAGACCTGGCTGCATCCTATCTAAACGTTGGGCACACTGAGCTTTAAGTAAAGCCAAAAGCGTGAACTGTGATGTGTCACGTGGCCGGTGGAGCTCCGTGTTTTCCTGGCGGGGAAGTAGTTTTAAAAGTAATTAGAATTTAGTAATTTGACCGTTCTTCAAGGCGGCGTACTTGAAACGGTAATTGATCAGCAAGAGCCGGGCTCTGGGCTGAAAGATGCTTTTAAATTAGTCAAAGATTTAGGAACACCAGCAGAGAAATAGAGAAGTGAGATAAAGTTGTTCTGGCATATGGTGTTTTCTTAGGAATTCGAGCGCTATCGGGAGGGCGTTCCCGAGGCGTGTATTGACCAGCAAGGCTAGGCCTGGGCTATAGGTGCTTTTAAATTAGTCAAAAAGTTAGGTGTAACCTCTTGTGGCATATGACGTCTATGCGGGCCCGTGTGTATATAGATTATAAATTACCGGTGTGTGTAAATAAGTTGTATAAATCTGTTAGATCTGAAACTCCGGCTAAAGACTTCATCTCTAGTAAAAATCTTTTCTCTTCTCTCCCTCTTTCTCTCAGTTGGGATTCTGTGTGTGTATGTGTGCTGGAGAAAAATAAAAAAGGAAAAGGGTCTCTCTCTGTCTCTGTGAGAGAAAAAAGGTGGGGGCCGAGTGAGCCCGCGGGGCCGAGTGGGTCCGCGGGAGCGAGCGTGTATGCTGTATGAGGAAGAAGGGAGTGGGAAGGAGCGAGTGAAAAGAGTAACCGAGTATTTGGTGATTTTTTATTATTTCAGAGGCTCTGGGTAAGAGTTTTGACTATATTGATTTAATTCTGTGGTTTTGGAGTTGGCGACTTTAGCTGTGAGAGTTGTGAAAAGAGCAGGTTTTTCTTTTGTTGTGATGTTAAGTATAAATTCAATAGACTGTGAGTAATTGGTGTTTTTCTGCCTATTGTGCTGCGTGGAAGACACAGAAGTGTAGAAATGTTTGTGGTTTATCTTTGTTTGACGTTTTATATAGAGTTGGTTGATTCAGGGTGATTTCTCCCGTTTAAGGGAGGAGTTGCATTGTGGTTATGTTAAAGCTTTGCTGTAGGGGTATGAGTGTGAATTTGTGCTGCCTTCGCATGTTTAAATGGATGCATAGAAGTTTGTGAGTGAGAAATTGTTATGGTGGGGTTTAAAGTAGTAAAGAGTCAAACAACGCCCACTGTTTTAAAAAGGCCCAAAACATCATGAAAGACACCTCACATCCTGGCCACTCCCTGTTCGAACTGTTGCCCTAAGACAGACGGTACAGGGCAATCAGAGCAAGGACTAATAGACTCAAACACAGCTGTTATCCAACTGCAATAACACATCTGAATACTACAAAATGTCCACCATGCCACTCTTGTGTTAATCTATGCATGGTCTGAAGCATGACTGTGGGAATACTTAGTATGTTAAGTATTCTATCTATTTTATTTATTGAATTTTATTGTTTTGTTTATATTTTGATATTGCTAGGGATGATGCAATGATCGGGGACCATTCTTAATTTCGTTGGTCTCATGACAATGACAATAAAGTTTTTGATTTTGATTCTGATTCTGAAATCAACCCTCCTCAAGAGTTCAATAATTTAGGCAGTTATGTTTATACAAATACTAAATGTATGTTTAGTGTCTTCATACAGGTGTTTTTTCTTAACCTGGAAACCTGAGTACGGCAGCAGAAGACGGGCCAAGCTTTGGCTAAAAATTCACGGCTGGACACCAGAGTTGTCCCCACCCCTCCCGGAAAAAAAAAAAAAAAAAAAAAAGAGGGAATGTAGTTTTAGGCAGGTTTTTCTCGCTGAACTGCTCTGGGTGCTGTGTCCCTGAATCTCACCAGTGTTAACCTCTGGCGGAAGACATGGAGAAAAGGAAAAGATGTTCCTGGTAAATGACCGAAACAAATAAAACCACACACAACCAGAGAAAGGTATGAGAAGTGTGAGGAATAGACACATGTGCGTGTTAGAGAAATGCCTCATTTGAGAAAAAGTTAAATTAACCCATACACTGCATTTCGTTGCCCTGTACCTGTGCATGTGCAATGACAATAAAGTGGAATTCTATTCCATTCTATATACAGACGTACCCATACATGCAATGAAGAAACAGCTTACATACATGTGCACGTACATGGAAGATTAAAGTAGCGACACTTAACATACACCTGTTTTTAAATGATATAGTTTATCCACTACTGACAAATAGACTCTCTGGGTTGCAGGACGACAACTTAACGTGAAAAGACAAAGACACTGGTCTGATGATTAAGTGAGGATACGACAAATTTAGTGGTTAAATTGGGATATGTTTTTGTTGATTGTTTGAGACAAATGACTACTGAATGGGAGAAAATTCCTTTTTAGGTTTCTAAACAGGATCTAAGAATTTTAACACGTACCTGTGTTGTCCTGTCAACTTGGGGGGTTATGAGTTGATTATGTGGTGAGAAAAAACAAAAAGGGGGGAAAGGAGACCTCGTTGTTTCTCGCCTCTCTGGATAACACAGCCAACACAACACAGCCAACACAACATCATTTTCCTGTTCGCCTGTTTTGTTTGTTTTTGTTTTTTCTGAAAGCCGAAGCTGACCTGGACTCCTACCCTCCCCTCTACCATCGTTGCCCTCTCCGCGACCATCTTTGACCCTTTGACCCCTGAAGGCCACAGCAGCTGGACTCACAACAACAACTTGAGGATGTCAATAGTGCTGCAAAAAAGCGATCTCATGCAGTAGAGACGGAGAGCACTAAACCTAAAGCCCGTTTCACTACACGGGGGAAATTCCCAGGCTGCGTCAGCTGACAGAGCTGTGACGAGACGCGCATTAAGCCCGGAGGAAAAGGGAGGGTGAGCAAAAGAATGCTGACCTCTGAGAAGAGCCGAACAGCAGAGCTTCAGAAGGCCGTGGAGCAAAGGAAAGACAACATAAATAGACTCTGATCTGACGTGGAAGGAAAAGACTCTGAGGTTTTTGCCCTCAGTAAGAGCTTAAGGCATCAGAGCAGAAACTGAGCATGGCTCCGGAGGAGCTGGCTGCTAATGGAACTCATCAGTCAGATGTGGAGTTTCACGTACAGGACTTGAAATCAGGCGGAAGCTTGCTGGAGCAGGAGGTCGTCAGTAAACCCTGAAAGAGCTACAGAAGCAAAAGGGTCAAGTTACAAGGAGAAGATGCAGGCAGCTGCAACAACGGATGAAAACAGACCCTAAGAGGAGGGGAGGACCCTAGGCCATGCTTCAGGCCGCTGGTTTACCTAAACTACAGAACAGGAAGGTGATGAACACAAACATACACCAACACACGAACACACACTTCTGCATGCGCCTACTTAGAATGAAGAGAAACACACACATGAACACTTATGCACTCGTTGAGGGAGTGAAAACTGATACATACCCATGCACTAAAATCAAAATGTTGATTTAATTTACTAAGAAGTGACACACAATGCTCCAGCTGCTGCAATGAAGAATGCTTTACTGACAAAGGCTCAATGCTGCACACAACAAAGTCAAATATAGAATATGCTATAATAATAAGCCCAGAGGGCATTTGTGTGGTCTGGGGAGCAGAGTCCAGAGCGGTTTGGTTATGAAAACGATGCCTGTGCGAGATATCTGGGGCTTAAGGCCTCGACTTAATTGTTTACTGTACACTAAAAAGAAAAGAAAACACTCTGAGCAGTGGTGCAGAGTGAAAACGAGGAATTAACAGTGTGAGTCTTATTTCAGAGCGCCACGTCATTGTGATGGAGATTTAATAAAGGAGGAACACACGGACAAAGAAGAAGAGAAGGGGGGACAGCCCTTGAGCACGATTGCCTGAGGCATTAAAGTTCTGTACTAAATTCTGGTTTCCAGTGTGAGAAAAGTCACGCAGTGCCAGTAGTAGAGCTAGGTTGAGTGATGATTCTAAATTACTGTAAGTAAATCATCGTACACCGTTCAAGTTTCATGATAACGGGGATCTAGACTGTGTTGAACCCTAGGCAATTTGAACAGGTAAAATTCGAGTGACCAAGTAGCAGTTGAATAAAAGTCATTGAATAAGTGTGGAAATAAACTGGCAGAATTAAGAGAATTAAAACATTTCAAGAGCTCAAATTACTTAATGGTTCAATGTTGTTTCACGAACGCAAAACATATAGGTTTAGGAATATGAAAAGGTTGAGGTGGTGTTGATTTGACTCTGTGTAGGTTTAGGTGGGTATTTTTATTGATGGGAAGAATATTCAGTGACAAGTCTCAAGACCCGGGCGTCTGCATTTTGTTTTTGTTATTTTTCATTTTATTTTGTTTTATATTTTGAACAGTGCACTGATTTTTGTTTGTGAATCTTTTCTTTAAGCAGATCTGCACATCGGAAATTACAAGCATTACACGTCGGCGAGAAAATTGTTGTAAGTGAGTTTCTCCGCATTGAAATGGGTTCTGGAGGAAACACTTGTGGGGACAATTAGAAACGAGAGTCCCTGTTTAAAAAAGGATTCAGCGAGGTAATCCAAATTCAAGTTCTTGTTTTCTTTTTGAGATGACGTCATTTTGCTGAGTGTGGAAACTAAATGCGACGACAGGTTTCACTATCAGCAAAGAATGGATGAATGGATGAAAGACTGGGAATAAAAACAAACGGACTGACTGGTAAAAGATGACAAGACTTGACCATGACTCAAGGTTAACCACCTCCACCTAGATAGGATAAAAGGGTGGATGAATTTATGTGTGTTTCTTTTTACAGGAGTAGAAGGATGACAAAATATTCGAGGATGAGTGAACCTGTAAATGCCATTTTTGTGTCTTGTGTTGCTTACAGAGGTAACTGCGCAGCGTTACCATTTACATTTTCTTCCCTACAGGGTTACAGTTTTAATGTTTTTCTATTACAGGATTTCTGGGCGGATGTGTGAAGAAACGGTGTTTATGGGTTAGGAGTTGGGGATGCTATTACACTGTATTCTGGTGAGAGTGTTGGGGGAGACACACCCTGTCTTGAAAACTGTGATTCTTTTACAGGAAATGTTTTTATAGCACCTATGGAATGAGGATGGCTGACTACGGTCAATGTGCTGCTAATGTTTGCTTTGCTTTGGTGAGAGGGGTGCAGTAGAAAACAGACAAGTGACATGAAAACAAGTAATAATAACAAATAACAAATTTGGGGACAGTTTGACCTAGAGCCCACTAACTGGCCATTAGGGGCTCTCTCTCTCTTGGAATAACATTGCCCAAAGGGTGAATAAAGCAAATTGTGGCAATAATAGTGATTTAATGATTGGAGAAATCCTGAACATGATACTTGTCTGTTGTGCTGAATCGTTTATTACTCTTATGATTTGCAGGTGGTTGTAAATAAGCTGTTTACTTTAACAGGTTTGCTTTCTAGCTGAATTGCAAAATACAACTAGAACGATTAATTGAGACTAATCGCAACTAACCGGAAACTGAGGAGGTTCTATATAAGGAAGAATTAAAACAGGTATAAAGTGCATTTGATCTTTAATTGCAGGTGGGACCATGAAGATTTTTTGGTACAGATTGCAGGTTGTTGCTCATTATTGAAGTGTGCTCATAAAGGTAAAAGCTATATAGGGGGTCTATCATTTGGTCTGTGTTTTAATAATTTAGGTATGGCAAAATTAAAGGTTTCTAGACAATTTAGGGAACGAGTGAGAAGCATAATTAGATGATCAGAAACTGAGTACTACACTCAAGTTAGAATTAAGAATGCCCAATTTGTTTGAGGTCTGTTGTTCATTTTTATACACACATTGCAAATGTGCTTATAAGGAGCTGGCACTTAGTCTGTGAAGGTCAAAAGCTTCATCCGACAACGGATCGGATTGATATATTGGAGCTATTGACTTCACGTGCAGAGTGTTAAGTGCATGCACGCTTACACACATAAGCATGGCATAGGATTGGAATAAACAAAGTCAACAACATTAGGTTAGGAGAGCCAGCGCAGGAGAGCTGTTGGCTTTCTGTCTCTTGCAGAGAAGGGAACAGACACCAGACGGGGACACGGAGATATGGGGACCCTTCACAGCAACTGGGGTCAAGTGTCATGGCCTTGGGGCTCCTTGATAAGATGGATCCCATAACCACAGCGATAACCAGGAAGGGGTTGGCGAAACCTAGGAACACCAGAGACCAACGTGGTTCGAGAGGCTTTTGGCAAAAAGGGGGACACGGCGGTGACAACGGACAACAAACACACAGATTTGTGTAGCGACTGAAGGGTGGTCTAACCCCGGAAGTCGAAGAAAGAAGAATCCGAGGGCGTTTCTTCACTCCAAGAGGAGGTGGTAAAGGGGCCTGAAGCGTGTCAGGCTGAAACTCGAGTCCGAAGCTAAAAGAACAGCTGGGTTGTGGGAAAATTGGAAAACAACGGAGGCGTTGGGATTGATAAGTGTCATAACGTGTTTGTTTGGTTTGGAAATACATCCTGGTGTGAGTTGGGCTGGCAAGCCAGCCCAAAGAGGAGGAATGTGACCAGGAGATATTTTATTTTGTATTCTTATGATCACAGTTATAATCAGAAGTATCAATCATTAATCATTTACCATTGTTGAACCAGTTGACAGAATAATCTTTGAACCATATCTATGTTAACATTAATCTACACAGATTATCAGTACTTTAATCAGTCTATTGTTGTTCGGTACTATTCATGTTATTTGCTTAAAGCTGTTTCACAGTTCTGTAATCACTCAGAAGCCTGTGGGTCTTGCTGGACCCTGCCTTGGTTCTATGTTCAGTTCTGCACGTACACAGGCCTTGAAAGTACATGCACGCTCTTATATAACACATGCATGTGTACACACACACTTAGTAAGAATAGGAGGGTTGTCTGAGGACAGTTTTCTGATAGATATACTTTCACAATAGACACGAATAGATATACACACCACACACTGGTTTTCTCTGAGTGCTGGGCTGAGTGGAAACATCTGGAGGCCTTATAAGGAGAACTTGTGGAGTGAGGGGAACTTCCTGAGATCTGAGAACTGACTGATACTTATCATGGGACTTGACGTCATCATTGTAATAAAAGCCTTGTGAGATGCTTGTTCGGGGGAGATCGGCTCTAAAAGGCTTGTGATGCTCATCTTCCCCATATGTACATATGTATAATAAAATCACTATTCTGACATCTACTGAGACCATGCAGTCGTTTGTCTCTTCCTCAAATTCGAACCCTGACACTTCTTATTGATAATTGGAGACCCATCTGTCTGCTCAATGATGACTATGAGATTAAGGCTTTAGTACTTGCTAACAGAATGAAAGAGTTCTTGGACACAATTATCGATGAGACACAATCAGGCTTTATGAGAAACAGACACCTTTCTAAGAACATGAGACTGGTTTTAGATCTACTTGATTACTCTGATTTGGTATCTGACTATAGCTTCATTCTCTTCCTGGATTTTTAAAAGGCTTTTGATACAATTGAACATCAATTTATTTTCCACTCTTTGGAAAAATTTGGCATTTTTCTGTAAAGCTATCAAAACCTTGTACACGAATGGCAATAGCTCAATTAAAATGATTAAGACTCCACCCCGAGATTTGACCTGTTATACAAGGAATCAGCACAGCTGATAAGGAGCTCATCATCAGCCAGCTAGCTGATGACACCACACTCTTCTTGAAGAATGCAAATCAAATCCGTCCAGCCCTTAGTGTTATTAGTGATTTCTCTGAGGCATGTTAATACTTTTAGCTATTTTATATCCATAAATCAATGGCGTGTCCAGCGGGGTGGCCAGTCTGGTTGGGGGGGTGGCCTGGGGGGGCACAGGCCACCCCCCCAACCAGACTGGCCACCCCAGGTGCCACCCCAAAGGTAAAACAATAAAATTCAATCAAATATCAAATGTCCGATTATGTTTTCACGGTGAAGCTCAGATATCCGAGTGTAAGTGAATGCAGCATCGGCTTCTGCGCTATGCGCATCACGTTAGCAAAGGTAGGCGAGCCAAGCACGAAGGACAACACTGCAGGAAACAATTTTTCGGTGAAAGAAAATGAGGACAGAATAAATGTCCCGGTAAGTAATATTAAGTTTGTTGAGTTTAGTAAACTTCGGTGAAATTAGAATCCCAAGGAAAAAATAACACTTAAAGAATTTTTGCAGCCGTCGAATATTTCAGACAGTATGCTACTGAGGGCAGCTAACATAAGAGTTATGAGTTATAAGATGCAGGTCGATGTGTAAAAATAACTCCGTTGTTTGGTGGTGGCTATGGCGGGGCTTCCACAGAGGCCAGCAGGTGGATGAGGGAAGGAGAGGCAGGAGGAGAGACTCGAGGCAGCCGCCAGTCCGAGTGTCAGGTGAACTGAACTTCAGGTAAGAAGTTATGACCTGCAGTCTATCTGGGTCAGATATAAACTAAGTTTAGGTGGAGTTTATTTTCGTTGTGCTGACTTTACCCTCAGTTGCAATAACTCGTACTGCGTTCTAGCCAGCTTGATGGAGTTTTTATACAGCTGGGTGGGTGCTATGATGTTATTGATAGTGAACTTTATTTTATTCATGCCAACGGCTCCTTAAAAAAATGGAATGGTCCCTCATTCAGAGAAAATATTACACGTTTCGTATTGAGCTGAGAAGAGGCGCAGTTTGTCCCGGACTTTAGCTAGAATGGAAAAAGACACAAAGCTGGAGTTATTCTGTCTTTACGCTGCACAGCTGCCTCTTCTTCTCCCATTCTCTCTCCTCTCTCTCCTGCTGCTACTTCAATCATGAAACTGATCAATGATCAGCTGATCGGCTTTTCTCTCTCATTTATTTATCGCCCACTTTGCTGGGTGATGTCGGTTTGTATATGTGGTGGGAGGGAAACATGCAGATGAAACCAGGAGATGTCCTTACTGAATCATCAGAGCTGAACAGGTGATGGAGAAACAGGTTTACCTTTTAGGTCACATGAATGAGTTGAAGGGAAGTTATGAACTGTTTCTGAGAGACAAACAACACCAGGATCCTTTTTTATGTAGCTGACAGCTGGTAACTGTGCAGGGGCGGGTCTAGCAAAGTGTTGCCAGGGGGCCAGGTAGGGCATTAACAGGGAGAGGGGGGCACAAAGAAATACTTTTCTTTCTTATTCTCATTTAAAATATCTAGCTTTTATTAAATAATTATCTAAATCTTACAACCAAAGTTTTTATCTGACGTAAAATGTATAGAAATCATACATATACCAACAAGACTGTACATCACTGTCACCACAGCGTTTGTTTTCATTCAAAGGCTTTATGGCTCTAATACCTGGTGGGCCGGTCTCTAGTCAAAATGCCCGATTTTCTGTACCGGTCCAGTCCTGCAGGTTAATACTGGCAGTGTCACCGTGCCAGCTGACTGTATTTCATCATCAGCCAGTGTTGTTCTTTATCAATATTACCAAAGTTTACCATAAGGCAGCATAGAAAGTATTTACTTGCTTTCAGGTTTCATTCAAATGTTAGTCTTTTCATTTGTTTCCCCACTTTTTCCCTGTTTCAAAATCAAACACCAGTTTGTGAGAAGATTATCTTCTTTTTTTAATAGGCAGATAAAGTTTTGCATTGGCATTGGCTAATTTGTCAATTGTTTGCTACAAATGTTCGTATTTTAATATTAAAAAATGTTTTTGCCCAAAACATATGTGCAGTATATGTCAGTAAAAATACTATGCAAATATTGCTGTCCTTGAATGCTGAGTAAACACTGACAAAGCACTGATTGTATCTCTTGTACTTTATCAACGCACTATCTAAAAACTTTGCACCGGAGTGGTTAAAATCTCATTCTAATAAGAGTTAAAAGCGCATTCGGTTATTAGGTTTATAGGATTATTGAATTATGGTTAATGGTTGGTAGAATTTTTTTTAAACATTATCTGCCAATTACATCTGCCACCCTTCTCCAAATCTGTGCCCCTACCTGGCCCCCCCAACAAAAATTTTCTAGACACGCCACTGCCATAAATGTAAGTTTATTAATAAAACACCATATTTCTGCCGTTTTATAAGGATATGAATTGTACATACAATCAATTTCAGACTCAACCAACAAAAAGCCTCTCAGAACAATATTTATATTGTAACAGTTGCTATTGTAATGCAGTGTATCACCACATGGCGGCGCCTCCTGTCTCACGACTGGTGTCACCCCCTTTTTGTTCTTCTTCGAACTCCTCCTGTAATGGATGCTCCCGTGTGTACGCGGACTAGTGTGCTCTTTAGTAATGTGTGGTAGAGGTAGCACTTTTATTTTTGATATTGTAAATAAATGAGTACTTTTTGGAAAGTCAGAAGCTGTTGCTCATTCGCTATCCACCTGCACACCTCCGCGGCTGGCTTCATCTCCACTGCACGTTACAACTGGCGCCCGAACTTTTTCCCCTTGGACTTCAGACGATTTTTGCATCCCGCCGAGGATTCTTCTCTTCTAGCACGTGAACTGTCTCGGAAATCCCCCCAGTTTTGCGGACACTCGGACGTTTTCTCCAGCCATGGCCGCAGCCTCAGCTCAGGTGGGACCCGACTAATTTCTGGATACCGTGGTGTGCCGCTGCTCCGCTTGGGAGAAAGAGAGAAGCTGACTCCGCGACGCGAATGGACTCCGTGGATTTGTTATTTGTTGTTGGTTTCGTCTTCTAAGGATTAATTCTTCTGTGGAGAGCCTGGACATGAACATTTCTGCTGGCTTTTCATTCCCCTTTCCCTCTGCTGAGACTGACTGTAGCACATGTAAGTGATAGCTTGGCCGACTACAACCGTTGGTGCTGGTCTTCGGCTCAGTATAACGAAACGACTTAAAACTAATCTTGCATTGAGCTCTAGTGTTGCAGACATGCTATTGTAATAACATGGTTCTGATCACTCCAGTCTAATTTCAGTTGTTGGGCGAAATTTTATTTGTGGTTTTTCTAAATTTAATCTTGAACGCATTTTTGCAGTTTTGTCTTTCTAGTCTGACCTAACTGACTCTTTTACTGCTATATCAATAACTGCGCTGTGCCCTGGAGCGGCTTAATTTTTTTGAAATCGCAATGGCACACTGCCCAGACGACTCTGACTCAGACATGGAACTTACCTCGTTACCTATGATAGGTTTGTAGCTTGAACCCATCCGCTGGAACGTTGGAGACAATATAATTACACTGCAAAGCAAGACACAAGTAGGCAAGCTTCTTCATGTTTCTCGTGCACGGGAGAAAACCGGACAAAGCGCCGTCCCTTCGCTTGACCCCAGTTGCTCTCGTCCGTTCTCCCGTACCACTGTTCTTTTATTGAGGTTACATGAATATGCATAAGTTCATTAACATATGACTTCTACATACAAACAAAGAGTACCGTGTGTGTGTGTGTGTGTGTGTGTGTGTGTGTGTGTGTGTGTGTGTGTGTGTGTGTGTGTGTGTGGGGTCAAGATGTGACCCTGTGAAGACTCTGGTGCTAGCTGGTGCCAGGACGTCTGGGTCCATCTAACAAAAGGCTCTTATACTTAAACAGATATACGTGTGCTTGCTATACCATAAATCAAAGATAAACTCTCCTAGGGAGTATGTGATTTATACCAAGGATACTGAATAGAGGAATGTATGCACCCCCCTCTACACAGAGTTAATACAGACCTCTTTTAGGATGAGATATCCTTTCAATCTACCAATGATTATATACTTCTAAGCATATATGAGTAAATGTTTCTAAGCATAAATGACAATCAACAATACAAAATCTAACATTCCCCCCTTATTGACGTTTATGCTTGAAAAGTCCCCAGTTACGAATACCTCATGTCTGACAGTTTCAATGCAAACATTGTTATATTCAGCATATGTCAAATCACCCTAAATTACTGAAAAAATACACAGTTTAACAAATGTATTAGCGGTTATCCCATTCCTCATTGAGCTCATCTCATGGCAAACTGCATCCTACAAACAAACAAAGAAATTGTTAATTTAATAGTGAAAATAAGAAAGTAACATTTTCAAAACCATCTCAGCTTGGTGGTGTTTTCTCCAGGTGTGCAAATCACATGTCTCTCTGCAGAGTGGTTTGAGTTCTGCAGGGCGTCATGAATGTCTCTTCCAGTTGTTTCCATCACTTTCCATAGGACCAGAGTCCAAATGTATGTAGAATAAACATTCAAACATACTAGTTAGTTTTGTTGTTTGTCAACATGGGTCTCAGCTATTTCCAAAGCTGCAGACCTCTCAGCACTCTAGTTTTATGGCCTCTACCAACCCCCATCACCTCATTCAAGCCTTCGTCCTGTGAGGGGGATATTTATGACTCCTTCATTGTCCACGCTCTGCAGAGAAACACCTCTGTGGAAAGGGTGCAGGTGTCCATTATCTTACTGCTGTTGTGATCCCAGCAGTCTTCAGGGTATCATCGTATTCACAGTACAGTGGCACAGCATTAGGTGATGTTCATAGGAAACTGCTGTCATCACCACCATAGCTTCTGGTTCCTGTGCTTTTCACAGAATCATGATGTCATCCTCGAACTCCTTCTGCGCTGTCGATGGAGCCTGGCACGCTCCCGTCATCCCTCGAGTTTTCCTGTCCCTACGCTGCTGAAGATGATCTCTGATCCTCCTGAAGTCTCTCTCCTGGCCTCAGCTCCCATCCTGTGGACGATCCTCTCAGGCACTCCTTCTCGTCATGGATAGTCCTGATTTTGGGCCTGCTGGATCTGTCTCAAAACACTCAGCTTCTCTGCCTTCCTCCTGGTTCAGCTGATTCAGCCATCACGCCTCGCACTTGGTTGCCCTAGAGTTGATCAGAGGCTGGAGGTTGAAGTGCGAGCTTACCCTACGGGGGCTCAATCAGCACTCCCCCCTCACCACCGAAACAACCAAGTGTGAGATTTCTCTATTGTGCTGTCTTGAGGGTGCTGGGGTTTCCTGGGACCTCGACCTCTTTGCAGTGGCTCTGATAAATCCAGGAGGGTCTCTCCGCTATTTTGCAGGCAGTTTCATGGTCCTTGCTGTGGCTCCAAGGTCTGATCTCATGATGGGCCCCAACCAGCTTGACCTTTGACCTCAACCACTGCCTGGGCTATGCCTGGAATGTTTCTCGCTTCTCACTGCTGCACCTGTATTTCAGAAAGACTTCTATTTGGAGAGCATGTCAACAATCATCAAACCACATTCTTTAGTTCAGTGAACTTCACTAATAGGCCATCAAAGCCTCATCTTAACATGGATGCACCACTTGCATAGATTTAATACTTGTAAATAAACAGCTAATCACACAAATCACTGCAACAATAATAGTAAACATTGTTTAATGTTAATTCTGGACCCCACCTCTTGACGCATGGACAACCATGCGTCAACTCACCAAACCAGGATCCCTGTCTTAAAAACTGGCTCCACCAGGAGCCTGCATACAATAAAATCAACTTCACTCTTATAAACAATATATCAGAAGAGTAATAAGCATTCAACATCAGCAAGACAAGTGTCATGTGCAGGTTTTCTCAAATCGGGAAACTACAATTATTTCCCTAATTTGCCTCAGACATGGATCATCCCATGTGCTCAGTTAACATTAATGTAATCGGTGACTTCTCTTAAGCAAATTCACTCCACTCATATATTACTATGGGCTCAAAGTGGCCAGCTAAGAGCCCATATTCAACTTTCCCAGAAACACCGTAACCTCATATTTGTTTTACTCATGTCACTTATCCGCTTCTGCCGAATCCTCCACAGCATTCTCAAAGAAACAAACATTAGCAATACACATTGACTGTGGTCAGACGGAGGTCAGACACAGGTCAACAGGTTCCAGAGGTGCCATAAAAACACCATAAAGGTAGCCAACCCTAGCTGTGGAAAGAATGACAGTCACATATAAACCCAGAAATCCTGTAGTAGGAAAACATTAACTAATCCTCTTATAAATCACATGATCAAACACATGATTAATCATCTGCTGTAAAAAGAAATGTAAATGTTAGCGCTGCGCAGGTGTGTACACTTTCTCACAGTAATGTCTGTGAGCAACACAAGTTAGTGGATGACACACACATAGTAAATTCACAGACAGAAAAGATGGCATTTAAAAGATTAAATCGTCATGCAACTGCGAATGTTGCTGTCATCTTTCTGCTCCTGTAACAAAAAACACATAAATTCATCCACCCTTTTGTCCTGTCTAGGTGGAGGTTAACCTTGAGTCGTGGTCATGTCCTGTCGGCTTTTACCAGTCAGTCAGTTTGTTCTTTATTTCCATTCATTCATTCATTCTTTGCTGATAGTGGAACCTGTCGTCGCATTTAGTTTCCACTTCCAGCAAAATGACGTCATTTCAAAAAGAAAAAGAACTTCTAGATCGGATTACCTTGCTGAATCCGGTTTAGGCTGGGACATTCATTTAATAATTGTCCCAAATAAGTGGCTTTCTCCTGAGCCCATTTTAATGTGGAGAAAACTCACTTGTAAGGCTTTCTCGACAGGTCGTATAGCACTTTTAATTTCTGACGTGCAGATCTGCTTAAAGAAAAGAAATAGACAAACAAAATCAGTGCCTGTTCAAAAGATAAAAATGAAAAATAACAGAGATTATCAAACAAAACTTTCAGTGCACTGTGAAAGTATCAAAATAAAAAGGCCTTGTTAAGTCATGACACAAACTCCTCATCTCAGGAGGGTAAATCATACCATTAGCATGGTTCATCATACCATCATACTAATCGGCAGGCTCGACTTCACAACAGAAGAAAAATCATCAGCTAGATTCACTCCAAGCCAACCATCAGCTGCACAACACACACATAAGCCTAATGTGTCTTATTAGCTATGAGTTTAATCACCAGGTCTGTGCTCTTCACTCATTTAGGCCACAGATCTATTTTATTCAATTTTCCTTTTCCCTTCATCATAAAACATGTGACATGCTGTCATGCACTTCATAAAAAAAGTTTGTTCTGACGTATTCAGAGTTGTATATCTAGATACAGAATTCACTCGCACATCAAAGCAGGAAACTCAGTGTTTTAGAGTCTCCACTCAACACAACAACTCCAACACATCTCATTCACTCGTGCTAGAATTCAGTCACCTTTCATTAATCTAAGAACCGATCAACTAATTTGCATATCAGCTATTAACCCACTAAGTTGACAGGACAACAGGAAAGCATGTTCAAAATAGTATCACAAAAGACAATTCCCCTCATACAGTAAATCACTTATGCTGCATTAATCAAGCAGGAAGCTTCTCCCAATTTACCATTTTAACACTAAATTTATTGTCTGATCACTGGTTAGTCAAACCAGGATCTTTTTCCCCCCACAAAGGTTAAATTGTTGTCCTGCAACCTAGAGAGTCAATTTTTTTTTCTTTAGGATAAATTCAGTATTTGATAACAAGTGTCTGCTAAATTGACACTATTTTAACACTGATGAAAGATAACAAGCTAATTTTCATTGGATGGGTGTTTGTGTTATTAGGCAGGTCTAATGCATGTCTGTGGAGCTGCATCTCCAGCAGAGCATGTTCTTAAAGCTGCCTTTCCTACACACTTCTCTGCTATTATTTAATCATTTCTTAATTAATGTGCTATGAGTCTTCATGAGTCATTTTGTGTTTGGAATTGTTAGTAGGGTTAATGCATGTTCTGCTTGTTTGTGTGATTTTGTATGTTTCTATTTGTTTCAGACTCTGTCTCAATTTTCCAACTTAAACAGTCAGTTTTCTTTTCCCCAGGTTTGCTAACCCAAATTTTGATTTCCCACATTTAATAACAGCATTCCTCTGTGTTTCCACTTACTCTCACTCTGTTGTCCTCTCACTCTCTTGTCCTCTCCCACTTTCAACAGTCCACAGCCGGCAGTTCTCCTTCAGCTTTGTCCTGTGTTCCACTGTCTCTTCTTGCCATTTTACTCCACAGGTGGCAAATGTCAAACTCCAACAGTCTCCTCAGTTCTCCTCAAAAGTTTTCTTCACATGCATAGTGAAGTTGCAGCTTGTTGGAAACACAGTGCCATTCATCCGATCAGTCAGGATGATGGGTTTGCTCTTCTTCTCTGGTGCTGTTTGTCCACATTGCTGCTGCTCGCTGGGACTTTTTGTTCAGGACTTTGCTGCTGTCTCTTTATCTGCCATGTTATTGCTTTGGAGCTGCATTCCTTGTCTTCAGGGAGGTGTGAGCTTGCTTGTGAGGTTGAGAAACACATGGTGCTGTAAATAAGTCAGCCAGAAACTTGGCCTGAACGTTTCCAATGATGTTAAACTATAACTTTCTTCCGACCGCTGCATGTGGAAAATTGATTCAGGTCTGCTTTTCACCTGAAAGTGACAAACTAAGACATTTTCATTATCATCATCACTGCTTAATCAACACATCTCTCTCTCTCTCTCTGTGTTTGTGTGAACAATCCTTTCTTAAAAGCAGAAAATGACATTGTAGTTGTTTTTCGGCTGATCAACACAAAACCTTTTTCCTATGATTATTTTTCTTCGTCTACAATGTAATTTGTCTCTTTTTCACTCTTTTTTTCCCCTTTACAATAGCTTGTGATCCGCAAAATCACTGTTCTCACTCACAATCAGAGGCAATTACTTTTGCACAGTGCACAAAAACACTGTGATGTCAGACACATTCACACTCACTTTGTCATCTGCATAAATAAATCATATGGCTGGAGATATGTGCCATGGTGATCCATAGGCATGATCACACGTTTATTTAATTATTTTCAACCCAACAAAACAAATAAACAAAAACATGATGCTGATGCTATGAACACTCCACACACATGAGTCAAGATGCAGGAAAACTGCTCATGGAAACGCTGCACACTCCAGTTATCATATGTCTGTGAAGGTTCTCAGTCATCCAGGTCATCGTAGTCAAAGGAGCTTGCAAAGAAAAGCGTCTGGACTTCTTTAAGTTGCTTGAAGACGTTTCACCTCTCATCCGAGAAGCTTCTTCAGTTCTAAGGTCAAATGGTGGAGAGTCCCAGATATAAACCTAGTGGGAGTGACCCCGTGACCCCCACAGAGGGACAAAAGGACCCCCTGATGATCCTCTAATCACCTGAGCCAAGGTGTGAAATTGGGTGTGGGACCCAATCAGCCAGAGTTTCGTGTGTGTTAACACACACCCAGGAGTTGTTTGCTCAAACACTCTAAGAAATATCTGTGCTGTTAACACAGTTTCATGGTTCAAGAGACACTCTTTAAAGCCTCGTGCTTTGGCACAAACAGCTGGCTTTTCTTTCTCCCTCTTTTCAATGGCTTCCATCGTCAGCACTACATCAACGAAGAGGCCATCATCTGGTTTTCCAAAATGTCCAAAGATTTTCTGGAGGGCATCGTGCTTGGCCCACCACCGTGTCTCACCTATTGGACTAAGGCGTCTGTGTCTTGTGTTTTCGGTTTGTTTCTCCCACAGATTAACCCTGTGATGGGACTCCTTGATGAACACAGCTATGTCATTAAGTAAATTAAAGAGTGATCCACTTTCAATGACACTTTGTGTTGTGTCAGCAATCACAAGATTAAGTATGTGTGCATAGCACCACACATGCACATGAGTTGGAGACTGGGCAGTCATAAGTGCTGAAAAGCCTTTGTACTGGCCCTGCATATTTGAAGCACCATCTGTTGCATTCCCAATGCACATGGCCTTGTCTAGATTCAGATGCTCTAAAACTCCAGAAAGCAAGTTTACAAAGTACTGCCCCGTGGATGCTTCGCACCTCACTATGGAGACAAGCCTCTCCTGCACAGACTCAGTAACATACCTGATGATTACTGAACACTGATCATAACCTGTGATGTCTTGGGTTGTGTCTAGCTGAACAGAAAACATCCCAGCTTTCTGGACATCACTGGCGATGCTCTCTTGAAGGAGATGGCCAAGTGCATCAATCACTGAGTTGACAGTTGTTTTGGAGAGTAGGGTGATGAGAGATCCTCTACCTCTTGATCCACTGGTCTGATGCAACTTCTTGCTTTTTTTCAATGCAGTCATTCAAATGTTCTCCAAGGCACATATCATACTTGCCTAATAACACAATTAGTTCCAGAAAGTTACCATGATCGATGGTGTTATCACCTAAGGTGTATGCAGCCTCATTCTCCACATGCCTATAGCTGAGTCCCCTCTTCCCAAGTACTTTGATCACATCCACTATACGCTCTAAAACTTGCCGTCTCTTTTTCACTTGTGCTCTGTGAGCTGACAACTGACTGCCAGCAAACGAGCTCCTGATGTTGCCTTTTGAGCACCTTAAGAAAAAAGCTTCAGCACAGGTCTGGTGTGTATTTCTCTTTTCATGCTCCTCTGTGCGCAGATGTATATGTCGCCAGTCACTCATGCCTGTTATAAATGTGCTGGTGTCAGTCAGCCTTGCAAATGCCAGACACACAAAGCAGAACAATAAATGGCGTTCTTTGCAATAAGTAAGCCACTTCCTGTTGGTGCCATCTTTACAGCTGAACACCCTCATCACAACTGCACTGCTACTGTTCTGCTGTGGGTGGTAATCTAAGAAGGCCTGTAATATGGCAGGTTCAGGGCGAGCAAAGTCATCGATGCCCTGGCTCTCTCTCTCTTGCTCTTCCATCTCTCTCTCCTGCTCTTTTATTTCTCTCTCTTGCTTGCTCTCTCTCTCTTCCTTTTCCTAAATCCCTCGTTTTGCACAGTCCCTGACGTGCTCTCCGTTGTTGTTTCCCTGCTAATTTTAGCATCACACGGCACAGCTTCTGTATCACGTGGTATAAGGCTCCGCCCTTGTCATTTGTTGAGCAGGAAGAGTGAGCGCTTGTTTTCATGCAGAGTACGTCCCGGATCAAAATGTGAAGTTTTACAAATCACCACTTCTTTAGTGAATATCATTTCAGTCTCAGACAATCTCGTTTCTCTTACAGAGGTTGAATGCACCTTCTGCGGATGGCGGTACCACACAGTGTGCGTGGACTTCCCCTGCACAGAAGGCAACTACAAATGCTGTGAATGCTAAATAAACAGAAACAAATGATCCCTGTTGTCTTTGCTTGATGATTGGTTTGAGTCTTGACAATCCACATTGCTGGCGTTGCATCTTTCAATGCCAGCAATGGCAGGTATCAGTGCTCAAACCTTTTGTGTTTGTTTCCAACAAGTTGCCCACCTCGGGAAACAAAAATGTGTTCTTTTACTTGTCAGATGAACATATGAGACACTTTGACTCTTCAGTGCAGTGTGGAGCCTAACAAAGATCTGTTTTGTGTCCCAGCTGATCAGCAGGAGGAGGAGAGTCTGACGGAGCAGCAGAGGAACATTTTCAGCTACTTGGACTCAGCTCAGCCACTACAGAGGAAACAATGAGCTCAACACAGAAGGTGACAGACAGAGCAGGACCATATGACCAAAGATATTTATCACCATATACATTTGAACATTTGCCATAACGATGTAGCTGACGATAGAATTGACACCAGACAAAATACTTTACAGCTGCACAACTTTATTAAAAAGCCATCAATGTATTTTCACTGAAACAAGCAGCTGTTGTTTATGTGCATTAAAGTTATATAAAAATGTAACAGTGCAAATGCAAATTCCTCGCTGACAGTTTAACCAAAAGGCGTTTCCAGTGGAAACTGGCCGACACATCCTGAGCATAACCATGTATAATATCCACTAAACTTCAGAAGAGGTTATACAGTCGTGGCCAAAAGGTTTGAGAATTGCATAAATATTGGAACCTGGAGAAGTTGCTGCTTAAGTTTTTATAATAGCATTTTGCCTGCACTCCAGAATGTTATGAGGAGTGATCAGATGAACTGCATCGTCCTTCTTTGCCATGAAAACGAACTTAATCCCCAAAAAGCCTTACCACTGCATTTCATTGCTGTCATCAAAGGACCTGCTGAGACCATTTCAGTGATCGTCTTCTTAACTCAGGTGAGAATGTTGGCGAGCACGAGGCTGGAGATCATCATGGCTGTATCCCGATTCAGGTTCTGCAGCTTTAAAGTCCTCAAGGGCCGCGGACTCAAAGACCGCTAAGGCCGAAGTGCGAGGCTCGTAGGCTCGTGAAATGGGACGTCTAGCCTCCGTCGCGCTGCCCAGGTTGCCTAGCAACCATGATACTAACAGCTGGAAACGTTTCATACAGCTTTGTTTGACAGAAATGAAGGAGAACATATTTAGTTCATTTGTTTCTACATGAGCTCTGTGTGATTTGATGAGTATCTGAGGCTGAGACCACAGGACTGTGAAACATGATTGTTGGGCTTCATTTCTGTGCTGAACAGTCGTTTAAGATTAGCTGTAAATAACAATTAGCTGATGTTGTTCATGAGACTAAAGTCATCTCACTGTGGTAATGTAAATATAATATGGCCAATATTATAGTTATTATATTAATCACTTCACTCACAGACAAGTATCTGTGACAGTGTGTATACAGATGTATCATATATAAGAGACAAATATTGTTCATTTAATATGTTGGTACTAAATGTGGCTCAATGCTTACATATATGTGTAAAAAGCAAGTGTACGAGCTGTGATAACTGTGTCTGATAGAATGAAGAGTAGACTGATATATGAAATATTCCTTTATTGGGTGAGAAAATCAGACCATGTCATAACTGCTTTAAGTCACACAGAATAGATAAATTCAAATTCAAATTTTATTTGTCACATACACAGTCATACACAGTATGATATGTAGTGAAATGCTTGGACAACTGCTCGTGACCTAAAGAAAACAAAAAAGGAAAAGGCTATGAATAAGATAGGAAATAAATATGAAAAATTAAAAAGGGTAAATTTAACTAGGAAGGAATAAAATATAAATTAAGGTTAAAAATGAAATAACTGTACAACACACTGGGAAAGAATAAGATAAAATATATAAATTAAATTGAAAATAAAATAACTGTACAACAAAATACACAATATAGAACTATATAAGAATGTATGAACAAAATACACAAGAAGTATAAATAAATATATACACAATAACAGCAGCAGTGATTTAAGTGATGAAGTGAAAACAAAGTCCAGTGTGTGTGTAAGAACCATATGTGTGGGTCAGTACTGTGTGGTGGTGTGATTGAGAGACCGTATCGCCTGCGGGAAGAAGCTCCTCCTCAGTCTCTCTGTGTTGGTCTTCAGGGAGCGGAATCGCTTTCCTGACCTCAGCAGAGAGAACAGTCTGTTGTTGGGATGGTTGAGGTCCTTCACGATCTTCCTGGCCTTGGTCCAGCACCGCCTGCTGTAGATTGAGTGCAGGTCAGGGAGCTCGGAGCAGATGGTGCGCTCAGCTGACCGCACAACCCTCTGTAGAGCTCGTCTGTCCTGCATGGTGCTGTTCCCGAACCAGGTTAAGATGTTTCCCGTCAGGATGCTCTCTATGGTGCACGAGTAAAAGTTCCTGAGCACCTTGGAGGGCAGTTGGAAGTCTCTCAAGCGTCTGAGGTGGTAGAGACGCTGACGGGCCTTTTTCACCACGGTGTTGATGTGACAGGACCATGACAGGTCCTGCGTGATGTGAACTCCGAGGTATTTGAAGCTGTCCACTCTCTCCACTGGGCACTCGTTGATGACGGGGGTCTGGTAGTTCCTCTCCTGCTTAGTGCTGAAGTCCACTATCAGCTCCTTTGTCTTACTGACGTTTAGAAGGAGGTTGTTCCTCTGGCACCAGTTCTCCAGATTCCTAATCTCCTTCAGGTAGGCCGTCTCGTTGTTATCAGAGATCAGGCCCACCACGACGGTGTCGTCAGCAAACTTGATGATGGTGGTGGAGCTGGTAGTGGCCACGCAGTCATATGTGTACAAAGAGTACAGCAGGGGGCTCAGAACACACCCCTGGGGGGCTCCAGTGCTGAGAGTGGTGGAGGCTGAGACATGTCTGCCCATCCTTACTGCCTGTGGTCTGCCAGTTAGGAAGTTGGAGATCCACTGACACATAGATGAGCTGAGTCCCAGATGCTCCAGCTTGGTGGTGAGTGTGGAGGGAATTATGGTGTTAAATGCAGAGCTGTAGTCTATGAAGAGCATTTGAACATAATTCCCCCTTCTAGTGTCCAAGTGAGTGAGTGATGTGTGGAGGAGATGAGAGATGGCATCGTCTGTGGAACGATTTGGACGGTAAGCGAACTGTAGTGGGTCCAGTGTGTCTGGCAGTGAAGAAATGATGAAGTCTCTGACCAGGCGTTCAAAGCACTTCATCACTACTGAGGTGAGGGCTACAGGGCGATAGTCATTGAGAGAAGCAGGGTGGGGTTTCTTCGGGACAGGAACAATGATGGACTCCTTGAAGCATGTGGGGATCACCGACTGAGATAAAGAGATATTATAGTTATTATATTAATCACTTCACTCACAGACAAGTATCTGTAACAGTGTGTATATAGATGTGTCATATATAAGAGACAAATATTGTTCATTTAATATGTTGGTACTAAATGTGGCTCAATGCTTACATATATGTGTAAAAAGCAAATGTAGGAGCTGTGATAACTGTGTCTGATAGAATGAAGAGCAGACTGATATATGAAATATTCCTTTATTGGGTGAGAAAATCAGACCATGTCATAACTGCTTTAAGTCACACAGAATAGATATCAGAGCCTTAAACAGGCTGACTTCTGCTAAATGGGTCAAACTGGGCAGAAAGTCTACAAACACATAACATCCTTATAGAATATGATGTAACACTTGTTAAGGTTCAAAATTGAGGAAGGAGAGTACAAACCACCCATGGTCCAGAAGCTCTTGGTCAAACAATGATTTTTAATGAATACACACGTGTGGGAAGACAACTCTGTACGCAGACAGCAATTAGTCTTCAACTTAATCAAAGCATGAACAGATATTTTATAGCATCAGGGTTTGATTTACTGACGCCCCTTCATGCGTCACAGATACATTTTATACATAGATCAGATCAACACCACAATGACTTTTAACCCAGAAGATCATCTTCTATTTTCATGGATGGTACTTTCCGTTCTTGTCTTAAAGTGAATTGTTCCTCTTTCTTGCCGAGACATGACTAATCTCTCCTCTAAATAAATCTAACTCATGTGTGTGTGTGTGTTGACCTCACATGCTCTTTGTGTCACCTCTTCACCTACTAACTGTCTGTGTCTCGTCCTCAAATGCTCTTTCTCAATTCACCTGTTGCACTTCTGACCTTTCACGAGACCAGAGGCTCACTGAGACTATATGTATGTCTTCTACTAAATAAATGTTTTAACCAAGAACCTCTACTTAAAACCTTAATATGAAATGACCTGATATATAAGTGTTTTGTAAGCATGTATTGCAATTCCTTCTATGTTCTAGTTTTCCCTCAGCATGTATCACCTGAACAGTCACGTCAGTGAAGCTTAAGACCTTTAAAGAACCTGAACATCAACTCAAATAAGCACAGATATGCATTGTGTACACAATAGTTATAACGGCATCTGAAATACAAAATTAACATCATCATAAACATCTTAAGGCCATCTTAAAGCTATCTGTTACATTGTCAAAGCAATGATCATACTGCAGATTATATTATTAATGCAATGGTAATAATGATGATTATTTAACAATAGCAGTAAAATAATTTCCCTGCTCCACACACTATAGATCAACTTAGCTCAGAATATATAAAGCATATAAACAGTTACAGCAATATGATGCAACAAACACAGCAGATACTGATCCAAAATACTCAAAGCTTCATAGAACTGAAACCAACATTTATTTTTAGCTCCATTCTGCTGCTGATACAGACTTTAGGTTTCTGAACATTAAACTTGTTGCTGCCTTTCATAGTGTGTAACTTGAAGGCCCTGAGTACTTTCTCCCACACTGAAAACACTGGGAGGATCACATTATGTGAACATTACCTAATAAGACTGATTCAGCACAGACAGTTATGTTAAACTTTCCTAGCAGTCCTTCACAAACAGGGAACAGTCTGTCTATTCTCTCCATCTGTCAGCTGCTGCTGGCTCTTCCTCCTCCTCTTCCTCACACACTGCTGAGTTTGTCCTGGTGGATCATCAGGGCTGCAAAGCCTCACAGATGATGTGCAGCAGTGGCTCCCTCAGTCTGTCCTCACTCTGGACACTTGCAGTCGTCACACATGGAAATCAAATGTGTGATAAGCTGCAGGATTCAAACACAAGTGTAACTTATAAACACATGTTCATACTTTTATTCCACAATCAGAGAGAAAGAAACAGAGAGAGAGTGCAGGACAGACAGACAGGTGACAGTCTCAGGTGTACACACTGCTACACAACAGCACCAGAGAAGCAGGATTTAGTGTTTGTGTTATTACGAGTGTAAACAAGAAGAGTTCCAGATGGTGCAGTGGACACATGTGTGACTGCTGTGATTAAAGCATCTTTCTTTCAGCTTAACGAGTGAACCGTCAGCTCGTTCAAACACACGTTAAAGTGCGTTTGGCTCGACACCAGCGAACAGAGGCAGCAATATAACACAGCTAACATTAACAGTGCAGTGAATCCTGCTTGTGCCGTGATGTTCAGGACTGCAAACCGAGCAGCATCACTGACTTTCAGCTTGTTGTGTTTGTGGATATATGACTGACTTTAATTATCCACAAAATCATCACATTCTCTGTCAGATTAAGGTCGACTATTGAACGGCGTATATTTTAAAGGCTTTAAAACCAAGTTAACGCTGAAAGTACAAACATCACTAATGTCACATAACTCTGCCGACAAGGCATAGCTATGGCTATGAAATGCTCTTTGTGTATCACTTCTTCATTATGAAAGATGTCATTAATGCACTAGTAATGTCTCATCTGGAGTATTGTTCTATCATTTGGTCAGCAGCTAATGAGACAGATCTTAACAGACTTCAGTTAGTCCAGAATAAGGCGTCCAGATTAGTGTGAAGATGTTCATACTATACTAATATTGATCAAATGCATAATAACCTTTCTTGGCTTCCTGTACAGGCTAAAATATTCTATGGCTTACTTGTAGTTCTAAAGAAAGCAATTCTGTTAAACACACCACATTTATTCTGCTCAGCTGCAGTATCCAGATGAAATACATCATCATATTACACAGTTTTCAACAAACTGCAATTTAGTAAATGCTCGAGTTAAAAGTAACGTTTTGTAAAACTGTTACATTTAGAGCAACTTTTAAGTGGAATAAGTTGCCTTAAAAAATTAGAGCATTATTCAAAACTTCAATGAAGACTTAAAAGCCGATTTACAGAGCTTTTAGTTGTTGTAAATATTGTAAGACATGATTTGTTTTTGAAATTTGTGTAATGTGCCTCAATGTTATTGATATTATTATTATTATTATTGATTGCTTATATTTGAACAATTGTGAAACCTCACTGTGGATGTAAGAGTGAAATTATGTGGATATCTTGAATCCACTTTATTGTGTAATATTTTATGTGAGTATTTGACGGAAGACGAGCAACATCTGTTGTGGAAGCTAACGGGGTTCCTTTAGAATAAACAAACATAGGATTTATTATCACTGAATAATTCTGTATAAATCTATACAAATTATAGAAATATGTAATAGGAAACAACAAAATAATCTAAATTATAAAATAATGTGTGTGTGTGTGTGTGTGTGTGTGTGTGTGTGTGTGTGTGTGTGTGTGTGTGTGTGTGTGTGTGTGTGTGCATGATTTTAGTGTTTGAACAGTCATGAATTATCTTTAACAGCAGGTTGGATGTAATGTGTTAGAACTACCAGCAGGTGGGGATAAGAGACCTTTAAGGTGTTTGGTGCCACGCTCCACCTTCAGGTTTAAAACTAGTGTTAATGGAGTTTGAAGGTTGAGTTTGTTCCACGACTGCATTTCACTCACTGCCTCTGTTTGTATCTCTGTCACTGCAGGACCAACATGGAGCCAGAAGTCAGCGCTCTCAGGAGGCCGACAAACCTCACAGAAGAAAGGGAGAGAAAAAACACAGCTGTGACGAGTGTGGGAAGGGTTTTACTCTGAGGGCTAAACTAAAACAGCATCAGGTCATCCACACTGGAGAGAGACCGTTCAGCTGTGACTTGTGTGGAAAGTCTTTTTCCTTCAAGGTTTCCCTAAAACAACACCAACTCATCCACAGTGGAGTTAAAGCGTACAGCTGTGATCAGTGTGGCAGAGCTTTTACTCAAAGTAGCCACTTACAGAGGCATCTAGTTACCCACTCTGGAATTAAGGCATACAGCTGTGATCAGTGTGGCAGAGCTTTTACTCAAAGTAGCCACTTACAGAGGCATCTAGTTACCCACTCTGGAATTAAGCCATACAGCTGTGATCAGTGTGGCAGAGCTTTTACTCAAAGTAGCCACTTACAGAGGCATCTAGTTACCCACTCTGGAATTAAGCCATACAGCTGTGACGAGTGTGGGATGGAGTTTACTGTGAAGGCTTCACTAAAACAGCATCAGGTCATCCACACTGGAGAGAGACCGTTCAGCTGTGACTTGTGTGGAAAGTCTTTTTCCTGGATGCGTTCCCTAAAACAACACCAACTCATCCACAGTGGAGTTAAAGCGTACAGCTGTGATCAGTGTGGCAGAGCTTTTACTCACAGTAGCCACTTACAGAGGCATCTAGTTACCCACTCTGGAATTAAGGCATACAGCTGTGACGAGTGTGGAAAAACTTTCGGCCAGAGAGGGAGCCGAAATACACACCTACGCATTCACACCAGACATGATGTGTACTGCTGTGAACAGTGTGGCAAACAGTTTACAACAGACGCACAGTTACAACAACACATGTTTACCCACACTGAGGAGAGACCTTATCAATGTGACCTGTGTGAGAAGACTTTTAAATCTCCACATCACCTGAGACGACACCAACAGATCCACACCAGAAAGAGACTCTACAAGTGCAGCTACTGTGAGGTATGTATTTATATTGTTATCTTGTCATTTTAGCCTGACTGTTTGGAACAACTCTGCTCATTAAACTGTGTTAGCATGTTAGCAATTCTACTGCATGGAAAAGCAGCTCTGAGTGATTATTCAGATTTTCCTTTCAGTTATGATTTTAGTATCACTGTAGTATTATGGTGGTAGTATTGTAGTTATTGCAGCCCAGTAAACTGAGTGTGTTAACTGAAACAGTCAAATGTAGTTGGACGTCTGCAGAGATGCTCTTTATTTCAGGCGACGTTCAGGATACAAGGACTGACTTACACTGTCTTTGTGTCTTTGTTTAGAAGCAGAGCGACACAGATGGATCCAGTTCTCAACCCTGTCATCACTGTGGTGGTGGGAAAGACTTTCATTGTGACCTCTGTGGAAAAACTTTCAGTCGGCAAGCTGCCCTTAAAACACATCAACGTAGACACACTGGAGACAAACTGAAATACTGCAAAGAATGTGGGAGAAGCTTCACCACATCACATCACTTAAAACAACATGAACTGATTCACAGTGGGGTTAAAAAGCACCTCTGTGATCAGTGTGGGTCATCCTTCACCACTGCATGGAAGCTTAAATCACACAAATGAGTCCACACAGGAGAGAAACCACACAAGTGCAGACACTGTGAGAGAAGCTTCTCACGGTCAGGTAGTCGTAACATTCATGAACGTGCACACATGGAAGGAAACTACAGCTGTGACCAGTGTGACAAGAGCTTCAGGAATCTCAGTTCATACTCTGAACACAAACGATCCCACGTTACTAATAAACTGTTTCACTGTTACCAATGTGCCCAAACATTCACCTCATTGTCTGCTCTGTGCAAACATCAGCGCGATCACTCAGGGCTGAAATCACTCTCATCACTGGATAACAGTGAATCTGAAGACACAGAAAGATCCTCTGGTTTCTGTGTCGGACTCAAAAAGCTTGAGATCAGGCTCCACAGAGTTCAGATAGAATCATTTAAACTTGTGTTGAACTGAACTGGTTGCTGGGCTGAACTTCTACATAATACAGATCTACATGGGATCTTCTTTTCTGTTGTTTTACTGAGTCAGTTTTGTCCTTTTTTCTCTGTCCTGGTTTTGCTCGTCTGTAAATGATTGAAACTCAGTCAAATAGTTCATTGTTCTCCAGCAAAACGTTTTGGAAACTCATGTTTAACCTTTAAAACTCTGACATGTTTTAGCACACAAGGCTTCATCGGGGAGTTCACTCATGATTGGACCATGAGAACAAAGGTTTTTAGTTCTTTCAAAGAGAGTCTTGGAGATGTTTGATGTTTCTGTTTTTCTGAAACCACCTGAAAGAAAAACTATTTTTCTTGCTTTATGTAGTGTGGAAGTTTTTAATGTTTCTTCATCTGTGATGTTCTTGAATGTGTTCACGTGAAGATGGTACAAATAAACTGTCCTTTCAGCTTTAGCTCCTAATTTATTCATTATTTATGGTTGTAGCACAGCAGCCGTCTCTTGATTAACACATGGAGGGCTCGGGATCTGATGGTGTCGTCTCCCTAATTTGCCCACTCAGTAAATCTCACTCATGGCCAAGAAATTGAAATAAACCTTGTTTCCCTGCTGGATAGTGATCCACTGTAACTCTGCTCCTCCTTCCTGTTTAGGATTTCTGTGGCTGAAGTAAAATTCCCTCCATCCATCACTTATCCCAGCTAACCCAAAGTGAAATAAAGTTTTGCTGGTCTTAAAAAAGCATTACAATAATGGGCATTACCAATGCAAACTGAATGATACAGAAGATGAAAGAAGAGACTTTGATCAGTTAATAAAGCTCATGATCTGGATTCATTGTGGCTGCTACACAGATACTTCTGGGTCACTTCTCTCAGTTAGGAACCTTCCTCACCAAACTGACTGTTGGACCACACCCCTGGTTTCATGAGAAATTGTTTCAGCCATGATTTCTCTTCCTGTATTTCAGAGTAAAGACTGAAGTGACAAATGGAAGCATGTTTAAAAAACACAATGTGAGAGAGACGTTGAGGTCCTTAGAAGTTACCCTGGGTTTTTCTGTCACCCTGCTAGATGTTACACACCTTGTTATTGTACTGATTTCTACTGCTGGACTACTCCTGCGGAGAGTAACAATACTCTTACTAATTAGCTCCCTTTCACACCTTTGGGGATATTTATTTTTGTGTTTGCAGCGCTGTGAGCCAGAACAGCGAGAGAAAAATCTGCAACAGCGACGAGCCGAATGCTTACGTGAATCGCAGCAGCTGCACATGTGCTACGCTGAATTAGAGGATATCTTTGCTCTGGATTTCTATTTCTACTTTTTCATTTCTATATGATTCTTCTTGCATCTAAACAAAGATGATTCAATTTGCTAAATGTTGATGGCTCTTCGTGCTCAGGTGTAAATGAGACGTAATATTTGCTCTTGGTTTGGTTCTCCTGTACAGAACCTTGCAGTACAACAGAAACCTAAAAACATTATTTGTAGTTGTTATTCTTAGTTGTTCTGCTGCCTAAATACCACAGGGTCTGATTATGAAGTTATTGAGCTGCACATACGTTACGACCTGCTTAAGTTCGAGGTCACAGCGTCTGTAGAGCAGCTGGAACATAATGAAGTCTACAAGGTTAAAGTTTTCTCTTCAGTTATTGTTCTTTCTGCTGCTTGGTTTGATGGATCTGAGAGCTTTTGTTTTTATTATTGTTATTATAATTATCATTAATATTTTACTCTCTAGAAGCTTTAAAATAGTGTTTGTGTTTGAAAACATTGATTTAAGAATTGAACAGAAACATCTGTCCTTCTGAAAATCGCCCAAAGGCACGGAGACAAAGTCAAAGGATGCAACCTGTAACTTTCTCTTCCTTCATGTCAGGACCACCATCCATGATTTATATAAAATGCATATAGCAACAGTAGCACTTTAGTTTGGACTTTATGATTTCTGTAACTGGAAAATATTATTTTGTTTAAAGACAGAAGTGACCGCATAGTTGCAACATCAAAGGGAAATATGAATTAATTAGCATCAAGTATATTTGTTGCTTAAGCGTTTGCACTATAACTTAAGTAGGATTATAACTTTTAAGGAAGGAAAGATTTCAGATATTTAGTTCACTGTTTCAGTTATTTTATATGAAATTAAAACATTTACGTTGGTCAAATATGATGCTCTAAATCAAATAAAAGTTTGAAAATAAATGATGTATTTTTAAATGCTGCAACAAATGTTCACAAAAAGTAACTATAATTAAAACCAGTTAAACAAAATCAAATGTTTGAATCATGCTTAACCAAATGCCAGGCTGGAGAGCTGAACCTAAAGTATACGTAGAAAGATTTCAACATCTGAGCAGTTTTTAATGTTTTTATCACATATAAATGTCACAGCAGTGGGTCCTGGCCCAATGCTTTGTGTTTTTGCTTTTCTTTGACTCTTGTTTTTCTTGGTTTTTGTTCTTCTTATTTATCAGGCTCTCAGTAATCTTAGTTCTCCCTCCCTCAGTGTTCATTTCAGCCTGTGTTTAGTTTCTGTTCCCGTGTCCCACGTTTCATCGTTTCATGTCGAGTCAGCCCTGTCTCTCTGTTTCCTGTGTCTCCCCAGTCAGCCCCGCCTCCCTCGGGCACTCATGTGTGATACAGAGTAAGAAACCTGACTACATTTGCTACACTCTCTTTATTACCTGTTACTTTAAAATTCATACACTAATTATGTCTGCCCATCTCTCTAATGTGAAGGTCAAAGGTCAACATCCCAGTGACATAAGAATAATCCCAAAGGGGCAAAGGCAGCGGTTAATTTAGCACATTTAGCATCAAGGGTACAGCAAGGATATACTTTTACTTATTGTGGCAGGGGTGTGGTCTCTGGCCTGCTGCAGTGGAGGCTGGTGGCGGGACGTTGGACGGCACAGGTGAGGGTGATGGAGCTCATGACTCTCCCCTTTATAGTGACGGAGGAGACTGGCGTGGGGGAAGCGTGTAGTGGAGGAAGCCGAGGAGAGAGCTGGTTTCTGGCTACAAAGACGGCGTCAAACCAGAAAAGATTGCTCGTGGTCAAATAATGTGTCAATCACCTGTGAATCAAACTGTGTGTGGCTCAGTTCATGTCACAGTGTTATTTAGTATATCTTCACTTGTCTCACTCTCCTTCTGTTCTGTCCATCAGGACGATCCTCAGCGCTTACACAGATCCTCCATCGATGTTTTGGATCCAATCAGTGATCAGTTCTACGAGGAGGCCTGGATGTTCACCAGCGCTCGCTACACCTCCATCTACCAGAAGGTGAGTGTACTCCTTTGTACTCAGATTAACATTTTACTTCTTAAAATACATTTTCATATATGAGCTTTCTATTATTTCATGGGCCATTTAATCAATATTAAAATTACAAGCATATCAACAAAGGTGAAGCTGGTTTTTTCCACTTGCTGTCACACAGTCATGGAGGAATACAATAAATACATAATCAGTCATAGATCCTGAACAATGACATTAAAAGAAAGTCTGTGGCTCTAAAAACTAAACAGTATAAAGACATGCTCCAAGCTGCTGTTTCTCTCCTACTCCTCTAGGTTTTCCACTGTCGGCCATCCAGCGATGCTGGAGGGCTACCTGGCCAATGCTGGCCTACACAAAGAGGTCCTGGCTCGGAGGAGCTGAAGAAGATCCTTGCCTTCCTCGTCAGTTTCCTCTTCAGTTCCTATCCCAACAAAACCTTCTTGCACCTATTAGCTCCAAAGAGGCTATGGTGCCCGTGGAGGTCTGGACCTGAGGCCTGTGCTCATCACGTGGATAGAAAACACTCTGACACCATTCTGGAGGTCTGATGGGACTCTGACCAAAACACAGATGAAATAAAACTTGTGGCTGGAGCTTTTAAAATGACTTTTTCACCTCATAGATTAATGCTCATGATTGCATGTTAGCAAGACAGCATCTCCCCAAGGTGAAACTCTCAGGAGACATTTACTCTTAAACTGTAATCTGGTTGAGACTACTTGAGGAGATCTTAGTAGCGAGTATGTGGATTTAGTCTCTTCACCAACAGCAGACAGACCCATGCCAAGAAAGCAGACATGTTCTCAAAGAAAGACGAGAGCAGAGATTGGAAAAAGCTAAAAAGAAAAAGCTGCAGCTTCAGACGACTATCTGCCTGTAAGGCTGAAAAAGTCCAGTTACGCTCTATTTTGGAAAAGCTCCCAGTTTTGGTAACCTGGACTTTTATTTCCCCTCTTCTGCTACAGATGTTGACTGTGACCTCAGAGGCCAACTGGACCACACAGCTGCAGCAGGAGTGAGGGAGAGGAGTCTTCATCCAGCTTCAAAGAAAACATCCAGGTAAAGTGACGTGGATCAGCGGATAAAGCCGTCTCCACTTTCAAAGGAGATCCTCTGAGAGAGAGACTCTCTGAGCCATTTTAGCCTCAAATTATAGGACTTTATAGTACAGCAACACTTTTAAAGGACAAAAATAACATAAACTGTGACTGTAACACAAACAAAGTATTGCATGTGTTTTTAAAAGTGTTCCTCCGATGGGCAGGATATCACTATTAGACTGTCCCACCAGCCAACTTCAACAAGAGAGCACAGCAGCATTCAGTGATCAGCACAGATGTTCCTCTAACACTCAGCATCTGATCCCTGTTGGTCTGTGTGCTTCTGCTTTTGCTCAGTTAGAAACCCTGCAGCAACCCGACCCAAAACTGTGTCTTCTTGTTGGCCTCAACGTTGAAGTGTCAAACGTCCAACATCTGGAAAGGAAACCACGCCAGTGTACTGTGATGTTTCACCAACATGTGGCAGACGCTGGTCCTGCCTTTCATGCTGACATCAGCAGAGAGCCCCGCCTACCTCAAAGCCTCCCCTGTCATGTATTGATCAGGATGATTATGAAGATGAGCGAGTGCAAATAAGACTGTAAAAGTCCACGAGCAGAATGTTTGGATGCTTTCTAATGATTCATGAATATCATGAGAGTGTTTGTGTGTTTTGTCTTTTCTTTGCTGACGTTTCTTACTAACAAAGACAATTTACGCTCTGTGTGTGTTTTCATCCTTACCAGCCACACTCTAACTGCAATGAAGGAAACAAACTGTAGAAATGGTCGACTCAGTGACTTCATAAAATATTGAAGTGGTTCAGGTAGAGCCAGTTTTTAAATGACCATGAACACTGAGCGTATTGTATCTGTACAGCATGTTTTTCTATTAGACAGATTTGTAACAGAGGCCTTGCTCTCAGTAAGTTTGAAATCCTTTTCTGATTTCTTTTGTAATCTCTGATCTTTGTGTATCCTGCTCAGTTTGCATGCTGCCTGTAGGAGTTTCTGTCTTTGTATTTGAAGAGAATTCATTGAATATACTCAGCTGCTTCCCTTTGGTGCCTCACACATCACTGAAGTTTTTCAGTGTCCAGTTATTTGTTTTTAATAGCTGTTTGAATTCTCTGTATGTTTGACCCTGTAGACTGTTTAATGGACTGCTCGTCTTCCTGTTTGTAACCACTGCCTGTTTAGGACTAAAGATTTGGATTTTTGACTTTAACACAGCCTCTGCGTGTCGTCCCTTTGTGTCCTCGTCCTCTGTGAATGTGTCACAGATGTTTCCATGATAATAACACAGCTTTCCCACAGTGGCTTGCAGCAGCATTTATTCACAGCACATTTGAGAAAGGTTCAGATTAACTCGATGAGTTTATATTCAGAATGATTCTGACAGTGGGCCACTGTGAATTGTGATCTTTCATCAGGTCAATGTTTAAGTTCAGTATTTCAAAGCAGGAGCTATGAACAGTCATCATGTTGGCATTAGAATTATTATTATTAATCATTATTAATAATGTCGTTACTCATGTATAACTTTGATTAGTATACATGAATTTTATCAATAGTAAAAATAATGAATAATTCATGTATAACTTTTATTGTGTTTTGCATATTAATTATATTTAAATAGAGATGTTGACCCTGTCTCTACAGTAGCATCAGTGTAACATACATTATTGGTCCAAGCTGTCATAAATGGGGAGCCTGATCCTTTATTATGAAAACATGACGAGTATTTTTCTTGTCAGTTGGGAAGAAGTTGGTCTTTTTTTCCTTCTTTTTGCTCAGTTTGTCTTTTCTTTGATAATTGAAACTCTGATCAAACCTACTCATGTTCACAGCATGTAAAAGCAGCTGACAGTCCGTGGCATTGTTGTTTGTAGAGGTGCAGTGTAGTGGGAGCATAAATCAAAAGAAAACAGTAAAATTTATGTAATAAAACATCTGAATGAAAATGAACAGGCCCTTTATGAACTTCAAAGGGATCTGAAAACAACACTTTTTAAAAGAGTATCTTGGGGTGTAGGTGGTCAAAATAGAAAACTGAGCTGAGACTCTAAGTTCAATCCATCCATTGGTTTTTACTTAGGAGGAAGAAATGTCAGGCTGGTGCAGGCTGGTTAGGTGCATGTGGTTATCTTTACCTAAATGAGTTCACTTTGTGGCTGCCAGGTTGGGCAGAAGTACCTGTCCCCTGTTAGGCTTAGTTAGGCTGTTCTCTTCTAATCAGACAAATAAGGCGATGACTTTCTGCGAACAGTATTTCTTATAACTCAGCAGTATAATGCATCATAAAACAATATCATTCATTCACAATAAATCAGCAGTCTAATGCAAATCAGTTTAATAAATGCAATAGTTATTACCTTTAGGTTATTACCTTTAAACCTTTAGGAGAGCCGTCTCTGTGCTGTGGTTCACCCTAAAACCAGACTGGAATATCTCCAGGATCTGTCTATCATTCAGAAAATCAGTAATCTGAGTAAAAACAAGTTTTTCTAAGATTTTACTTAAAAATGGTGAGTTGGATACAGGTCTGTAGTTATTAAAATCATTACAATCCAAATTGCTCTTCTTCAGAAGGGGCCTCACCACCGCCGTTTTAAAGGCAGCAGGGAAGACACCCAACTGAAGAGAGCAATTCATCATGTATAAAAGCTCAGCCTCAAAAAATCCATAAAGTGTTTTAAAGAGTGAAGAAGGGATTGGATCTAAAAGACATGTGGTGGGTCTCACTGTGGAGAAAACTTTCTGCAGGTTCTCAGCATTAACCAGGACAAAGCTGTCCAGTGTCTCCTCAGGTACAATCGAGCCCTCAGATGTGTTTAAAATCATATCACGATTAGATAAAATATCAGATCTGATGGCGCTGATTTTTCCCCTGAAGTGGTCTGCAAACTGCTCACAGAGCGAGTCTGTTCTTTGGGAGCTGTTAAAATCAGGGTTAAATAAATGATCTATGGTGGAAAAGAGGACCTTGGGATTATTTTTGTTATTACTGATTATTTTGGCAAAGTATGAATTTCTTGACTTCCTTAATGTATTATTGTACATTTTAAGTTGCTCGCAAAATATTTGATGGTTGATAGTGTTTTTATTTTTCCTCCACCTCCTTTCTGCTGCCCTGCAATTTCTTTTGAGTTTTTTGACTTCTTCGTTTCTCCAGGGTGATGCATGTTTTACGTTAATCTTTTTGGTGGTGAGTGGAGCAACGGAGTCAAGGCTTTTCTTCAGTTTGCTGTTAAAATAACTAAAAATCAAATCGCAGGGTGCAGGTAAAATCACAGGGGGGCATTCGTCTAAAACCCTGGTGAAATTTGCAGCCACTTCAGAGGTTAGATAGCGCCTCCTCACAGTTCGCACTGAGGTCTTCCGCTGAATAAAACCGGTGATGTTAAAAAACACACAGTAGTGGTCAGAGACAGCCAAGTCAACAACAGAGGACACGCTGGAGGACAGCCCATGGGTGATGACCAGGTCCAGAGTGTGTCCTCTGTTGTGAGTCGACTGCGTGACGTGCTGGTAAAATCCAAACAGTGAAGAATGTTTAAGAATTCTTTTGCTGCAGGGTCAGAAGGATTATCTATGTGCAGGTTAAAATCACCGGTTAAAATTATCATGTTATATTTTGAGTGTATGTTTGTTAAAAATTCAGAGAATTCCTTGATAAAAGCAGCGCTGTCTTTAGGTGGTCTATAAACTGTGACAGATAAAACTGGAGGGCTGCTGAAAACAATAGCACGGAATTCAAAAGTGGTAAAATGATCAAATAAAATTTGTTTGGAGGTGAGTGTGTTGTTGGTTAAAGATGCAGCCCCACCACCTCTCTCACCACTTCTAATAGAAAAAGAGAAATTAAAATTTGGTGGGGAGGCCTCAGTGAGAACAACTGGTGCATCCGAACCCAGCCATGTTTCAGTTAAAAATAAACAGTCAAGTTTATTATCTAAAATTAAATCATTAATAATAAAAGACTTGTTCCACAGAGAGCGGACATTTAAAAGTGCCATACTGATTGAGACTGGTGGATTTTTGACAATAGAGTTGAATGGATGTTGATATTTTTGAAGAGGCCGGAGGTTATTAATGTTTTTGGAGTTACTGGATTTATGATAATTCTGTTGCTCTCTGTTTGTGATTATGACGGGTATTGTGTTGACTGTGGGAGAGAAAGGTCCGAGTCCAGAGTTTTGTGTATTACTGTTAAAAGTGGAACAAATATAGGAGCTGGGACCAAGGGGACATCAGTCAGTAGCAGACGGATCAGCAGGTAATGTCAGTTTGGGGTAGTGACAGGGCGGTGTGCGGCAGTGCTGTACGCCAAATGCCAAATTGGCGGACAGCAAACGGCGTCCCCAGGCGTTGAGGTGGAGCCCGTCTGCCCCAAAAAGATGCCTCCTCTCCCAGAAGGCATCAAAGTTGTTAATAAAACCCAAGCCGTGGGAGACACAGGCGGAGGAAAGCCAGGTGTTAAGGCTGAGCAGCCGGCTGAAACGGCCTATCCCTCTGCCACAGGTGGGGGTGGGCCCAGAGATAAAAGCACTCACCTGCAACTGACCAAGGAGGCTGAAGAGTTGGAGGAAGTCCAACTTCAGCAGCTCAGATTGCTGTTTGGGGATGTCATTGGTGCCGATGTGGATGATGAGCCGGTTAACCTGTGGGTGGGATGCCAGAATGTTGGGAATTCTGTCCACTATGTCAACAACAGTGGCTCCCGGGAACGACAGCGTGAGCGCCCCCCTCATCCGCACGTTCCTGATGATGGAATCCCCGAGGACCAGCGTGGAGAGAGGAGGTGCCACCGGGGGCTGTTGGCCATCTGAGACGCCCGCGCCGCGACACCGGAGGTGTTCAGATGGAGATGCGCCAGCCGGACTGCGTGAGTGACTCCCAGGTTTAGCTCTGACTCTACGCTCTGCTGAATCCTTTGAACCTGCTGATCAGTAAAGCTCTACGTGCTGCAGCAGATTGACCTCATCTGTGTTCACAGGTGTGGACCTCAGCGCTGAGGTGCAGGAGACTTTCATTCAGTTCTCCCTGCAAACAGCATCCAGCCTGGAAATACTGTCATCTTTCCCACAAATGCTGCTCTTATCTCAGAGAAGAAGTCTGATGTAAATAACTGCAATCAACAGTGATGTTCTGCACAGATCACTTTTCCATTTTGCTCTCTAGATGAGTCCCAGCTGCCTGACCTTGTGTCCAGGTGATCGTCTCACTGAGGAGCTTTTGTTCTGAAAATCTCACGTCCATCACCTGTTTCCTTTTTACTATCTCTGCTCTTTCTTTATTCACAATGCTCATAATATCACACAATTATATTCATCACCTGCATGTTTTTATCCAGCTGCTGTTAGAACCAAACAAATAAAAAGGATGAAAAGCCTGAAATCCTTTGATTTATTACATTTGAAACAAATATGAGAGCATCCCTAACAGCACAGCTGAGACCTTTGTTTTAATCAAGCCTTTGTATCGACACACTTGTAAAGATTCATATACAAAACATAATAGAATAAATCAATATAAAATACACATAATCACAAAAATGCAGCCATGTTGTGAGTTTGCATGTAAAACATGCATGTTTCCCTTTGTACAGGCAGATTTACAGCAGACAAAGCAACACGCTGATCGACTTTGACCGCTGCAAAAACAAAATACCCACCAAGTCTGAAGTCGATCAGAGGAACTGTTGACAGACTGACAGACATACAGATGCTTGATTCATTAGTGCGATTAAATGTTCTTCTTTAGCAGCATCACTTCATGTGTTTGTGTTCCAGGAATAAAGGTCTGTTTAAACTGGACGTCTCCTCAGCATCACTCGTGCTGTCATGGTTTCAAAGCTGTGCAGAAAGAATCTGAGGGATGATACAGAGGTGACCAAAGTTACAAACATCCAGCTGTGCTGCAAATGTTTGCAGAGCTCCAAACTCTTTGGCTTTCTGCAGAGCAAGTATGGAAGAAGCACCTGAGCTAACTTCAGTTTAGACGATATGAGGAAAAATGCTGCTTCCCAAAGTTTCCTACAAGTATCCAGTTTATATTTAGAGAAGCGAAGGCTCTTTATCCTGACAACTACTCCCTGGTGGATCCCTGTCCTGTGACAGCAGCAAAGACTGTGTATCAGTATCATCAAAGCCACTTCAATAACCAGTGTTTAAAGCTCTCTAGCAGATGGACTTCAGTGGCAGCAGCCTCTGTCTGCTGTGTACAGAAGGTTCTCTGATGAAGCACACAGCAGATGCTGCACTACAACAGCAGCAGCAGCTCAGCTTCAGTTTGCTTCGACGCCCTTTTTGACCTGTGAAACAGCAGAAAATGAAACATTTCAACACCCGTTTGTTAGCGTGAGCTATTCTGCTGTTTTTCATCATTTCACAGGTGAAATAAAATCACATTTACTTCCTGTAGGAGTGATCGTGTCCAGCCTGACTGAGACCATGTGCTCCATCCTGCACAGGTAATAAACCTCTGACATGAAGGGCTGTCAAGTAGTTTTAGACAAATGGGGGTAAAAGAGACGTTAAAAGCTTAAAGAGAAACTACATTTTCTAAGAACTGTCTGACGTTCACCTCTCACACAGTGGATACGATTCTGCCGCTGCAGGAATAATCTTTGTGCTTATGAAACTGTCCATGTGTTTGCAGAAAATGTCACATGTTCAAAGCCATCCCAGCACCTGGGGTTTGTATAAGTGCAGCTGCTGGTGGGGAGATAGTCTCACTCTTCTATATAAAGAGTCAGCAGGCAGCAGATCTTCATCTGTGATCTCCTCCATCATCACGTCTTCACTCTTCAGCAGCTATGGCTTCACTTCGTGCCCTTGTGGGAGTGGTGCTGTGCTCCTCATGGTTTCTGCTTCTGCCTCAGGCCGACTTTGATTTACAGAGTCATCCATAATATTTTTTATTTTTTATTTTACTGCCCATCTATTTTCATACAAATGTCTCCGTCTTATGGAAAAGGGGTGGAGCTTATCCAACGAGGACAGGCAGGGCCCCCCCAGACAGTTTAGCAGTCTATACAGGAGGCTGACCTTTGCAACATGTACTTCTATAATGACTTCACCATTTAGGTTATTTGGTTATGTTTCACCCTGGATTTTGTGTGATAATATTTATTTTGTCCACTGATTTAAAAACAACAAACTATATGAATATAAAACAGAGTGAACAACAAAACATCAGCTTTGGAAACTTTGATGTAAAATTCTGCAGTTGTTTTCTCAGATATAGCATAAATCAAACTAACATACATCAGTGTGTTATTAATGTGCACACACACACACACACACACACACACACACACACACACACACACACACACACACACACACACGTGTTACAATAAACAGCTCTTATGCTTCTGTATGATTCTCAGTGCTTTCCATTTGCGTGTCCACAGGTTGCTGTAAGTGGTGCTTGACTGCAGTTTGCTCTCATTTCAAGTGGTTTGCTGTCACAAAGCCAACAGGAAGTCCGGCCATGGTTGAGCCAACTGAAGATGGGTTGAAGGTGGCGTCCTCGTTTCCTCTGTGAGCGCGAGAGGACAGACAAAGCAAACACCGTTTGGACAGCATTAAAATATTTACACTGATGATTAATGTTGTGTCTTTGCACCTGTAGCGATACATGTTGGAAAATGGAGACTTTAGCCACCAAGACTGACGTGCCTGGAAACTTCCCTGTGAGTACGCCCACAAAGACAGGAAACAGTTTAGCCACCGCGGTTAATCCTCCATCATCATCATCCAGTATTTTTCACATCTTTTCTTCTGCTGTTTCCCTTGTTGTCAGTGACTGAAATGCGTGTGGTCGATGGGAAGCCTGACGAGTACGGCCTGAATCATTCCATCAACACCGGACGGAGTGAAACCTTTGTTGAAAACAGATTATATGGTAACGTTGCATTTAGCTTCAGTAAACTGTGAAGTTACAGCAGCAGATTTACATCACGTGGCTTCACAGGAAGTAGTCTGGACCTCAGCGCTGAGGTTCAAGCAGCTCTGCTTGCAGACGGCATCCTTCCTGAAAATGTTCTTCATCTTCCTAAAACCAGAACTTTTACATTGGTGCTGAAGTTCTATATAAAAACAGCCTGAAATACAAAGTGATGTTGTGCACTGATTACCTCACACTTTCCATGTTTCCTTCTACAGAGGAGTGTCCGCCTGAGTGTTTTGTCTGATCTGTTGTTGATCGTCTCATTGACACTGCATGCAGATCTGACACCAGGGCTGGACTGGGACAAAAAATGGTCCCGGGCATTTTGACTGGAGACCGGCCCCCCAGGTATTAAAGGAAAAACCATGAAGCCTTTGAATGAAAACAAACGCTGTTGTCACAGTGATGGACGCTGTCTTGTTGGTATATGTTAAGAGATTTTCTACATTATACACTATAACCAAATCTCTATAATACAATATAATCAAGTAGGCCTTATATTCTAACCAAGTGTGCCTTATATTTAGTGTGTTCATATATTTTCACATAACCAAGCCTATTGTTGAAGAATCAGCTAACCAAGTTTATTGTTAAAGGAAAACTGATACATTCCTTACTTAAGTGTTTGAGATGTTTTGACAGCATGATATAATGATGCATTCTTTCCTATAATGTCTGTGATGTCAGATAAAGCATGATATACTTCTGTATTTTTAATCCCAGTGTGTGAAAGATCAGATAAGTTGATTTAATGCTTAACCTCTCGTCAACATCTGTTAAAAGAGGAAGTACTATGTAACCCATTTTTGCCTTATAAATAAAGCAGCGAGCCTGTGCTCGGGGTGGTGTCTTCTCAGAGAGACATTCACCCGTGCGCACGTTTTCTAATTACTCTCTGAGTTGGTCTGCAGTTGTCTCATTTCTCTTACTTGTGTTTTGAACAAATGTCTAAACCCCTGACATTTAATTGGTCCTTCGTAGCCGGAGAACTGACTGTTATTTTTAACGTCTAGTTTTCCACAGCGGTCTTCATCGGATCCTGACGTCGTGACGCCTGCGCTGGAAAAGAGTCTGTGCACAGCAAAAGAAAATCCGGGAACGTGAATTCGATCTCCGGTCAGCGTTCGGCCTTCACGGCTGCAGGAACCGATGAGCACCGGATCCAAAAACGCAGCGCCACAGTAAGGTGAATATGAAACACTGCATTCCATCAAGCGTTAAAATACGTTGATATTGAGATTTTCCTTTAAAATAGTGTAAGCCTGGTGAGCGCCGACAGATCTCATAGTCCAGAGAGGGACTTAAGGAGACAACAGGCAAGAGCGATAATCTAGAAATCGCTATTAAAAGTTCCGGTTGCTCTGGGTAGCAGCTGTAACGGAACGAGTTCCGGTCACTCGAGGAGTGGCTGCAACGGAACAGGTTGAAGGTTACATGAAATAGGCCTATGGAAAATCTCAATAAAAATTACAAAAACGCGCTTTGTTTGTGTTGAAATAGAGGAGTGAGTTGTTTTTACGACCCAATAAGCGGTCGAACCACTTCTCAAACTGTTTTCCTGTGTACACTCACGTATTGGTTAAAGTGGAAAAAGGGTTGTGCGTCATCACGTAAAATCAATAACCGCTCACTCGAATAGCGAGTGAGTAGAAGGCTGTTATTGAAAACCCATTCTCACTTTTGCATGCCAAAGAAGGTGTCACAGTTCTGACGTAATTAGTTCAAAATGGGTAATTCTAAAACTAAAGTAAAATTAACAGCAGATGAAGAAAAGCTTGAAAGAAACTGTCAAAATGCAGGAAAAGTCAGTGCAAATAGGTGGAGAAATCCACATAAAATTTATTGTCCAGCCTGGCAAGGCAAATGCAATCAAGAGTCAATAACTGCTTTAAAAGCTGCTTTGCAAAAAGAACTATTTGAGGAAAAAAGTCAAAAGAAAAAAGCAAAACGTGTAGCAGAATGGCGACTTTTCAAAGCATGGGAGGCAGAAAATGATAAACGCAGTGCTAAACGTGCCCAAAAACAAGAAAATAAAGATAAACAGAGAACTGCAGGAGAGGAAAAAAACCCCCCTCCTTATGCACCCTCCTCTCAGCCCACACACACAGCAGCAGCAGCAGCAGCTGCACCAACTCCTGCGTCACCGCTTCCTGTAATCTCTCCTCACAACCCTTTTGCTCCAGATCCCTATGCTGAGGCAAAACATCAGCTTAATCTTATGACTAAATATAATCACTACAAAAAAGAGGGAACTGTAGGTCAGTTTCCAATGGTTGCCTTATCAAATCCTAGGTATGGGCAACCCAGTGGGCCTGTAGACGCCCAAGGAATCATACCAATAGATGGAGAACCTCTGATATACGCATTCAGACCCTGGTCCCATAAGGACAGAGAGAATGTGCTAAAAGATGTCCCACCCCTTAATGAAGGTTTTCAACAGTGGCGACATGCGGTAGAATTGATTCGTCGTGGGTGGGGTTTGAATGGTCATGAGATGCTCCAAGTTCTTCAAGATTTATTAGGTTTACGTTTTCCTAGAGTCAGAGGAGCCTACACAGGAAACGACCAAAACGGTGATGTCCTAGGACCAGACACTCCTCAGTTAGATCAACAAATGAATGACTTGTACGGCAGAATAGAAATCAATTTAGCCCCAAGGCCAGATTATGGAAAAATAGGAGAGTGCAAACAAAAGGAAGGAGAGACAGCATCAGACTATCTGGATCGCTTACGTCCTGTTTTCGGGCAAAATTCAGGACTGAATTACGATCCAAATCCACAGTCTGCTTTTCAACAACAATTAAAAAATGCCTTCCTGAATGGCCTAATGCCCAAAATAAAAACACACGTAGACAAACACTGGGTGACACAAAACACAGGCACTCTGCCTGACGCCCTGCAATATGCTGAGCATGCAGTTAAAGTGCATAAACAGAAAGAAAAAACAGAAGGAGTTTTCATGATTGACCCAGAGACAGGCTTCATAGCTTTCTCAGGACAACAAAAACACACAGCAGGTTTTAAGCCACGTAAGGGAAAGCAGAAAGTAGGACAAAGAAGAGACAAAAGAGATATACAATGTTATAACTGTGGTAAATACGGGCACTTTGCTCGAGACTGTAGAAGTGTAAGCCAGGAACAAGAAAGTGATGATGACAGGCGCAGACGCCGTGATGAATGACTAGCACGAGAGGAAGGAAGTGAAACAAGTGAAGGGGAAGTTTACAATATTGAACAACTACTGCTAGGATCAGAAGCAAAGCCAACGGTTATAGTACACGTGAATGGTGTCCCAGTAAAATTCCTTTGTGACACAGGAGCGTGTAGATCTGTCTTAACAGTAGAAGTCCCAAATGTAACTTTCTCAAAAGACACTTTAATTGTGAAATCAGCTTCAGGACATGTGACATTGCAACAGCTAACCGTTCCCCTCTTTATGTCACATAGAGAAAGTGGTCGTGGCTGCAAAAACCAGTGCATCTATGACCCATCTTGTCCACTAAATTTGTTAGGAAGAGATGCTTTAACAAAATTAAAAATAGGAGTTATCCCTGAAGAAAGTGGCATGCAAGCCAGACTCCTACTCTCTGAAAGTCAGAGCCAAACTGAAGACATTTTTGTTTGTGAAGGTTCAGGTGAGCCAAATTATTACTGGACCTTAGATTTACCAAAACTTGAACCTCTGGAAGCCAAGGCTAATGTGTACTTACCTGAACACTCACAGAGGCAGGACCCAGCAGCATACCACAACACCCTGTGGTATAAACATGTCCCAGGCCCAGACAAAATTTATGATCAGCAAGTGCACAGACTAGGACCACAAAAACTAGTCCTACAACACCTGTATGTAACACAGAGTGGCAACGCAGTATGCTCAGTGTTACAGACAGATGCAGTGCAACGCATAAATAAAATGTTGAACCCTCATGTATCTGTTGCATGCAACGACCAAACACCTTGGTCTGAGTTAGGCACAGTGCTGAGAAATGTAGAAATGGACAGATATGACAAAACAGAGTGTGAGGGCTGGCAAAAAGGCCGTAGAACAGGGTGCATGAGACTCACGCTGTGTTGGCCGGTGACAGCCACACCGGCTACACATTTAGCCACAACAGAGCAAGACGAATGACAAGTGTTAACAGTTGAAACACATCCTGAACTAGAAAAGCTACCACAAACATTATGGTCTCAAGGACCCACAGATGTAGGCCTAATAAAAGAAGCAGATCCAGTAGTGGTGAAAACTACAACCACATATAGGCCTGTGAAACCACAATATCCTTTGAGTGCAGAGGCGAGAGAAGGAATTGGACCAGTCATAGCAGATATGCAAAAAGCAGGTATTCTCGTGAAAACTAATGAAGCCACGTGTAATACACCAATTTTTCCAGTAAAAAAGGCTAATACAGGAAAATATCGCCTAGTTCATGATCTAAGAGCAATAAACGAGGTAACAGAGCAAATACCTCCGGTGGTTGCAAATCCACACACAATTTTAAATCAGGTAACACCGAAAGAACAGTGGTTCTCTGTAATAGACTTGTCCAATGCTTTCTTCTCTGTGCCTCTACACCCTGACTCACAGAAGCTATTCGGATTCACCTTCAACAATCAAAAGTATACTTATACAAGGTTGCCTCAAGGATTCCAGAATAGCCCCACTCTTTATGCAGAGGCTTTGAGAAAATCAATGTCATCTTGCTCCCTCCCTGCTCCAGGGCAATTCTTGCTGTATGTAGATGATATATTGATTACAGGCCATACACAGGATGAGTGCAAAACAAACACACTGACAGTTTTGCAACATCTCGCAGAGCAAGGCCATAAGGTATCACAGCATAAATTGCAGTTGTGGAGCCAGGAAGTGACATACCTTGGCCACAAACTAACAGGACAAGGCAGACAGCTGTTAGACAGCAGAAAAGTAGCTGTACAAAATGCTCCAAAGCCAATTACTAAACAACAAATGATGAGTTATCTAGGTCTGTGCAATTTCTGTAGATGCTGGATTCCAGAGTATGCACTGCTGGCCCAGCCACTACAGAACCTCATTTATGGTAAAGACCTAGCATTAAAAGACAAAATACAATGGACCCCAGAAGCAGAAAAAGCTTTTGTTGATTTAAAAATAGCATTGCAGACATGTACCGTCTTAGCGTTACCAGATTATGAAAGACAGTTTGTTCTCCATGTTGATGGTGCAGGAGGGTACATGAAAGCAGTGTTAACTCAAGCTTTTGGAGAAAAACAACGCCCATTAGCTTTCTACTCATGCAAACTTGACTCTGTAGCTGCTGGATTACCTACCTGTGTTCAGGCGTGCGCAGCAGCAGCAGAGGCAGTTAAAAAATGTGCAGACATTGTTTTGGGACATAAGTTGATCATTAAAGTCCCACATGCTGTGACCTCTATTTTACTCCAAGCAAATCTCTCTTTCCTCACACATGCCAGACAACTTTCTTATGTGGGGATTTTACTTTCACAATCACATATCACAATAGAGAAGTGTGGCCAGCTAAACCCAAGCACACTTTTGCCGACCCCTCTGGATGGAGAACAACATTGTTGCATTAAAAAATTAGAGGAAGACACAAAGCCTCGCAATGATATACACAGTTCCCCCCAGAGCAGTTTCAGTAATGTTTTTGTGGACGGCTCAGCGTCAAAAGATATTTACGGTAGAAATTGTGTGGGTTACGCGGTCACAACTGTTGATACAGTGGTAGAGGCGAAAGCTCTCAGTTCCTCAAACTCTGCTCAAAGCGCAGAATTGACCGCAGTCATCAGAGCATGTACACTGTACAAAGGTCAAAGTGTCAATATACACACAGACAGCCAATATGTCTATTCAGCAGTTCATCATTTTGCAAAAATATGGCATAACAGAGGAATGACAACATCCTCAGGCAACCCAGTTCAACATGCAAACCTTCTAAAAAAGCTATTAGAAGTAATAACGTTGCCAAAAGAATTAGCACTATGCAAATGTGCAGCTCATCAAAAGGATGACACAGAAATAACAAGAGGAAATAACTTTGCTGACAAAGCAGCCAAAGCAGCTGCAGAAAAACACATTGATGTTTTAACAACAGAAACCATAGATTTAATACCATTAGAAATACTAGCAGATGCACAGAAAACAGCATCGCTGAGTGAACAAAAATCTTGGTTGAAAGATGGAGCAGAATTAAAAGACAATCTCATGATGTGTAATGGCAAACCAGTCCTTCCAAAAAAATTTGCATAAAACTGCTGCATTAGTGACACATGGCAGAACGCATGTGTCAACGGGTGGAATGGTTTCTATACTCAATAAACAGTTCTATACAAAAAATTTTGAAAGTTCAGCAAAAGAGTTTATTAGAACATGCATGATTTGCCAAAAACACAATGCTCAAGGTAATTTACGACCAAAGCGAGGCCGGTTCCCTAAACCGCCACACCCATTCCATACTATCCACATGGATTTTATAGAACTAAATGAATCTCAATCCTCCAAGTATGCACTTGTGATAATAGATGTATTTTCCAAGTGGCCAGAAATATACCCAGTGAAAAAAGCAGATGCAATTTCAGTAGCAAAATGTTTGTGCAACCATTTCATTCCAACATATGGCATTCCGTCTCTGATAAGATCAGACAATGGCACACATTTTGTAAATGAAGTGATAAGTAAAGTTTCTGAAGCTCTAGGCTTCAGCATAAAACATCATTGTTCTTATCATCCACAAAGTGCAGGATTAGTCGAGAGAACTAACGGCACAATTAAACAAAGATTGAGAAAATGTATGGAAGAAACTAAAAAACCATGGCCTGAATGTCTAAGCTTAGTTAAGTTATGGATGAGAATAACTCAAGGAGCAGGTGGTCTAACGCCATTTGAAGTTGTACATGGCAGACACTTCCCTCTTCCCATAACGAGCGAGCCAATTAATAAATCCATTGCAGAAACAACAATGGCAGAATGGATGACAAAACTGTTTGAAAATAAAGAAGTGATTTTAAACAATCAACTGCCGAGTGATCTATCTCCAGTCTCTTGCAGGTTGAACCCCGGTGATTGGATTCTGATTAAAGTCCTCCAGCGGAAAAACTGGAGTGCTCCGAGGTGGGAGGGTCCCCATCAGGTGTTGCTTACTACACCAACAGCTTGTAAAATCGCTGAAAGACCTTCTTGGATCCATCAAAGTCACGTGAAGAAAGTGTTTGCACCACAATAAGACGCCGGTTCCCCCGACTCTCAAGTGATCCCCTGGTGAAGGAAAGGGCTGATTGGGTATACCCCGCCCTTTACCTTCTCGCCAGTGGTCTCCTCACTTGGAGCTCAGGTGTGCCTGGTCGCCCTGAAGAACAAACACATAATAAAGAGTGACCCATCCCACCAAAGAGAGGAACCAATGACAACACCGGGGACGCCTAGAATGCAGAGAGCCAGCATGATGAATCTAGAAGAAGAAGAGCCACCAGCCCCAGCCCCAAAGCTGCTATGCTTAAGTGCTTGTCACTTTCAACGGAAACGGTTCATGTGCCGCCTGATCTGTCTGGTGGCCGGTGTCATCTTAGGGGTGATGCTCCTCTGGCTGATACCTGGAAGAGCCCGCAGAATAATACCAACTATTCCCCGTCTCAAAAGGTGGACCCATGACAACTCCCATCTAACTGAGATGACCCAAGATCACATTCACCCTTGGATGAACAATGCCTGGTACCGATACCTACACAACACCATAGATGAAAAAGAATGTTATGTCTGTTCTCACATGCCTTCAACTTCAGTCTACCCCACCATATATGGTCGCAAAATGGACAGTCACTTGCAAAGTGAATGTGCAGCAAGTTTCGCCAGCATTGGAAGACAATACTTTACAATCGGCATGAAAGCTTCACTCCCAGGTGCAAAAGGCCTGAAGAAGGATGGAATCTGTGACGACAAATTCTGGGTAGATATGACAGTAAAAAACAGAAATGCTTCTGTCCCTTTCCCTGTTTTTATGACCCATACAGAGACGTGGCATCCTCTGTGCTTCTACCAAGCGTCAGTGCAAGGACGCCACCCTCTGGGCCATACCGACAACTGCAACACAACCTATGGAGGAGTAGGGTATGGGACAGTCAACCTAAATCAACAGGTAAATGGCACCTATTGGGTACAAGGTATGGCATGGCTGTGCGGACAGCGTGCGTACTTTATGTTGCCACCCAACTGGTCAGGATGCTGTGCACCTATCTTCATTTCAGATCACACTTTTAAGATATCTGTGTACAACAAGACCAGAGTTAGGCGTCATATAGAAATCAAGCCTCATGATTCAATCCTTGGAACAGATGTGCCAGAGGAATTCAAACTCTGGAGTACCGCCGACAAGGTAATGCACTCTCTGTTTCCCTGGACAGGAGTAGGAAAAAACGCACTACGAATTGAGACTTTAGACTATCGCTTTGGACTGTTTTTGAACGCTTCCACCCGCATTGACAAATCACAGAATGAAGAAATTGATGCAATCCGCATCACTGTCATGCAACACCGAGTAGCTTTGGACCTTATTCTTGCAGAGAAAGGAGGTCTTTGCGTACTGTTCAACAAGACATGTTGTACTTACATACCTGACAACATACACTCATTAAACATGACAAATGCTTTGAATGTTCTGAGACAACTAAGAGACGCTCAGCAACAGGACTACGTAACCGATGAGCATGGCTGATGGGACTGGTTGCTGAGCGGCTCCTGGAAATCTTTGCTGATTAAAGGCCTGTTGGCCCTATGTACTGTGATGTTTCTATTTTGCATTTTTGCTGCTTGTATTATCCCTTGTCTGAGACGCATGGTGATGAGTATGTTTAATCGTACTTTAGGAAATTTTGTTTTGATCCAGAGAGATATGGAGGATCCCTTTCGCCAGTATGATATGCTAACTAGAGAAACCAGAGAAGAGAATGTCTATGATAATCTTAATCTTAACAGAGCTGATGTTTAGATACTTCACTGAATGATATGCAAGTTGAAAATGTGATTTAACAAGTGACTATGCATTGATATTAAACATGTGAAATATATTAACAACAGGAGGGAAACTGTTAAGAGATTTTCTACATTATACACTATAACCAAATCTCTATAATACAATATAATCAAGTAGGCCTTATATTCTAACCAAGTGTGCCTTATATTTAGTGTGTTCATATATTTTCACATAACCAAGCCTATTGTTGAAGAATCAGCTAACCAAGTTTATTGTTAAAGGAAAACTGATACATTCCTTACTTAAGTGTTTGAGATGTTTTGACAGCATGATATAATGATGCATTCTTTCCTATAATGTCTGTGATGTCAGATAAAGCATGATATACTTCTGTATTTTTAATCCCAGTGTGTGAAAGATCAGATAAGTTGATTTAATGCTTAACCTCTCGTCAACATCTGTTAAAAGAGGAAGTACTATGTAACCCATTTTTGCCTTATAAATAAAGCAGCGAGCCTGTGCTCGGGGTGGTGTCTTCTCAGAGAGACATTCACCCGTGCGCACGTTTTCTAATTACTCTCTGAGTTGGTCTGCAGTTGTCTCATTTCTCTTACTTGTGTTTTGAACAAATGTCTAAACCCCTGACAGTATACATGCATCAGTCTAATAAACTTAAACCTGCACCATCCTCCCTGTCCTGGTATTCTAAACAGGAAGTAGACTGTTGGTCGAGTTAACCTCCTGAACATCTACAACACACGGTGGAAACCTGACATTAAGACAGAGACTAGAGGTGAGACATGATCATTGCTGATTACTGATGACAGATTTAGATATATTTTCATAAACCTTTCATTTGCCACATCAATAAACAGCACGGCAGGGCAAAATATGTTTTCTAACATGGCAACCTTTAAAAAGTGAAAGGAGACAGAAAGACAGCTGAGAAAGAATCAAACTGACTTTTTGATGCATTTTACACACAGTACTGGTGCAGAATCTAGAAAATGTGGGAAACACTGGCATCATATGCAGTACTTACTTCTGAAGAAATTATGATGGGACCCTAAAAAATGACTATGTACAATAATGGATTTCTATACATTTTACATCAGATGAAAACGTTTGTTGTAAGATTCAGATAATTATTTATTAAAAGTGAGACATTTTAAATGAGAACAAGAAAGAAAAGTATGTCTTTGTGCCCCCCTCTCCCTGTTAATGCCCTACCTGCCCCCCTGGCAACACTTTGCTAGACCCGCCCCTGCACAGTTACCAGCTGTCAGCTACACAAAAAGGATCCTGGTGTTATTTGTCTCTCAGAAACAGTTCATAACTTCAACTCATTTTGGTTTTGTCATGTTTTGTTCTTTACATTGTCTTTCTTCTATATAATTGTTAAACATTTAATAAATATGTCTACAAAAAGATTTTAAAAATCAGACATTTCACACAGACACCCAAATGATTTCTGACTGATGAAGGGGGCTGAAGGTGCCCTGCTCTTGCCCAGCTTCTGCTGCTCTCTCCCTGCTCACTGTCAGCAGCTGGCAGCCTCGGTCCTGCCTGAGACTCTTCATCTATCAGTGCCAAAGAATATGGGAAATAGCAACGCACAACATGCACATTACAAAACAAGCACATGAATCAGCATTACATTCATTAGTGAAGTGCTGACGTTCGTTCCTAAACTTTGGGCCTTAATTAACATCACTGTGAACTAATGTTTGCTTTGCTTCTTAACCAGTGAAGCAGCGAGGGGCTTTCTGAGGTTCCTGCTCGTAAATGCCCAAAATGAGTCGAGTATTTCTCTGCAACTACAAACTCTGTTTTCATCAGAGGTGTAAATATTACAGCACTGTGTCAGAGTCACTGAGGCTGGAACACAGAAAAAGGAAGTAGATGTATTTATTTTTAGACTTTATTGCCTGGAACCACTTTAAAAATATGCTTTGGGTCACAATTAACTGCAGAAACCAGGAATCCACATATGAACATTATCTGTGCAGAGATTTATGCTTCTGAAGGTAAACAGTGAAAACTTGCAGCACTAAATGCACAGATAGCCAGGCGTTTCACATTTTGGGACCATCTGCCAGTTTTCATTTCTTAGGTATTGAAGAGCAGAAATGATTGAATTTTATTTACATGCTTAAAAATGTTTGCTTTTGAATATTATTTGAAGAATTACCCACACACTCAGGCACTGTGGGCCTGTTTCCCTTTGCACAACCGAGTGTTGGAAACGGGCCTTTTCTCTTTAAACTCTGAGGGGCTGTAACTTTGGCTTCTATTGGCAGATTTGCATGATTGACCCTCTTTTTAAAATAGTTTTAGCCAAGAGAATCAAGCTAACATCACTGTTTTTACGTCAGCTCACGTCACACGAGCTGTTTCAAGAAAAGTCCTCCTGTCACACAGCAATGCCTACATGAATCACACCACTCTGCTTAAATAATAATAATAATGTTTAGTGAAGCAGGTGAAGCAAAGGGCTGCTTTTAATAGGCTGGGAGACCCAGGTGTGCTGCTTTAGCTGCTGAGCCTCTCATGCTAGCCTCCATCTATAAGCTGGGATCACAGGAGCACTGCAGTCCTGACTAGATCAAGGATTGTTATTCATGCAGGTGACAAAAGTTTACATTCACAGAGTCATAGGATTGAGCCTGGTTTGAAAAGCAGCTGTTTAATGCAGCTGCTTAGAGTTCACACACAGTAGAAGAATCAGACTTGAGTCACATTTCAAACACTGGAAAAATACTCAGCAAGTAACAATGAAAACAGCACAGACTCAGTATATCCTGTTCAGTCCTGTGTTTGATATGAATGTGCTGTTCAGAGAGGATCTCGTGTCCTCTTTTACAAAGCCTTTGTTTCATGATGTTTGTGTATAAATGAATGTAGGTGTGTTTCTAAGTGTGAAGGAGCCCTGGGAGAAAAGACTGAAGCTTGTGCCAAAGAACAAACAGGAAAGAAAGATCAGCATTAATGAAGACGAGCACAGAAGGAGCCCAAGCACGTGTTGCTTTTTCAGATTTCTCTAAAAGTGTGTGTTCATTTGTTCCATCCTTCACAACAAACAACAGCTGACAGACACACATGCACTCTGTGTCACTTCACAGGGGCTGATGAAAGTGGACACAGTAAAGGGAGAGCTGGACCTGCTCTACACATCCTGCACTCTGTTAACAGACTTTATTCTGCAGCATCAACAGATAAAAATATATGAAGATATAGAAACGTTTAACATTGTGACTGTTCACATTAGTGAAGCTGTTACTTTGCTGCCAGGTGGGAAAAGAAGCCTAAAGCTGAGTCTGATTAAACATCTGCTGCACCAGAGAGTTTCATGGCCCTGCTTTATCCTGTGCTTGCTGACCACCTCGTCCTGAAACCTCTTCATCATCCTCACAGTTGTGTGAAGAAAGAGGGAAGCAGGTGGAAACCATCTGTGCTGCTGTGTTCACTTGTGTGTGTGCGTCTATGGTCATATCTAATGTGTACCTACAGACAAACACAAACACCTGGCATTGCACAAGAGTCTCTATGGAGCAACCTGCAGATGTCAGAGATGTGATTAGAGGGTAAAGTGGACTAGTGAGAGCATCTATGTTGTTGTTGTCTGCTGGGGGACAGCATCAGCTCCAGAGATGCATCAGGATCAGCAAACTAATCTGCAAGGCTGCAAGTGTCACTGAAGGAGTTTGAGTCAGTGAGGGACTCAAACTCACACAGCTGGTCAAGAAGGCTCAGCAGCTGCTGTATTTCCTGAGGAGGCTGAGGAAATTTGGTATGTTGGCCAAGATCCTCAGCAGGTTCTACAGCTGCACTGTGGAGAGCAGCCTGACAGCTGCATCACTGCATGGTACGGCAGCACTACTGCAAACCGCAAACACCTGCAGAGAGTGATAACAACTGTGGAGAAGATCATCAGGACCCCGCTGCCCTCTCTGCAGAGCAGCTACCATCACAGAGTCCAGAGGAGAGACACACCTCTGCCCTCGAGACGAAGGTTCAGAAGTGTGAAATGTAGAACATCCAGACTCAACAACTCCATCTTCCCCACTGCTATCAGACTCCTGAACAGCTGACCGACCTCAAACTGCAGTTTGCACATCAGGTCACTTTGCACACTAAGTTCATTTTGCACATTAAACTCCATGTACATCCATGTACATCGACATCTGCAGACCACACGTGTCTTCAGTTACTTATTTGTACTTATTTGCAGTTATTTATCTTTTTATTTTATTTTTTTAAGTTATTTTTTATCCTTATTTTATCTTTTTATTTATTCTTATCTTGTTCTTTTAACCATTATCTAACTTGGCATTGTGCACGGTGTGTTTAGATTCAGTTTAAATTCAGGGACACGGAGCCCCTGTTGATCCTCTACCTAATCACACGAGCCACGGTGTGAGAACGGGTGTGGGTCACAATCAGCCAAGGTTTTGGGTGAACCCATTGTGAGATCTAGCCCCACCCCATCATGTGATTTCCTGTGATCAAATGTCCCAGGATGTAAGTGGGCGTTAAGACGTCCATGTCCCTCTTCAAGCAACTTAAAGAAGTCCAGACGCTTTTCTTTCCAAGCTCCTTCAACAACATCATTCATAGAACAGCTTCCAGCTTCTTTTGCTCGGCTACAGTTTGGATGGATTTGCAGATGCAACAAGACTAAAATGGTTAGGGTCAGCAGGTCAAAGGTCAGAGCTCCTGTGGGTCTGAGGGCGGCCTCACGCTGGAGAAGGATGAAGGAGTCTGACCTGAGCCAGTGTTTGACATGAACACATCAGCACTGCTGTCAGTGAGCCTAACGACAGCCGTTAGCATCATTTCAGTGTTTCAGTCATAAAAACACTTCCTGTCACTGTGGTGGTTACAGTGACATCATGCAGTTTGTGCTTTGACCTCCAGAGGGCGACAAATCAGCACAGACAGAGAGCTCCATTCAAACTTTGCTGCCATCAGGAATAATTCTTCAAATATAATCATCAGTGTTTGAGCAGTTATGATATCAGGGACAATCTAGACATGTGTGACAATACTGAACATGTCACATGACACACCTCAAACATCATGTGATCCACTCTCAGTCTGCACTTTCATTCATGACTTCAACAGGTTGAAATGAGCTTTGAAGAAACATTCAGTGAAATAAATCTTTCATGGATTCATGTGAGCAGCAGATGAACTTTGTACCAACAACATCTTCAATAACAGAGTCTGAATGAAGCTCAGGTGTTGATGCTGCTCCCTGATTGGACGCTTGCTTTCAGCTCTGCTCTCAGTCTTTACTGCACAGGTGAAGGTAGAAAGTGTGACTGGATCTATAGACTGGAAACAGAGAAACATGCTGAACATTTGAAGCTTTGCAGCAGAAATGTTCATGTTACAAATACAGCAGAGCTGATCTGGGATCAGTGTGTTCACACCTGCAGCTACAACAAGGTTTCATGTCTCCACACGTCAGCATGTGAACTTTACTCTGACTCAGTCTGAGCAGTCAGACGGCATATTTTTAAAGTTAACACATCAGCACACACAGAGCTGAGCCCCTCCCACCTGTGCTGAGTTTCAGGTGGAGCCCCGCCTCCTTCCAGGAAGCAGCTCACCTGTGTGTCTGTGTTTAGTGTCCAGGTGTGGAGTGGAGCTTGTTGTTGGTGTGAAGAAACTGTAAGTTTGCTTTGTTTCCTCCTTTAACAGTTTGTCTTTAGGAACTTTACTGTTTGTTCAGCTCGTGTTTGATTTCTTCACACAACAAACTGTGTGTGTTTGTATTTCCGGTCTCTCCATTAAAGTCAGTGTGTAATGTTTCCTGGCTAACATCAGCTGTGTGCAGCTTAGTTCAGCACAAATCTGCCGCTCCATAGTTCACGGTAACGGACTCACAGCTGGACCAACGAGGCCGAGTGTGTCCGCCACTCTGAGCTACGTTCGTGTTTGTGTACTTGTAGTTTGTACTTTGAGTTCACTCAGAGCCCACAGAGGACGCAGCGTACGTGATGACGTCACAGCCCTTTACCTCCTTTACTGTCACTGTGATTAATATTTACACACGAGACACCTGCAGAGCTCTGACGCTAAGCTAGCACACAGCATGCTAACACTAAGCTAACGCTAAGCTAGCCAAGAGCCCAGAGTGACGTAAAGCTGAGTAAACACTGACCCCAGACCAGCACCGTGATAAAGTGAGCTGCTGCTGCTGAACTTGAACAGGTAACAAAGTGATGAGCAGTCAGGCTGCAGGTTTCTACCTGTTCATGTTTCTACAGTAGAATCACTTTGAAGTGTCTTTGTGCTGTTTCATCTTTGATTTGTGTTCATAAACACTCAGAGAAACATCACGTGACCTCATCAGGATCTGTGTTGGTGTGTGGGGCTGTACCTCAGCTTTATGTTGTTACATGCTCATTTGTTCATTTTAACATCAAAGTAATGTTATGAGGAGTAATGAAGTAACGTACTCCATTACTTTTAATTAAAGTGTTCTGTGTAATATGTGTAATAATGACTGTTTTGAGTAATGACCAACACTGATCACAACAAAGAGGAAATGCCTCCAACATGCACAAACATTTGAGCCACAACATGCAGTTAATGTGCACAAATGTCTTTGATATGCTGCTCAGTGATGGTGGTGACTGTCAGAGCAGAGCTACTGAGAATCAATAAGTAATATCAATGATGGGATCAGAATCACTAAATTCTTCTCATCCCTGTCAGTATCATACATGTGCTGTATAATGTGATAAATGTAGAGGTGCTGGCTGTTCTCTCACTCTGCTGTTTAGCTGTAAAGGACGCCTCCCTGCCTTTGTCTCATTCATGACCTTTAATAGTCTCTTCTAACATGCAGAGATCTGTATGATCTGTTTCATAGAGTCTAACCAGCCTGTACAGGTAACAACAACAGTCACTGCATCACTGACACACAAACGTCATCTCTGTCAATAACAACATTCATACATGGAATAAAAACACATCAGTGGATCATTGCTGGAGCTGATGTTTGTGCTCCTGGTGCAAAGGCTCTCAGTTTCCTCCTTGAAATAACATCAGTGGTGGGTCAGCGACATGCTTTCTTTCCCTCTCAGGTTTAAATATCTGGGACTCTCCACCGTTTGGTTTTAGAGCTGAAGAAGCTTCTCAGATGAAACGTCTTCCAGAAACTTAAAGACGTCTCTTTTCTCTCCAAGCTCCTTAGATCACATGACCTGGATGACTGAACCTACAGACATATTGACCTGGTTTCATGGTCACATGACAGGTCAGAGGTCAGTTCCTCCTGTTAATGTGAACTCACTGAGTGTTTGTGGTTTACCTCTCAGACTGACTGAAGATGATGATGGAGGAAGAGGAGGACAGAGCAGAGTCTGCAGGGTCCAGCTGTCCGTCTGTGAGGAGTGACCGGTCCAAAGATGAAAATCCACTCTTCAGTGGTGAACCTGGAGCAACGAGGTCAGAGAGCTGTGATGACTCCTTTACATGTTTGTGTTTCCTGGATAAATATGACCTGAAACATCCTCAGATTGTTACAAAAATTCATTAAAAAGAAAACAATGAAAGAGAAAAGATCCAAATGTTCGACTTGGTCATTTGCTGTTTGAGGACAGTGATGCTCATATCTGTGGGGAAAGTGTGACCTGAGTGGGTTCATGTTTGTCTTTAAAGAACAGAGCTGCTCTGATTCTCTTTGTGTCTGATCTGTTAAACAGTCTGAGAGGTCACACAGAGACCCAGCAGCTAAAGCCTGGATCATACTGGCTGCTGTTACTCCATCAGGACAACACTGAACCACAGTGGTGTGGATGTAGTGGATAAATCCCACCATACTGATGCTCAGAGTTAACCACAGGGAACAAAACCAGATGTTACCTTCAGATTGTGACCTTTGGAGTGGACGATGCAGATTTCAATAGAGAATAAATGTTGTTGTTTTTCAGCTGTGAAGAAAGAATCTAATTTTCTGAACTTAAGAATTTATGATGCTGGAAACAACATGGAGACTATAACACAACATTTCCACTGTGTTCATAGAATGAATGTAAAACTGTCAGACATTCATTAAATATGCAAAATGTCTACAGAAGCATCAGAGGGTCAGACGTGAAGCACTCAGTGATTTTGATCAAATGACTCATCAGTTATTGATCTGTACTACACTGATCTACCACGTTAGTAAAGCTGGTGTTCTGGTGGTGGAGGGAGACTCGGATCATGTTCTGGTTTTGGAGCAGTGATCTGCTGATGGTTCAGTTTGATGAGCTTCTTCAAAATCATCCCTGACATCACCACTGAAAGGACGTCCATGAAAACAGACTGAAAATTACTGATATGTTCACAATCTGAGAGTTTAAAACTTGACAGACTTGATTCAGATGAAGTTATTTGAGCAGAAACTCCTGGATCTTTATCCTGTGTTGATCTAATCCTTCATGGTTCCTCCACAGAGTGGACCAGCAGAGCTCAGAGGTTCCCAGTGGTCAGTCTGCCCAGCAGCATCAAACACAGCTGGACTCCATATTTATGGTCTGTACATGTACAACAACTACTGTTACATCTGTTCTGTTCACAGTCATCTCCATGCTGCTCTTTGTAGACCAGTGGATCGTCAGTGTGTCCAACATGGATCTGATGTTTGGCTCCATGATTTCAGTCTGATTGGCTCATTCATAAATATTCTGTTCCAGCTGCTGGAGGACAACATCATCACTTTTGTGAAGAACGAGCTGAAGAAGATCCAGAAGGTTCTGAGTCCAGATTACCCAGAATGCTTAGAGAGTCAGAGGAGCAGCAGCAGAGAGGCATTTGTGAAGATCACAGTGGACTTCCTGAGGAGAATGAAGCAGGAGGAGCTGGCTGACCGTCTGCAGAGCAGTAAGAGGATTTATCTAAAGATTTAAGCTGCTGGATAAATGAGACATTTTCCAGAGATGGAAGATGGAGCAACATGTTTTAAAGATTAGTTCTTTTTGGAATTGAGTGTTTATTTTTCTTCTCATTCAGAACTTCAAGCTGCAGTTTGTCACCGTAACCTTAAATCCACCCTGAAGAAGAAGTTCCAGTGTGTGTTTGAGGGCATCGCTAAAGCAGGAAACCCAACCCTCCTGAATCAGATCTACACAGAGCTCTACATCACAGAGGGAGGGACTGCAGAGGTCAATGATGAACATGAGGTCAGACAGATTGAAACAGCATCCAGGAAACCAGACAGACCAGAAACAACAATCAGACAAGAAGACATCTTTAAAGCCTCACCTGGAAGAGACGAACCAATCAGAACAGTGCTGACAAAGGGAGTGGCTGGCATTGGGAAAACAGTCTTAACACAGAAATACAGCCTGGACTGGGCTGAAGACAAAGCCAACCAGGACATCCAGTTCATATTTCCATTCACTTTCAGAGAGCTGAATGTGCTGAAAGAGGAAAAGTTCAGCTTGGTGGGACTTGTTCATCACTTCTTTACTGAAACCAAAGAAGCAGGAATCTGCAGCTTTGAAGACTTCCAGGTTGTGTTCATCTTTGATGGTCTGGATGAGTGTCGACTTCCTCTGGACTTCCACAAAACTACAATCCTAACTGACCCTAGAAAGTCCACCTCAGTGGATGTGCTGCTGATAAACCTCATCAGGGGGAAACTGCTTCCCTCGGCTCGCCTCTGGATAACCACACGACCTGCAGCAGCCAATCAGATCCCTCCTGACTGTGTTGGCATGGTGACAGAGGTCAGAGGGTTCACTGACCCACAGAAGGAGGAGTACTTCAGGAAGAGATTCAGAGATGAGGAGCAGGCCAGCAGGATCATCTCCCACATCAAGACATCACGAAGCCTCCACATCATGTGTCACATCCCAGTCTTCTGCTGGATCACTGCTACAGTTCTGGAGGATGTGCTGGAAACCAGAGAGGGAGGACAGCTGCCCAAGACCCTGACTGAGATGTACATCCACTTCCTGGTGGTTCAGGCCAAAGTGAAGAAGGTCAAGTATGATGGAGGAGCTGAGACAGATCCACACTGGAGTCCAGAGAGCAGGAAGATGATGGAGTCTCTGGGAAAACTGGCTTTTGATCAGCTGCAGAAAGGAAACCTGATCTTCTATGAATCAGACCTGACAGAGTGTGGCATCGATATCAGAGCAGCCTCAGTGTACTCAGGAGTGTTCACACAGATCTTTAAAGAGGAGAGAGGACTGTACCAGGACAAGGTGTTCTGCTTCATCCATCTGAGTGTTCAGGAGTTTCTGGCTGCTCTTCATGTCCATCGGACCTTCATCAACTCTGGACTCAATCTGCTGGAACAACAACAAACAACCTCCTGGTGGTTTAAACCATCTCTCCACCACAGTGCTGTGGATAAGACCTTACAGAGTCCAAATGGACACCTGGACTTGTTCCTCCGCTTCCTCCTGGGTCTTTCACTGCAGACCAATCAGACTCTCCTACGAGGTCTGCTGACACAGACAGGAAGTAGCTCACAGACCAATAAGAAAACAGTCCGGTACATCAAGGAGAAGCTCAGCGAGAATCTGTCTGCAGAGAAAAGCATCAATCTGTTCCACTGTCTGAATGAACTGAATGATCGTTCTCTAGTGGAGGAGATCCAACAGTCCCTGAGATCAGGAAGTCTCTCCACAGATGAACTGTCTCCTGCTCAGTGGTCAGCTCTGGTCTTCATCTTACTGTCATCAGAAGAAGATCTGGATGTGTTTGACCTGAAGAAATACTCTGCTTCAGAGGAGGCTCTTCTGAGGCTGCTGCCAGTGGTCAAAGCCTCCAACAAAGCTCTGTGAGTATATTTGTACTCATGTCTTTACTTTTAACATCCAACTGTGTCAGTAATTTATTTCACCAGGCTTTCTGTCTTTGTATGAATTTGTAAAGTTTTGGGATTTCTCCAATACAACTGTGACCTCTTTGATGCCTCCAGAACTCGAGACGCTGGATTCACCATAAACTCTGATCATCACTGCTGCTGTTATGTTATCAGTCTTTGTTTAAACACTTAGGCTGCATGTGCCTGATGTTGTGATACTTTATATTCACATGCATGATCCTAGATACATTTCTACTGCAGGTCTATTTTAGTGACAAATGTTGGTGAAACACTTGCTTTTACATGCATGGTGGGTCCTGCATTAAAGAAAGCATTTGAATTACTCAGTGAATCCTGGCAGCCAGAGAAACATCCTTAGTTCCACTTTAAACTAAACTCTGCTTCGGTCTTCCACAGTGTGTTTGTTGTTTCTTTGTTGTTGTTGGCCTGCTCTCTCCTCTCACTCCAATCTGGTTGCAGCAGATGTTTGTCCCTCCCTGAACCTGCAGACTTGGGTGCAGCACCTCAGTTCATCTTCAGTCTGAAACCAGCTGTTGTAGCTATATCCCCTCAAGCACACCTTCCCTGGTCATCTCTGCTGTGGTTGCTATAAAATTTAATCTTGATTTAAAAAAAAGAACAAAAAACCTCAAGTCAGACTTGATGCCATTTGTTGGCAGCATGGTGCCTGTTTGTCTTTGATGATAAACTGCAGCACAGTCTAAAGCAAACCTTCTGGCTTTATTGACTTTATGCATGTATATATTCTTCCTGTTCACCTTGGACACACAGCAGCTCTCTGTTTGTTGTGATTGGATCTAGAACAGCCAACATATCCTAATCTAGATGATTTCTAAGGTGGTATCTGGGAGGAAAAGTTAAAATCAGCTTGGATGGCCTGTACTGTATGATGGCCTTGGTTGCACCACATTGATAGCCATGCAGGGTGGTTCACTCCTTGGGCAAGAAGACCGAGGAGTGAGCCACCCTTGGTCAAAGCTTGGTCATTCAAGCTCACTGTTTTCCCCTTGTTGGTTGATGATAGTATTTTTTTTTTGACTTATAGTCATCATTGTCTTCAAATTAACTCACACACTGCTGACTGCTGTAGCTTACCTGGCTGAGCAGGTGACCCATGCACTGAAGGTTAGAGTCATGACTCCAGGGCCTGGTTTGAGTCTGCCCAAGACCATTTCCTGTGTTATTCTCCTCACTTCTCCCTCCCTTCCTGTCTTCTTTGTCCTATGCAGTGAAGACAAAAGGCCTCAAGTTGTGAAAACTCTTCCCCTTCATCATCTTCCAAATCATCTCTCTCATCTAAAATCTCCAGTATTCCCTGAGTAGAGAATCTTTTCACAATCTTGAATGATAAGGATCCAAGTGGGTAAAGTTATTTATTTGTTGTGTTCCTATTTGCAGCTGGGATAGATTAAGAAAAACTATCGGCTGCCCAAATTACATCCAGTTTAGAAGAAAAACATTGAGTGAAGTATTTGTTTCATCATCCTTCACAACTCATCAACCAGGTGTCACAAACTGCAGCAGGACAGTACAAAGCATGTCATACTGGATGGCTGCAACAACCAGAGTTTTACCTACCTTTGGTATTTCGTGACAGCATGAGTGTAATATTTACTGAACAGAGTCATCTTCTGTAATCTTTTCAGATTCAGATTCAGAACACTGTATTTATTTTCAAGGGGCAATTAGGATACTGAGCTTTCCAACCGTACATACAATACACAAATACATCACATTGGGGAGACAGGTCAGGCTAGGTAGCTGGCCGGTCAGCCACTAGAGCAGGGACCTGGAACCGAACAGCAGAAAATGCACAACATCAGGAAAGATGAGGAGAAAAAAGAACTCCCCCCAGACTGAGCTCCAACAGGGAGATCAGTTTGAGAACAGACAAAAAAAATGACCTTAGCGCAGAGCACATGAAAACTCTTAATGCGCCATAGAAACACATGACAAGCAACAGGGATGGGTAAAAGGTGAGAGACAGCCGGTGTAGACAGCGCACCCGGGCCTGCAGCATTTGCGCTGGTCCGCTCGACCCACCGTCTGCACCGGGAGGGGATAAGCATGCTTAGGATGGGAAGGAAAGTCTAAACACCGTCTGTTATCAGGGTGAGATTTGTTATGTTCAGCTCCAGCCTTGAGACCACAACTGGCACCGGTATGTTAGCCGCATGAAATGATGGAGGCTTTCTTTGGTGCGAACAACTGCATGTCAATTTCACAGCTGATCTAACAGTCCGTCACTCGTCTCTCAATCTCCCGTTGGAGAGCCACGAGCTTCTCCGAGAGGTTATTGGTTTTGCGCTCAAAGAGCAAAGTCTGAGAACTCACGACCGCCATGAGCTTCTTCAAGATCTTATCCGTGCTGCGTTCAATGAGCCCATTTTGAGAAGTCACGACCCATCCCATTGTTTCAGCCACAGCGGGCAGCCTTGTGGGGGTTTGAACAGCTGATTCCGCTTTCTTTAATCTTCAATAAGCCAGGGCCAAGCCAGCTCAGATCAGCAAGAACCTTTTGCTGCTGTGAATGTCCGTGCTGCTATATTTCAGGATCAGGCTCTAAATGTACAAATGGATCTGAGAAGATTTCCAATCTTGTTTCTACTAGATTTACAGTTTGTTTTCATGTCTTCTGACTCAGAAGGTGGAGCAGGTGGAGCTTACAAGGAGTAAGTGCTGCTATAGAAGAAGAGTTGTGTTTTAATGAAGCTATTTAGTTAACCAATAATTGTATTGCATGCTGGCATTAAAAATGTTTCATTTGACTGATTTAATTGTTTGTTTGTTTGTTTTCTTCCAGACTGAGTGGCTGTAACCTCTCAGAGAGAAGCTGTGGTGCTCTGTCCTCAGTTCTCAACTCCCAGTCCTCTAGTCTGAAAGAGCTGGACCTGAGTAACAATGACCTGCAGGATTCAGGGGTGAAGCTTCTGTCTGCTGCACTGCAGAGTCCACATTGTACACTGGAAACTCTCAGGTCAGGATCCAAACATATCATTAAATGATATCATTGTTTAAACAACCAAGCTTTATAGAATTGGCAGGTGAACTTTTCTTTATCTTTGGATTGCTTAGGAGATTCTTAATTACTGTCTGAACATTTTTTTACAGTCACATATTTTGTTTTAATGGTCAAACAGAATTATTGTTCAGTTCAATGAGCAGGTAGCTGTGAGATTCATAATAATGAGGTATATTTGTATTAAAGATGACTAAACTTGAACAGTAGTTGTGAGTTACTTTGTTTACTCATGTGTGCTGATGTTGTGAGTAATTTAAAGCTGAAGTAAACTTGTAATGAGTTTAATAGAGTTTCTGAAGTAAGTGTACTTGGAGACATTTATGTGTTTACTAAAGTCCAGGAGCAGGAGGCTGTGTGTAGCATAGAGGAACCCAGACCTCAGCTTTGTCTCCTGGTTTCTGTTGCTGCTGTTAAGGTTTCCCCTCATCGTTCCTTCAACAGTCTCCTCACTGTAACAAATCAAAGTGTTACTGTATAGATTCACGTCTGAATGTTGCCATGTGCTATTAAAACTGAAAGCGATGTTTCATACACCCACGTGGTTCAGTCACACAGTAACTGATGGTAAATAATGTTTGTGTTGAGCACATCGTGCAGGTCAGCTGCTCCACACAGATCTCAGGTTTACATGCTGGAACAGTTTGTGATCATGAAGGATAAACCTCACTTCCTCTTTGTTTCATACAGATGTGACATGAACAATAACACATTCATGAAATTCTTTTAAGAACACAAACACTATTGTAGCTGGAGAATATATTTGAATGTAGGATAATGTAGGGGATCATAAACAACAGTAATAACTAACCACCTCCTCACCATTTGGGTTGGTAGCTGCATGTTGACGGACAAAGTGTGGACTTTATACCAGTTTTTAAGTTGTGTTGATCGACCACGTAAAACCAGAGTTATGATAAAATATCTGCAATGTTTGGTTTTCTTCCTGAATACTATCGTTTTTTATAACAACGATAGTATTCAGTATTTATTGCAACAAACTTTGTTGTTTGCAAAACTCAGTAACTTGTTTGAAGAAGTAACTATATAATTAATTGCCCAACATTGGTCATTATATCCTGTATTTTGCAGACAGAGTTACAGACTCTCTCCCAGACCACAGACTCATAATACAAGTCAGAGCTTTATAAAAATAGAAAAAATAAAGTTGTGTTTTAAAAATTGGAGTTCAAGTTATTTTTACTTCATATAGTGTTAACATGCTACAGGTCATGAACAAGGTTGTTTTTAATTTTCATTGTAAGTGGGCTAAAGCAGTTAATTAAAAGTAGTCTAACATAAATGTAAATGCTGTAATTTGATTACTTTAATAAACCATGTAACTTGGATGGATAAGATGCTGGCGTGACCACAGTGCACACGTCTGCTGTTGCTCACAGTGGTCCAAGGGACGCTCAGGGAGTTTGTGTGTTCGCTCAGACACATGAAACATTAGAGGGAACATTAGCGGTGACTGGCAGGGAAAAGGGGAATGATAAGACTTACTGTAAATATAATTATGTATGTATTGAAAAAGGAACAACTAAAATGTTCCAGCTGAAAAAATGAAATCAGTTTCAGTTTATGAGCTCTGTTTGTTTTCTTTACAATTCCAACCTTTTATTTTGAAATGAGCTGCTCGTTCCTGTTTAGAGTTGATGAGCTGATGTGGGTGAGAGGACTCAGGCAGCCTGACAGAGTTGATGTCCAGGTCTTCCCTGCTTGTCCTGATATACATAAACATGAGTATCCTTGCAGGTCAGATCTCATCAGTCACACCTGTTAGTGCAGTTCTCCTCTAGATTGTAGTGTTTGTTAAACTAGGATGATTTTAGGAGCCTGGACCGCAGATCTAAGGGAAGATATGACTTGGAAAGACTAAACCAACCTATTAGAGGTGTTCGCACTAACATAGATAAATACTCAGATTTACACCTTTAGTGTCTCACAAAGGGTTGAAAAGTGAATGTGCACAGAGAGGTTGGTGGTGAGACGGGCACTTCCAGCACTGTAGATGTGTTCCAGCTCAGTGTTCGTGGAAATAATCTGGAGAGCAGGATTCCTTGATGAATGTCACATCTTCTTAAAGTTATAATCCACAGGGAAAACTGTGAAACCGTCGATCTGATATCTAGTCAACCAATCAGGTGTTTACATGCCCTTCAGGGCTTTCAGAGGGGGCAACAAAGAGGAGGTGAGGAAGATCCAGGTGTTACTAAAGGACAAGATTAGAGAGGCTAAGGACAATTACAGGAGGAAGCTGGAGTGGAAACTCCAGCAGAACAGCATGAGAGAGGTGTGGAGGGGCATGAAGACCATCACTGGATTCAGGCCAACCAACAGAAGGGGAGCTGAGGGAGGTGAGAATAGAGCCAATGAGTTGAATCTGTTTTTCAATAGATTCGACACCACAGTGTCTGCTCCCACCCCCACAACCTCACCTGTAGTCAGCCTGGAATCCAGAGCCACACCACTGTGCCAGCCTCTCTCTTCACATGGCGCTGTTGCCTCCTGTGAGATTCCTGACACCCCTCCCCCACCCATCACCTTCACTCAATACCAGGTTGAGATGCAAATGAGGAGACTTCACTCAGGCAAGTCTGCTGGACCAGACGGAGCGAGTCCCCTTGTCCTCAAGACCTGTGCCCCCCAGCTGTGTGGAGTCTTTCATAAACTGTTTATGCTGAGTCTGAGTCTGCAGAGGGTCCCGGTGATGTGGAAGACATCATGCCTCGTCCCTGTACCAAAGACGCCACGTCCCAGTGGCCCCCAGGATTACAGGCCCGTGGCACTGACCTCCCACATCATGAAGACCCTGGAAAGGCTCATCCTGGACCAGCTGCGACCCATAGTAAGACCACATCTGGATCCCCTTCAGTTCGCTTATCAGCCTCGTCTCGGAACAGAGGACGCCATCATCTACCTGCTCAATCGTGTCTACACCCATCTGGACCAGCCGGCGAGCACTGTGAGGGTCATGCTTTTTGACTTTTCCAGTGCTTTCAACACCATCAGGCCGACCCTCCTGGGTGATAAGTTAGCAGCGATGCTTCTCTGGTGTCCTGGATTGTTGATTACCTGACAGGAAGACCACAATATGTACGTCTCCCACAGTGTGTGTCTGACAAGGTGATCAGCAACACAGGGGCACCACAGGGGACTGTCCTCTCCCCCTTCCTCTTCACCCTCTACACCACAGACTTCAGCCACTGCACAGAGACCTGCCATCTTCAGAAGTTTTCTGATGACTCTGCGGTGGTTGGATGCATCAGCAGGGATGATGAGACAGAGTACCGGGCTGTGGTCGACTCCTTTGTCACGTGGTGTGAGCAGAATCATCTGCAGCTCAACGTGGCAAAGACCAAGGAACTGATCGTGGACTTCAGGAAGACCAGGAAACACTTCACCCCTGTTTCAATCCAGGGGGTCAGTGTTGACATTGTGGAGGACTATAAATACCTTGGAGTACACATTGACAATAAACTGGACTGGGATAAAAACACCACAGCACTTTACAGGAAGGGCCAGAGTCGTCTCTATTTTTTGAGGCGACTGAGGTCCTTCAACATCTGCCAGAAAATGCTGAGGATTTTCTATGAGTCTGTTGTGGCCAGTGCGATCCTCTATGCTGTTGCATGCTGGGGGAGCAGGCTGAGGGTCGCAGATGCCAACAGACTTAATAAACTGATCCGTAAGGCCAGCAATGTTGTGGGGATGGAGCTGGACTCCCTCAAGGTGGTGTCGGAGAGGCGGATGCTGTCCAAGATAAAGACAATGTTGGATAACACCTCCCACCCACTCCATGACATGCTGGTCAGTCACAGGAGCTCGTTCAGTGAGAGACTGAGATTACCGAAAAGCACCACTGAACGACACAGGAAATCATTCCTGCCTGTGGCCATCTCCCTGTACAACGCATCCACTTAACACACTGTTTGCTGCTACAACTACACATGTTTCTTTTCCAACTATTTATTTATGAGTGACTTATGTATGTATGTATGTATATATATGTATATATTGTACTATTCTTAGTTAGCGTATTGTCTGTCTTGTCTTAATGTTGGTTTAAAATGGAGCACTGTAACAAAAAATAATTTCCCCCAGGGATCAATAAAGTATTCTGATTCTGATTCTGATTCTGATTCACTGATCTCCAGCCCCACCTTATTATCAGTTTCTCTCTTTTACATCTGAATTACCTTCACTTCACATTTCAGTCAGTTCAGATTTCATTAGCACGTTCACTTTAGCATAATCCATTTTAATCCAAGCACCTTTCTCTTTAAACTCTGTTTGTCAGTCACAGTATATCCAGTACAATCCTCTTTTTCACTGCGTCACACACATGCAGAGATCAGAGTGTCCTGTGTGTGCTCTCATTCACTCACACTCACTCTCATATGGCTGAAGTCTGTTTGTACACAGGCTAATCTGGGACTCTCCACCATTTGACCCTAGAAATAAAGAAGCTTCTTGGATGAGAGGTGAAACGTCTTCAAAGAACTTAAAGAAGTCCAGATGCCTTTTTTTCTAAGCTCTTTAGATAACTGCGAACCTTCACAAACACCTCATCAGTGGGACTCTCAGAGCTACCAGCCCTTTGCTACAATCACAAAGCTCTTCATTGAAATCAATGATATCAAAGCTGGAATTATATGAGTCCAAGTCTTCTGCTGATTCAGCATCACATTCATCTTTGCTCCTTGTTCTGCATCCCCACCATGGACTTCATTCCTTTCCAAGCCAGCCTTGAGTGTCCTTTATTCAGCTCATCCTCTGCTTTACTTTTACACCTGATTTTAGCTGCTTTTCTTCTCTCCCTCATAACAAGACAGCTTCTTCTGCCTGAGAACATGTTGGAGTGATTTACTAATCCAGGGCTGATTTTTGGGGAAAATAGTTCCCATTTTCAAAGTAATCCCCATTTTTCCCAGAATGAAATGTAAGTAGAAATAAATGATCTAAGTGAGAACATGAGCCTTTAAAAAGGCTCTTCTGAGGCTGCTGCCAGTGGTCAAAGCCTCCAACAAAGCTCTGTAAGTACATATGTGATCATAGCTTTAGCTTTTAAATGTTTATTCTAGTTAACACAGATCAGGTGGAACAACTCAAATAAAATATCAAAACTATTAAGTGGTCATCGGTACTCAGTTTGTTCAATACTGAATACATTGGAGCACAAATTGTCCACGTTTCTGAAATATTTCTGGGTGTAACTGTCACCAAAGTGCAATTTAGACCTGGCCTGTGGTTGTTATCTAAGTGATAATCATCAATTCTACTAAAACAAATACAAAATAAAGAAATTTGACACATTCTGTTGATATCAAAAGCACACTGAACAATTCAGTGTTGTTTTACTGCTGTTCTCTCTTCACTTCTTCTCCTCTGATTCTCTCCACATGTTGCTCTGCATCAGTGCTCAGTTTCCTGACAAAACAAGATGAAATATTGCTAAATATAATAGTATCTCATTACACTTCAACAGAAGTGTTTTATTTTTGTAATTGTTTATCTGTTATTTTTCAGACTGAGTCACTGTGACCTGTCAGAGAGAAACTGTGAAGCTCTGGCCTCAGGTCTCAGCTCTCAGACCTCTAATCTGAGACAGCTGGACCTGAGTAACATTAACCTGAAGGATTCAGGCGTGAAGCTTCTGTCTGAAGGACTGAAGAGTCCACACTGTACACTGGAAACTCTCAGGTGAGATCAAGCATTTTTCTTTCATCAACTGACAGAATTAGCAGATTAATAATAAGGCAGTCCTCTAATAAGAGGAGAAGTGGAGGTGCTTTGAAGGGCAACATACTCTTATGTTAACAAGACAGGAAGTAGTTCCTGGGAACTGCTTCCTTTGTTATTGTCTCAGTAGAAACATGATGGTGAAACAGTGATGAGTTTGCAGAGGTGGATCCACAGCACACAACACAACAATGCTGTTGCGAGCTGAAAGCAGACTTCTCACAGATTCTGAGGCTGCAGGTTTCATCACTGTCCAACCAAAATTCACTGAACCAGCAGTAAATGAACGTCCAAAACGACGCTTCATGTTTAAAAAACAGATGATCAGGGGGATTTGTGTTTACATCTTTTGTGTGATCTGTTCACCTGCTGTTTTAGCTGTTTGGTGGTTGTTGAGATGGTTTTGTGAACTTTTAGCTGAGATTCTGACGTTTCTGTAGATACCACACATGTCTAATTACTTTGTACAGCATGAATGGCCATAACGAGGTTTTTAACAGTAAGAAAAGTTGTAAAACTTCAGAAAATATAGTTAAAAGTCCAAAACCTTCTATGTCTGGTGGCTTGTGGTAAGGAGCAGATCAAACGAGTAAAGAATTACGTTATAATTATAAATGGCTTCAACAGCACATTCAGGTCTGTGAGACTCATTCAGACACTGAGCCGTGGCTCTGTGCTACATGCACATATTTCTGCATCTCTGCCATTCAGACACACTTTATATATAGTTTATTTTATGTAGTATTCAATACTGAACTGTACATTTAGTCTTTTTAAAGGCAGCAAGTTTTATTCAGTGTTTTCATAAAAGCCTTATTTTTATCCATTTACTGCTATTAGGAAGAACACGTGAGGTTTAAGACCTGGACCAGTTTGAAACCTTTTGTCCTCCACAGTGGAAAATGGGTGGAAATAAAAATGGGTCTCACTTTAGCCAGCTCCTAATTTTATCAGTTCTGCTCTCAGCGTCTCCTGTATATCTCCTGTATAAATGTTGCACTCAGCTTTGTGGTCTCCAATATCACTGAAATGCAGCCAGATGCTGCTCATTTTGCCTTTTCACTCTTTCCTGACACGCTTGCATTTCAGTACAGCTCCCATTTCTCTGTGTACTGATCTCTACCACTACCCTTGCTGTCTATGGGACATGTCTTCTTTCACATAATGGTATGATCCCAGTCTGTCTCTTAAAGTGTTTGGCCACATGGTTTGCTCATCAGAATAACATCTCAGCCGTGCTCACATTGATTATCAGCAAGCCTGAAAATTCATCAATATTTGACATATGAAATTATCTCAAGGGCTGGATTTGGCCCACGGGCCATATGTTTGACACCCCTGGTTTACACAGTTTGGTATTCAATGTACAACTGAGCTAGCTCTCAGCTAACTAGCAGACAAGCTAACTGCTGGGACTGCGTCTTTCTAACAAGAGCGTCAGACACTCAGACTGGTTTCCTTTGTGGATGATGATGTGTTCTCACACTGATCCTTCATGCTGATGCTGCCATCCACCCACTGCTCCTGGATTCCTCATCATCATCTCCATCAGCCCTCACAATACTCCACCTTCATCAGCTTCATGTTCAGCAGCCTGGATGGACAGTAATTCTTTCCATGGGTTATGGTGGGACATTGAGAGCTGAAGTCAAACAGCAGTGAGAATGAAAGACTGATTCATTTCTATTTAGTCTTGTGCTGTGCAGCTTTGTTCAGAGCATTAAGGCCCAGCAAAGATTACTGAGGTCATAGAGTCCTGATGAAACCTGTGTGCTTATAGAAACTGAGACCAGATGAACCAGAATAGAAGGACATTAAAATGAAGTGTCAGCTACACAAAGGCAAAGCTATTCAGTTGTTGCTGTGAGTTATTTAAATGGAGGATGGAGTCAGACTTTAAGCTGCTGGACTCAGTCACTATATCCTGTTGTCCTCATAGAACCTGGACACACAGACTCACCTGTGACACAGTGACACACAGTGTGGGCTACACACACATTAGAAAGTGGATCAGTCACACTTGTGCAATCATTTGTTGTGCTGGGAAACCATGAACACTTTGAATCACATTAATGGCTTTGTTACAGCAACATTCAATCATGAGTTCAAAAGTAGTGCATTGTGTACTTATTTTAATAGTACTGCAGTATGAGAAGTGCAACATTCAGTGTGCAGAAACAGATCAGGTGCTTTCTAACAGCAGTGTTCCCTTTAACACAGCAGCAGTTCAAATATTTCTGTCAGTCTGAGCTGAAACAGGAATCTAATCAAATATCAAATCAAAGTTCTTTGCCTCTGCCAGGACGTTAACATTTGATCTAGTTTTTTACAAAGTTCCCTCAGCGTCCAGAGCCACCAACATACCTTTGATCAACAGCAAGTGAACATTTATAAATGTGTGTTTGCAGAACAGGAAGCAGCAGAACTATTGTTCTGTTATCAGGCAGCAGCACAAACGCTCATCAGCTCATTTACTGTGCAGCACTTTGAGTGTGTGAAGTGTGTGTTTGTGCTGGATTTCCTTTGGAGAATCTCAGTCAGAAACCTGACAAAGAAAAACTCTTTCAACAGTCCAGGTTGAGTTGACAACATGAACTGCATTTATCTTCCTCTGACTGACATGTTCTTCCTCCTCTGCACCGAGCCAGCTGCTAAGACTCACAAGCTCATTGACATTTTCTGATGATAAAGAAACTCTCTTCTTCTGCACAATATGAGCAGCAACAGAGAAGAAGCTTTCACAGGTACAGATGTTGCAGCTGTGGCCAAGTACATGTGCTGCATGTTGGAGCAGCACTCTGATGGACAGGCCTCTGTACTGATGGTGGGCTCTGCTCTGTATCCACCACACTGTTCTCAGCTGAGTCTTCCTCCTGTTCACAATCACACTCTGATCAAGCATGTTCATGTTGTAACGCCGTGGCTTTCGTAGTCTCTCCTTTTTCTACAGCTCATGTGTTCTTCTTGTGGTGCTGTGTCTTGAGGCTCATACATGCCGTCATTTGTTGATCCTAAGAACGTTCCTCAGACCGACTTCTTCAACAACAGATAACTTTAGTTGTATCAACACTGCCTCCTGGAACAGTTTAAAATGAACATGTCAAAGATCTGTACCTGTCTCCATGTTTCTGTCCCCGCCCCTTTCTTTCTGTCCTGGGTCATGTGAGCGCTGCAGTAGTATTAGGCCCACCCTCAATGCTCCCATTGGCTGAGACGCATAATGACGCCCATTTCAAGCCAGCACTGATCAACATCCCTCCTGTGACCCATGGCTGTTATATTCAGAGCCAGTGAGCACTTTCACAATAATCATGATTTTAAAAACTGTGATTAAAATAATTGCTGACGTTAATCAATTAATGAGTTAACGAGATTATAACAGGTTAAGTTGCCCTAATAATTAGACTTTGATGACAAACTGATGTGATCTCCATGTTTCCTTTGTTGGACTGTGGGCGAGTGTCAGAACTGAATGTACTGAGTAACATGTAGAGTTTAAACATGTGTCAGTTCCAGTTTTAGAGCTCTAAAGTGCAGCTATCATGTTAGGAATATGTTAGGAATAGACAGGAACACTGAGCACACTGAGGTCAAATCTTTATTTTACCACTCGCTGCATTCTTGATGTTCATGAATTCAGCAGCTTCATGATTGTCTGCAGCATTAATCTCATATTTCCATTAAAAGTGTTGAATTTGACTGTTTGATGTTCTTTATGATCTCTGGCACCAGTTCATCTGTAGGCTGAGCTCAGTCCATCCATTTAGTGAAATGATGTTTAAAGGTCTCCTTGTTCTGTGAGCGTGCACAGATCCTGAAGCAGAAAGCCTGGGTTACAGAGAAATGATCATCACTGTGATGATGCTCACCATCTCTGACTGGGATTTGAGGTTTTGTCAAAGCAGCAAAGAAAGCCTGGCTATGTTGGACTGGGTGTGGCAGCAGCTCCCAGTTTGAGTTCAGGAGACAGACACCCTCTCTACTTTGAAGATCAGCTTCAAACTTTCCTTTTTGATAAAACTTATAGTTCGAGCTGGATCAGGTGACCCTGAACCATCCCTTAGTTATGCTGCTATAGGCTCAGGCTGTTGGTGGACTTCCCATGATGCTCTGCTTTCTTCTCCCCTCTTTTCACTCCTGATGCTTTTATATGTCACTACTGCATGTCCTTAACTTTTGTCTCTCTGTTTTGTTCTTGTCTCTCTGAGCTCATCTCTTCCCTTTCCCCTCACCCTGCAACCAGTCATGGTAGATGCTCCTCCTGGAGCCTGTTTTCACTGGGAGGATCTTTGTGTCAAAGGGAGTTCTTCTTCCCACTATCACCAAGTGCTGCTCACAGTGGAGGCGGTTACCTTACACTGTTAAACAGCTTCAGATGACTGTTGTTGTCTGTTGGGTATTGTCACTTATAAATAAAGTTACATTGAATGGATGTAAATGGATAGATGTTATTGTGACAAAGAGAAAACAACTGTTGACAGATAGATTGTTGTTTTGTGTGTCTGCAGTCTGTCAGGCTGTCTGATCACAGAGGAAGGCTGTACTTCTCTGGCCTTAGCTCTGAGCTCCAACCCCTCCCATCTGAGAGAGCTGGACCTGAGCTACAATCATCCAGGTGACTCAGGAATGAAGCTGCTCTCGGCTGGACTGAAGGATCCAGGCTGGAGACTGGACACTCTCAGGTATGGAGAGAAAATCTGATAGAGGAGGAAGAGCTGGAAACATTTCCTGTGTCTTTCACTCACTTCCTGTTTGTTTCCTGCAGATGACACATGAACAATCACACATGCAGGAATATTTTCAGGGACAGACACACTAGTCTAGCTGGATAGTTCATGGATATTTATGTAGGGGTCTCCAAGGAGTCTGTTTGCAGGAACATTTAGGTCACAGGTGTACCTGATATAGATACCAGTGTACCTAATAAAGTGTCAGCTAACATTTGGAAATGGAAGCTTAAATAATGACAAACTGTACATTCACAGCTGAATTCACAATAAATTTGTTCTCAAGTGCACATTTTTCTGTTATTGTTCTCAAACAACAGAATGAGAATGAAATATTGATTCTAACAGGGCCCATAAACAGCATTAGCTTAGCAGCATTAGCTTATCAGAGTTTCTATCATGGTCACAGAAATCTTTAGCAGAGAAAAGTGGCCTACTTAGCAATAACTGCTCAAGTTGTATAAAGAAAGGGAAAACAGTATTAGCATTAGCTGCTAATGGCAGCTTACTTAGCATAAACTCTTCACATCTTTATAATGCAAGGGAAAGGAGTCACTCATGGAAGCCTATTTAGCATTAACGTCTCACATCATTATAAAACAAGAGAAAAGGGTATTACCATAAGCTACTAATGCTTATTCACCTCAAATTAGCTTTAGCCAGAGGTGTGGACTCGAGTCACATGACTTGGACTCGAGTCAGACTCGAGTCATTAATTTTATGACTTTAGACTTGACTTGAAAAAATGTTCTAAGACTTGTGACTTGACTTGGACTTTTACACCAATGACTTGGGACTTGAATTGGACTTGAACCGGTTTACTTGAAAAGACTTGATATTTTACCCCAAATATAAAATTTAACATGCATATTATATAGAGATTGAAAATGTGACGTCATTCACGGGTAGAACCGCAAAGGATTCTGGGAACTCGTGGCAAGCGGTACTAGCGCACGCAGGCTTTCAATTAAAATCAGTCACACAGCGATAAAAAGAAACACAAAAATGTCAAGAAGCCGTTGTATTATTAACTGCAATAGCCGGTCGCATGACAGCCACAGGAAGCCGACGGGTAAAGAGATCGGTTGTTATCGGATTACGTCGTTGAAGAGAAATTGTTCGAGCCATGTTTCCGAAGTAACAAAGACGCGACTGGATTGCAGCCATTCAAAGACCAAATATAACGTCCCAGAACACTCCAGCTCACAGGTTAGTCTGCTCCAAGCATTTACACGAAGGTCAGTGTTTTTTAGTAGTTAATACGTCATTTTCATAACATAATTGGTGATATAGGTTACAAGCAAGTCTGGCGCTGAACAGAAATTGTCGCGCTATGCTTCTTTGTTTATTGTGCATAAATAGTAAATTATCCTGACACAATATTGTGTTTCGCTTCTGTTATTATGGTAGACTGATAAAAACACATACTTTTATTCACAGGATAAAACAGGTTTTTGTATCACTAATTGCCCAGTACGATTACAGCATACAGTATTATTGTCACTGCTACATTTCTGTGATGGGTACCAGAAATTATTTCCACTACTAATTAATTACCGTTGAGCTCAAAGGTTATATTAATAAACTGTTAAGGAATGTGTATTTATGACGACAATTTGTGAGACTGGTAAACTTATGATACGTACGATGGTCTTTCGTTCTACACGGTGCATTTCAAGGTCCTGTACCCATCCGTCGGTAAACTGTACCTGGGCTTGTTGCAGTGACCTGAAGTTACTAAACTTCATGAGTGTATGCACTCACTCCAAGAACCGTATAATTATAAATATGCATATAAATTGTGGGGATGAATAGAAAAGTATTTGACCAGCATAATATAATCTGCAGTATGATCATTGCTTTAACATTGTAACAGATAGCTTTAAGATGGCCTTAAGATGTTTATGCATACAAGTTATTATATTAATTTTGTATTCCAGGTGCAGTTATAACTATTTTATACATATTGCATATCTGTGCTTATTTGAGTTGATGTTCAGGTTCTTTAAAGGTCTTAAGCCTCACTGACGTGACTGTTCAGGTGATACATGCTGAGGGAAAACTAGAACATAGAAGGAATTGCAATACATGCTTACAAAACACTTATATCAGGTCATTTTATATTAAGGTTTTAGTAGAGGTTCTTGGTTAAAACATTTATTTAGTAGAAGACATACACATAGTCTCAGTGAGCCTCTGTCCTGGTGAAAGGCCAGAAGTGCAACAGGTGAATTGAGAAAGAGCATTTGAGGACGAGACACAGACAGTAGGAGGTGAAGAGGTGACACAAAGAGCATGTGAGGTCAACACATATTAGTTAGACTTATTTAGAGGAGAGATTAAGTTATGTCTCGACAAGAAAGAGGAACAATTCATTTTAAGATAAGAACGGAAAGTACCAAGCCATGAAAATAGAAGATGATTTTCTGGGTGAAAAGTCATGATGATGTTGATCTGATCTATGTATAAAATGTACCGGTGACGCATGAAGGGGCGTCAGTAAACAAACCCTGATGTTATAAAATAATTGTTTGTGCCTTAGTAAGTCGAAGATCAATTGCTGTTTTCAGTGATCTTCCCACGTGTGAATTAAAATCTTCGTTTGACTTCACCCGGCCGGACCAGTGTGGTTATTTTTCGATCACCTCTTGTACCCTTTCTCAATTCTTGAATCTTAACAAAATATGCTAAGATGAGATAGCTGACTTCATCCAACTAGCAAATGTTGTCCAGGCTACGTTGGTGATACAGTTTTTTTTAATGTGTATGATATTTTTGTCATGCGATTTTAAAGCTGGTCCTACAACCGCATCCAAGAATAACATGCAGCTTATCTCAGAACTGTCGGTGAAAATTATTCTTGGAGCTAGGTTTAATTAAGCTGCATTTTATAGAGGTGCAATTTCACAATTTGTGTATATTTTCTAAGTTCACTATTTTGTCATGTGTTGAGAAAAACACAGATTTTAAAATTACATGGTCTAATATTTACATTTAGCATAACTGCAACATTATTTTTTCATTTTTTTTTTTTAAAGACTCGAAAGGACTTGAAATTCAAAGTTTCAGACTTGTGACTTGACTCGGACTTTTACACCAGTGACTTGAGACTCGACTCTGACTTGCCTGACATTACTTGAGACTTGACTTGAGACTTGAGGATAAAGACTTGAGACTTACTTGAGACTTGCAAAACAATGACTTGGTCCCACCTCTGGCTTTAGCTGCTAATGGTAGCCTACTTAGCATTAACTCCTCACTAATATAATGCTAATTCATATCAAATTAGCATTATCTGCTCATATTGTTATAAGGAAAGAGAAAACAATATTAGCATTAGCTACTAATAGTTATTCAGCCCTAATTAGAATAAGCCTCTAAAAGCAGCCTACTTAGCATTAACTCCTCACATCGTTGTTACCCAACGGGAAAGAGTATTAGTATTAGCTACTATCATTTTTAATAAGTAAGAGAAAACAGTGTTAGCATTATTGAACAATGCTAATTCACACTAAATTAGAATTACCTATTTACAAGAGCGTACTTAGAATTAGCTGCTCACATTGTTAAAAAGTAAGGGAAAACAGTATTAGTATTAGCACATAATGCTAATTCACGTCAAAGTAGCATTAGTTAATAATGGCAGCCTACTTAGCATTAACTGCTCACTAATATAATGCTAATTCACATCAAATTAGCATTAGCTGCTCACATTGTTAAAAGGGAAAACAATAATAGCATTAGCTGCTAATAATTATTCACCTAATTAGAGTTAGCCCCTAATGGCAGCCTACTTAGCATTAACTCCTCACTAATATAATGCTAATTCACGTCAAATTAGCATTAGCTGCTAGCATCAGCCTACCTAGCACTAGCTGTTCACATTGTTAAAAGGGAAGAGAAAACGATATTAGCATTAGCTACTAATAATTATTCACCCCTAATTAGAATTAGCCGCTAATGGCAGTATACTTAGCATTAACTCCTCACATTGTTATAATGTAAGGGAAAAGAATTAGCATTATCTAATAATGTTGACCTTGGCCCACTGGAAAAGTTCAGAACTAAAGATTTAGGAGTGTTTCTCGATAGCTCTTTCTCATTTGAGAAACAAATAAATTCTGTTATTAAAACCAGCTGTAAGGTTTATATTGTTGACTGTCATTTATACTTAGAAATATTTACTCATATATGCTTAGAGTTGTATAATTGATTGCATAATGATAGAGGTTTGATCCTTAGTAGTGTGTAAAGACTCTGTGTGCCTTCCACAGTGCTCTGGCATGCACACACCACTTGGGGCCATGAGAGAGGTCGTACCCTCTCTTACTGATTTATGGTGTAGGACAGAGGTCTCAAACTCAATTTAGCTGGGGGCCGCTGCAGGCAGAGTCTGGGTGAGGCATGGCCGCATTAGGTTTTCTACAAGAAAGGCATGGTTAAAAAATTCCAATCTTCTCAAATCTCTTTATTTTTATTTTTTAACACAAAATATGAAAAATAAATAAACAAATTAAGAATTAATAAGAAAATTAATCAATCTGTAATACATAAATAAAATAATAATAAGATGTTTTTAGTCAGTGAACTTGTGTGTATCTTTCAGGCTTCTATATCTGCTGTATTTAGATTGAAATGTCTGTATTAACAGTTCTATAACCTTCTTCTGAACATGAATGGAACACTGTAGAAAATGAACTGTTCTTCTGAACATGGCTTCTCTTGCCTACTCCTTGCTGCTAGAGACTAGAGATGGCACGATACCACTTTTTTATGTCCGATACCGATACCAATATCATAAATTTGGATATCTGCCGATACCGATATGAATCCGATATAGTGTTTTTTAATCAACAAAACTGTTTTTTAAATATCTTGCTGCATTTTGCAAGTCTGCAAGTTCATACTCAAGTTTAAAACAACAACTACACTAAAGCTATTCTGTTATACCTGTATACAAAAAAAACATTTCATAGTTCAGCAATACTGATCAATCTAATAAACTTAGACCTACACCATCCTCCCTATTCTGGTATTTTAAAGAGTACTTAGCGTAAATATTAAGCAACCTAACTAATAGGGTTCCAACTCCCAGCAACAACAAAAATAAATAAATAAAAAATAGGGAACCACCCCTCACGCTCCACCTCATGATGCTTAATCGACTTAATCAACCTTAATTTGATGCATTGTGAAAAAAAATGCACAGAAATCAATTATTTTTCAAGAAATATTAAATAGATTCAACATCTTTCAACAAAATTGCAGACTGCACAGATGGTACCTTCCCAAAGTAAAAAGTACTATAGCTTACTAGGGTATATATATTAGACTTAATAGTCACTATATACAGTAATTGACTTCTATTCATTTTACATCAAATTAAAACTTTGGGTGTAAGATTCAGATAATTATTTATTAAAAGCTCAGCATTTTAAATGAGAATAAGAAAGAAAAGTATGTCTTTGTGCCCCCTTTTCCCTGTTCATGCCCTATCGGCCCCCCCTGGCTAAACTTTGCTAGAGTTTAGCCGCCCCTGCACAGTTACCAGCCGTCAGCTACGTAGAAAAAGATCCTGGTGTAGAAAGTAATAATAAATAAATTGTAACAACAGCTTATCAAGCTTAAACGTGCTGCTGTTGTTCAGCCGCTGGTTTCCTCTTTCTGGTGCAAAGTGGACCAAAAACAAACAAGAGAGACGGACTCGCGACAGAAAAGCCGATCAGCTGATCATTAAGCAGTTTCATGATTGAAGTAGCAGCCGGAGAGCGAGAGGCAGTCGCTTGTTAAGCTTAACGTGGGAATGCTTTACAAACATTCAGAGATGGACTTACACACTTGCTTTACTTCTCTCGGGGATAACTTTGTCGGAGATGAAATGCCGGGTTGCTAGCGAAGCTCCACATGCTATCCAGACCACCGACAGGTCCCGCATGCCACAGCTGCTCTATCACGTGATGCATACTGCTCCGACGTGCTAACGTTCTGAGGTGAGTTACGGCGTTCGGGAAAGCCGAGGGAAACTAGGGCTCAATTCTCTCAAAGATTGTCCAAGCTTGTCTGCTTTTCCACTCACCTCCCTGAACTTTGCTTTGAGTTCAGAGTTGCACTGCAGCTCAATGAGCTCCATTTGAAGCACAGAAGGGGCATCTTGCACATCGAAGGAGAAGGGGTCCGCAAAAATGTGAAAGGTGGCTCTGTGTGTCTTGAAGTCAGCAAATCTGTGATCAAATTCCTCCTGTAGCCTCAAAATGACATCAACATCAACAGGTGCTTTAAGCCCCTGGATCTGATTTGGTTGATGCATTTCACAACAATAGACATCACATTGTCAAACTTCAGGCATTTGCTGCAAAGGACCTGCTGATGGATGATGCAGTGCAGAGCAATGGCCTCCTCCACGCCTTCCTCTTCCAGTTTGTTTTGTGCCACCAGTCCATGTTTCCTCCCTGTCATTGATGGCGCTCCATCTGTTGTTATTCCAACAAACCTCTTCCATGGCAAACCAACATTCTCAATGGCATCACACAGCTTGTAAATATCTGCTGAGCGGTGGTCTGGCCATGCATTGGAATTACTGTGAGCAGCTCCTCCATCACTTCAAAACTGTCATCAACACCACGGACATACATTGGGAGCTGGGCTGTGTCGGTGATGTCTGTGGTCTCATCAAGAGCGACTGAGTATACACTGAAACATTTGGCTTTCTCACACAGTTGGTCATAAATGTCACTTGACAGGTCAGAAATGCGATCTGCTGCGGTGTTGGCAGAAAGGCTGATGTTGCTAAACTGACCTTTCTTTCCCGGACAGACTATATTTGCAGCCTGCAATATGCACTTTTAGACAAATGCACCTTCTGTGAATGGCTTCCCTGCTTTAGCAATCATCTCACTAACCACGTGGCTCCGACTGCTGCATTATTCTCTTTGGTTGCTTTCTTGGAGAAATCTTGCTGCCTCAGTAGATCTGTTTTAAGACTGGCAACCCGGTTCGCTCTCTCGTCTCCCTGGTATTTTGCATCCAGCTCAGCATGTCTAGTTGTGTAATGACGTTTCAAATTGTATTCCTTGTGCAGCGCAACTTTCTCTGTGCAAATAAGACAGGTCGGGGTGCCCCTGTGCTCAACAAAGAAATATTGCATTTCCCACTTTTCCTGAAATTGTCGGTGCTCATCACCAACCTTTCTCTTCACCGCAGGCTTTGAAAAAGACATGTTTGGTGCTATGTGACATTTATAATTCTACTTGGTGTCACTGTCGCATTGAAGTTTCAATCAAGCGTTTAGCCGACGGACGGGGAACGTCTCAACGCGTAGAGAACGTCATTTCTGCTTCTTTTTCTTGCAACCGTAGCACGGCGATCGGCAGATAAAAAGCCGGTAGCAGTCTCCTTTGTTTTTACGCTCGATGTTCATGTCTTTCATGACGACACGAACACCGTGGCGTTTGCAGATGGTAGAAAGTGCAGGGATAGCGAGCGCAAAAAAGGCGACTGCTCACGGCGCCGGGCTGTTGTTACAGGAGAAAGAAGCGGAAATGACACCGTGACATATAACAAATAACATCAGCTGTTTCTGATGTTAGTTGTTTTGACTGCTTTTACATTATATTGAAATATATGTAATGTTCATGTTTGCTGCAATGCAAACGCAGTGATGCAAATAAAAACATGGAGCCACAAATTACGGTGCGACCCTATAATTAGTCCGGGTTACCGGGGACTGTTGTTGCCGATGAACAGGTGTCGCTATGTGACTGCAGACTAAATTGGGCTGCATTGAGTTCATGACTTTTCTTTTATCCCGCCGCCTACGCATCACTGTGAGAGTTAATATGAGATCTCTCTCTGTGGAAAAATAACTTTAAATCCCACTGACGTGTGTATAAATCTATATACGTATAATGTCCCGCTGGGCAGCAACTTAAAAAAACAACTTTTTTTGAAGTGTTGTGAACGCAGCGCGCTGGGGCGAATGTCGGCGTTTGCCCAATAGAAAGGAGGAAGCCAGCCAGGCACAGGAAAGAAAGAAACACTCCAGGGCAACGCTGCTGGAACTTTGACTCATTGAGAAATGTTTCCCTGCTTGCATCAAGCCCGGCTGGTGTCCCCTGAGATCCATATCCCACCCTGATTGGTGGGTTAATTCAGCTCCGCCCACAACACTGTAAAGTGTCATACATTATCAAACTAACATTACATTTTCATATTAAGGTGGGGCCAAAAACTATCGTCCTGCGGGCCGCAATTGGCCCGCGGACCACGAGTTTGAGACCCCTGGTGTAGGAGGACACCTACTCTGTGTCTGGTTAAGTATAAGAGCCCTTTGTTAGGGGGACCGCTGGACTCTTAGCACCAGCTTTGGGGTCACAGGGTCACATCTGGAACACACACACACACACACACACACACACACACACACACACACACACACACAGACACACACACACACACACACACACACACACACACTATGCACAGACTGGTACTCTTTGTTCATACCTGTGTAAGACGTCATAATGAACTTGTGCATATTCATGTAAGCTCAATAAAGAGCAGTGTTACGAGGGAGCAGACGAGAGCGACTGAGGTCAAGTGAAGGAACGGCGCTGTCACAGTTCTCTCCCTCATCAATTGTCTGGTTCCAGCGGTGGGTCTGTGCTAGACGACCCATCACCAGCTTTTTCCACTGGTTACCAGTACGTGGTAGAATCCACTTCCAGATCTGGTTGTCTTTAAATCTGTGAATGGATTGGCTCCATCTTATCTCTCTTTAACAAAAGAATCCAAGTGGAGCCCTCAGGTCTGCAGATAAGCAGCTTCTGACCAGAACTAGACGTAAAAACAGAGGTGAGCTTTATCGATGGCTGCAGCCAAACTCTGGAACAGTCGCCCTTCACATCAGGTCGTCACCAACACTGGACATTTTTAAAAGCCGGTTGGAAACACATTTGTACTCTGTAGCTTTCAATCCTGACCAGTCTTTATAGTCATTACTGTGTATGTTTCCTATTTTCTCTCTACTCTGTGCAGCACTTTGGCTCAAGCTGTTTTTAAATGTGCTGATAAATAAATGTAGATTTCTTTGAATAAAACAGTGGAGCCGAGCTTTGAGCTCAGTGTGTAACAGTGTGTGTGTGAGAGCCATGTAATGTCCATGTGTGCATGCTGACTGTGCTGCTCTGACCCCCCTCCTCCTTTCAGGGTGGAGCCTGCTGGAGTCCGATGGTTGAGACCAGGTCTGAGGAAGTGTAAGTGTGTTTTTAATGGGATTCATGAAAACAAAGCAGCACACATTCAACCATCTTCATCATGTCAGGAGTCATCATCAAAGTGTCAATCAATGAACAGATGATGGATCAATAACTGCAGCTGGATTGTGTTTGTTCTCTCCATCAGATTCCTGTCAACTCACAATCGACACAAACACAGTGAACACAAAGCTCCAACTGTCTGACAACAACAGGAAGGTGACACATGTGGAGGTTCAGTCATATCCTGATCATCCAGACAGATTTGATGTTTGTGAACAGCTGCTGTGTAGAAATGGTCTGACTGGTCGCTGTTACTGGGAGGTCGAGTGGAGAGGAGTCGTTTATATATCAGTGAGTTACAGAAGCATCAGAAGGAAAGGAGGCAGTGCTGACTGTGTGTTTGGACGCAATGATCAGTCCTGGAGTCTGATCTGCTCTGATCGTGGTCCTCGTCATGTCTGGCACAATAAGATACAAACATCCATCTCCTCCTCCTCCTCCTCCTCCTCCTCCTCCTCTGTCTCTAACAGAGCAGCAGTGTATGTGGACTGTCCTGCTGGCACTCTGTCCTTCTACAGAGTCTCCTCTGACACTCTGATCCACCTCCACACCTTCAACACCACATTCACTCAAACTCTTTATCCTGGGTTTATGGTCTGGTCTCCTGGTGCCTCAGTGTCCCTGTGCTGAGTGGAGTGTAAAGAGTGTCTCCTGTTACAGAAACACTCTGACTGTTGAACAGATAGTTCAGTCTGTACATGTCTGTCTCTTTCACTCACAAACACGTTTTCAGATTCATGGATTCAATCAGTTGATGTTTGAAACTCTTCTAAATGATTCCTTGTAAACTTCTTCAGTCACAAACAAACAGGAAGTGATGTCACATGTGTTCCTGTCCACACAGCAGAATGAGTCTATTGCTGACAGTGATGTACAAACAGAGTGAGCATTTCTGAGGCCCAAAATAAACTGAGTAGTTCACTGAATGAACAATGGACTGTGAGCTCAGTTCCTTCATCATTAGTATGGATTATATATGTATATGTATTATATTAGTATCATATATATCAGGTGCTGCTGCTTTCAGTCATTGTGCAAATGTGCTGTTTGTAAGCTTGTAAAGCTGCAGTCAGCTGAGACTGAAGAAGTCACCTGATCAGTGAGCAAACGTTTCTGAAAACGTCCAGATGAACAGAATCAACCTTTTGGGATCAGCCAGCAATGCAGCATCATTGTTGTTCAGCTTCAGAGGTTTGCAGGAATGAACTGATGACCAGAAACAGCTGCAAAGTCCAAGAAAATACCAGCTGGAGTTCAGCTGCATTTGAAGAAGTCAAAGAAAAGTAAGGATGGCAAAGGGCGACGTTTTCTTCCAAAGAGCTGCAAACATGGTCGACGCCTCATTAGAAGAATCATCTGGACATTTGTGAGGAACTCTAACCAAGAAAGCAACGTCACACAGATCCAACAGACAGTTTCCATGACTGCAAGTGTTGAGTGGAAAAATGCTACATTGCATTATTGCATCCTCTCACCACAGGAGGCGCTGTTGGCACCACTGATTGCTGATCAGCTGTTCTCTGATGATCTGATTGATACTGTGAATAACGGGACTCACTGAACTCTGTGACACAGTGAAGATTACAGAGTTGAACTTCAACATCTGACTGACGTCACACAGACAGAAGGATGAACCAGTGAGGCACAGAACACAGTTACTGGAGATACTGGATCAGCTCCATGTGAACCTCTGATGGAGAAGCTGCTGAGCCAGAGAAACATCAGGACATGACAGCAGCTGCACTTATCTAACAACATGTAGCAGAGCTGATCTATGTTAGAGGATCTATCACAGCAGCTGAAGCCAAAGTCCAACACTGGATACCAGCTGAGCCTGTGCTGAGTGTAGTGTTACAGGAAAAGGGCAGAAACACTGGTAGCTCCCAGTGATGCTGACTGGGGCACAGAGCTGAATGATGCAGCATCAGGACACTGTTTCAGTCTGACTGACAGAGAAACCTGTAGCTGTATCTACATGTGAGGCAGAGGCCACACAAGCAGCTTTCTATGTTTCACAGTGACTGAGATCTTCAGTGGGGGTGGACATGCTCCTGTACAGACCTCTGAGGAGAACCAAGGTGCAGTCAAAGAGTCCAGTCTGTCCTCACAGATGTGAACATGTGCTTTCATCAGGTCTGCTGTCAGCTAGCAGGCTCACATCAGAATCACTGTTCCTGAAAAACACAGTCTGTGTGACATCATCAGTCAGCTGATGGTCCCAGATCTGAATGGTTTCTGTCTCTACTGAGGAAGTCAGAGAATATCACTGAGGTGTGGATCAGGTCTGAGTGAGCTGTGGAGGGACAGCTTTAAACAGTCCACAGGTCTCACGTCCTGCTCAGTCTGGTAGCAGATACCTCGTATTGTTCCAGATGTGCTGACATCAGCAGCAGCACAGCTGTGTGATACCATGAATCTCAGTTATTGATCCAACACACAGTAAATACAAAGATCAGGATTTCTGAGAGTAATCATTATGAGTCTGAACACATGATCACTGAATGTTAGTCTCCACAATAATAAGCTAACACAAGCAAACACAGCTTTCAGCTCTTATTTTGAAACTGGCTTATTTAGAGAGCTGTGATGTGAGCGTGCCTGGCTCTGAGGCACTTGGGTCAGCCTCTGTTGTTTAGAAGTGTTACAGACTGTGAATGACACAGACCTGTCAGTTTCCATGTTTGTCTGTAACACAGCTCAGGGCTCCATGCTGAACGCATCCATCCAGTGTTATTGATCCAGGACTGATACCAGCATTGGGATCAATACTACAACACACAATCACATGTGTCCACGTGATGCAGTTTGAAGAGCAATCAGATGTCTCTGTATGAGGAGGCGGGGTCACAGGAGGTTCACAGAAACTCTGCAGCAGCATCATCAGCTCACATGGAAACTTTGATGATTCACTTCTGTGGTGTTTTTACACAAACACGTCACAAAATTAGCTCCACCTGTTTTGTGAGCTTTGAGTTTCTTGTCTTCATCCTGGATTCTTGTGTTGCTGTTTTTACACACAGCAGATATTTCCTGGTTGCTTCCTTGATGACCACATGAAGCTTTCTGAAGCTTGGATTGAAAACGCTTCATTACTCAAAGCTTTCCAACACAGGCCTCTGTGCTGCCATCTGGTGGACAAACATGTGAAGTGCAGCGTGAAGCTACAAATGAAACTGCTTCAGCTACGTTTATATATAACATACTATAACCTATATAACTATATGTATAGTGTATTATGTAGGTTTTAGAGCTGGGGGTAGAACTGCTGATGGCCTGGTTGTTATTTATGTTCCCCATGGTTCACCAGCTCTCACACAACATCAGCACCAATGATCCACGTCCTTATAAACCTCTGAATCAGGTCCTAAAGCAGTGACGTCCTGAGTGAAGACCTCACTGATCACATGACTCTGGTCACCTGGACTCAGTGTTTCTGAAGCAGTGTGCTGGGTTTTTAAAAATACGTGGCTGCTGCCTGATGTTGGGCCCACAGAGGAAGACGACTCACTCGCTCTTCTTCACTTCCTCCTTAAACATGTGGAAGGAGAGCAAAGTGCTGCCAGACTCTTATTTCTGACAGGAACAGAAGAAACCACAGCAAACTGGTCCAGTTCTTCATCTTCATCACAATCTGTTTATTTCTGATGGTGACTTCAGTCTGAGGTTTGAAGTTTCCATGTCTGTGTGATGTGTGGTGTGAAGGCTGCTGGTTAAACTGGGACGCACTGAGTGCTCATAGAGAGATGCTCCATGAGTCCCAGTACAGACTACAAACATGGTGGAAACTTAGCTTTGATATCCACACACTCTGCACGTCTGTGAGTAACTGTGATGAAGATGTGCAGAGATCTGTGTCCAAACAGGAGAAAGACTGTAAAGACTCTGTGCTTCTAACAGCCTCTGTTAACATATGTGAGGCTGTTTGTTGTTGTTGCCATGGAGCTTTGCACTGTTTGGGTCAGCAGGTCATGTGATCAGGTTTGTTCTGCTGGACGATGGTTCAGTGTCAGGTTTGTTTGCATTCATCAATAAATATCTAAATAAATCAAAGACTCCATGTTTGTTCTTTCATCATGTGACCTCTGCTCATCCATCTCTGTGTGTATCAGGATACATTTGGTTCATAATACACAGAAAAATCAGAGTTATTACCTGTAATAAATGTGAAAGATTCCTGCAGTGATAACCAGGCAGGACTGAAACACATCCAAGCTGTCACCACGGTAACAGCACCGCCCATCCACAGGTGAGGGGAGGAGCAAAAAGAGGGACTTTGACCATTTTATACTAAAAACACTCAACTAATGTTTCTAATATGAAACAAATAAGCCCACATTAATGTGAGCGTTTATTAAATAATAATAATGATGATTTCCTCCTGATCTCATTTCCACAGCAGAGAAAACTGTGGTGTATATTGAGGTGGAGGGTGTGGTCTGTGGCTCAGGTGTAGAGTGAGGGTGGGGTGCACCACAGCAGCATGCTGGGACTGCTGAGGGTGGAGGAGGGAGTGATGATGACATCAGAGCTGCAGCACAGAGACCAGTGAACACACAGTCTGTTCATCTTTGCATAGATACAATATACAGCACAATATTGAATGACAGACACGCTGTGGGAGCTTCCACAGATACACTGACGTCAGCATCCAGAGTCCTCCTGCTGCTCCCCCCTCAGAGCCCCGTGATCAGCACCAACACATTCAGTTAGATGACAGAGTCCAGCTGCAGCTAGAATCAGCTCCCCTCTGTGAACAACAGCACAGCGTCAGTGTTTCACACTCAGTGAAAGGAGGAAACAGCAGAAGAACACCATGTGTGCTACGTTTCCCAGGACACACTACAAACTGCACAAATACAGAGCAGCACGTGGAAGGACCTGGAGCTGCATTTACAGAGCTGCAGACAGCGTGATGTCCTGTATGGACAGGTGGAAGGAACCAAGTCCTCAGCTGGAACACTCGTGTTTGTCCACAGACAGGAAACACAGCAGGAAACTTCCTCACAGAAGTGCAGCTCATGGATAACACACTTCCTGTCAGTCAGAATGAGGCTGCAGCCAAACACAGAAAGGTGTTTTTGTCCAGATGAGCCCAGAGAAGAAACACGAGTGTTCACAGACATCAGAAGCTCAGAGAGGTGAAACATGAGGTTGGAGTCCTCGTCAGCATCCAGAAGAGCTGCTGTGAAACCCTGAGTACTCATGACAGACTCTGATGGCACAAACACATCATGATTCAAACAGAAAGACAAACATGGAGCTCCTGATCCTCCTGCATGAGAACAAGCTGACATGAGCGCTGTGTCTGAGAGTGTCTCCCTGTCACAGTGACAATAACACAGCTGCTGCTCACAGTCATTAAACTGACCTGAGGTCAGCTGTGCTCCTTACATATGAACCATGTGACCTCACATCAGTGCTGTGGATGACTGTAGTCATAGAAGAGTAGAGCTGTAGCAGGTGGTGTGAGGAGGAGGTGGTGTATTCTAGTTAACGCAGTACTGAAACACTCCAGCAGAGGGCGCTGTTAAGTCCTTATTGTAACACAGTTACTGTGTGCAGTTAGACTTCATACATAATCTGCACTTATTTCCATCAGACATGCTGTCAGTAAATGATTGGTTTCTATTGATTCTACTTCCTGTTGACTCGTTTGATGACAGTGAAACAATCACAGCTGATTGTGTGATGATGTAAACTGTCACTGTTACATTCAGTGTGTGTGACATAATGTTAGTGCAGGCTGATAACAGCCTGGTTCTGTTAGAAACACATGAACGTGTCCATAGATCAGTGTGTGTTTAACATGAGAGCTTCAGCCCTGCTGATGTGTTAAATAAAGACATGCAGGAAAACTGATGAGACTCTGAAATAACTCTTTATATTTATAATGTAACTCTGCATCAAAAGAACAACAAAGGATCCCAGACAGGTTTCTGTGAACAAAGACCATTCTGATGTTTCTGTGTTTCTAACACTTTGACATTATTAGTAAACAGACTGCAGTGAGCAGCATTTATAAAGAGCTTCTATATAAAGATATGACAGCTGTTTGACAAGTTTATCACTCTGTGTTTGGACCTGATCAGTCCAGCTGTTTACTTGAAACATGTTCATTTACCTGTTCTGTTATATTCATGTTCTTGTCTCTGTTGAAAACACATTTTAATGTCCCTCAGATTTTTCTCCCAGATGAATAAATCTAAAAATGACACAAACTGACTGCAGCTACTTTTTGTCCTTTCTGTCAAAAACCTTCATGTGACTCATGAGAGACACGTTTCAGCTGTTTGTGACAGATCAGAGGCCAACAAGTCATTTATAACACTTTCCATCATTGTTTAAAGTTCTCAGTGTTTCTGTGTTGCTGCGTATAGGATCTCCCAGCATCATCACTGTGCTGTCCAATCATTGTGTGCGAGGTTACCCTTATAGTGCCATGTGTGTTTGCACAAAGAGAAGCATGTGTGTCAAATATAAATAAGCACAGAACAGAAACAGCTGCTCGTTTCTTCTGTTTAGAGTCAAGTTAGTGTTTTGTGTCTTTGTTTGAGGCCTGATGTCGAGCAGAGGTGTGTGTAACTGCACTGCTCTGTTATATGTGTGAAGTGTGTGCTTCTCTTCAGCATCATCTTTGTCACTGCTGATTCCTTTGTGTCATCATGTGTTGAGAAGAGAGAACAGTTATAACGGAGGAGCAAAAGGAAGCCCTGAAATCTGCATCAACAAGGAAGTGTTGGCTCACCAGTGATCCCAGCAGAGCCACTGGTTTGGCTCCAGTTGTTCTAGATTCAATGATGTTGTTGTCAGCATCTTTATTGTAGTAAAGTCTTGTAATGTGAAGATAGAAACGAGGCAGCAAACAGCTCCATGATCTGATCTTAATGATGTTGTTTTTATTTCTGTCTGTCAGAACTGGATTGGAAACTATCAAAGGTCTAAAAACAGCCTCGACCCTCCCACAGAGCAAACTTTACACACGTCATCTTTCAGCTACAATCTTTGTTGCAGGGATCTTCTGCCAAACAAGGCTGAGAGAAGATTTCTTACAGCTGTCATGTTGATGCTGTTTCAGTCTTTGGGCAAACACACTCATATATTAGGGCTGATATCAGGGCTGCACAAGTTCTTGTGATCATAAATAACAGAAGTGTGGAAGGCAAACATGTTATTGTTGGATGAAACTTCATGAATCCTTTGTAGATTTGAGCTGTTGGAGCCTTTCTTTTCTCTTCAGGTGTACAGATGCTGAGGAGGCAGGTGAAGCAGGTGGAGCTGTTGTGATGCTGGCAGAGGGTGTGTCTTAGTAACTCTGTGAGGCAGAACTGGATCCAACATTGTGGATGTGTTGATGTTGGAGCCATTAAGAGTCTCTGGCCACACTGTAGGATTTCCCTTTGATCCACTGTGGGGGCATTTTGGAGTCTGTCAGTGAAACTCTTCATGTTTGTGTTTGACTCCAGTTTATAGAAACAGAGAAATGTGTCATGCTTTTGTTCGGCCTCCACAAATACACACATTTGTTCATTGGTTGGACTTTTTGGAAGGAGACACATTGAAAACCATGTTAATAAGATCTTGTTGTTTCCTGTGGATCCGACACAGAGAGTGGACTTCAGACAGAAAGCGTGGAAGAGATTTTAGAGGCCGTGTGTGGCAACAGGAAGTTTCTGTGTGTTTGCTGATCTTACATGTGGAAAACAACACGTGATGTTTGTGAAGTTCTACAATGATCATTGTTCTCACAGCATTTTGAGTAGGAACAGTTCAAACTGGGAGTAGTGGGAGTTATTTACTGATTGAAACAAGCTGAATGTTTCTGTGATGATGAAGATCAGCAGCTCAGCTGATCAATGAACTGACATCTATCAGTCGTTTCATGAGATGAAGTCATCAGCAGACATTTGTTCTGACTGTGTGATGAATGTCAGAAGGTCAGGGCTCTGCTTTAGTCACTGCTTGATGATCATTGGCTCATTGTTGAATCCAGGGCCCAGTCTGACCTCTGACCTTTGCTGCAGGTCTTCTGTGTTATCTCCACTTTCATGTCTGATCTTCTGCTGTATCGTCCAAAATAAACATCTGGATCATTTCCAACACTTCAGCAGATCTTTAGTTTGGGCAGTGCAGCACAGAATAACACATATTGTACTATACTGCCCACTTCCTGATCTTATTGGATCTGTGTGTGAGGTTGGTGAAGGAAACACATGTTTACTGAGTGAGTCGCTGCCATTAGGAACTAGTTTTTATATCACAGCCTGGAAATCACACAGGACCATTTCTGCAAGTGAAAAGTCGTCATTGGAGGAAAATCATTGTGTAGTTTGTGCGACTGAAGAATTGTCCCAACTACATGTGCTGCTGACCCTTGACCTTTCCTTTAGGTGCACAGAGGAGTCTGTGGGAACATCCAGAACTGAGGCATCTTGTGTACAAACGTGTTCAGACCAGATGTCAAATGATGTCAGATGTCATCCGTGAATGGATGCAACTGTGGATCGTTCCAATAAAATGAGGCAGTTTTGTAAGTACAAGCCCACTACAACCCATCATCAACATTTTAAATTACATTATACATCTTCACTGATATAAAGCACCACTATTTTAACCTGATTCACTTTTTCCACCCTAACAGTTCATTCCTCAAATCAAACAAGATATTTGACCCTAAAAAAATGCATCAACAAATAATTTTGTAATAAAATATTTATTCTTCAACTTTTACAAGTGAAATCAAACAAGTGTGTTTAAGAGTGAAACCAGAGTGGAAGCTGCTCATATAGAGTCCAACCCAGGCTAAAGTAAGCTGAGTAGAGCAGCACCATCAAAGTGTCGGCTCTCTGAACACGGTGCAAGATCGCCATCTGCAGGACAAAACTAGTTTTTCTCGCCCTCCTCGTCAACATCAAGATGATGTCATCGTACAGCAACTGATTCCCTGTCCGTCTGGAACAAAGCATTTACATTAAAAAGACATTTACAGAAAATACAAACACCAACAACACATCTCATCATCACATGATATTTTATTATTTATTATATTATATATTTTTATTGTACCATCAACATCAACAAATACCAGCATATTTTCTTTGAGATTGAGTAGAGTGGACCTTTCCCTTGGTTCACTTCCTGCTCGCAGCATCAGCTGACCTCTGACTTCCTGGTTAAGGTCTCTCAGCGTTGACTGGAATATCAAATCGGACTCACACCATGTTCTTGTAATGTGGTCATGTCTGTCCGCTGTTTGAAGAGCATCTCTGGCCTAAACACAATAGGAAGAACAACAACACGGCAAAAAAAACAACAACACATTTCCATATTAGATGAAGGGCACCGTAACTGGAAATGGTAACATTCATCTGATGCTGCTTTGGATTTATCTTCTGTTTTAGATCAACTTTGATCACTTCGAGCCATCTTAAGTCCGTTTGTTCTAACTTCTCACTAACGTCTCGTATGATTTCAGATCCCTGCTGTTCCCCAGCTGCCCTGTAGGTTTGTGCTTTGACCTCCAGAGGGCGACAAATCAGCACAGACAGAGAGCTCCATTCAAACTTTGCTGCCATCAGGAATAATTCTTCAAATATAATCATCAGTGTTTGAGCAGTTATGATATCAGGGACAATCTAGACATGTGTGACAATACTGAACATGTCACATGACACACCTCAAACATCATGTGATCCACTCTCAGTCTGCACTTTCATTCATGACTTCAACAGGTTGAAATGAGCTTTGAAGAAACATTCAGTGAAATGAATCGTTCATGGATTCATGTGAGCAGCAGATGAACTTTACAAAGAATCAGTGGATTTATCTTCTGTTTTAGATCAACTTTGATCACTTCGAGCCATCTTAAGTCCGTTTGTTCTTCTCACTCACTAACGTCTCGTATGATTTCAGATCCCTGCTGTTCCCCAGCTGCCCTGTAGGTGGCCTCAGTGTGTCTCACACCATTTACAGATGATTACAGGTCGTTTACAGTTCAAACAGGTCCAACATAAGAAATATGCAGAAAATATCCTGCTATAACAGTTTGGGTCAAAGTGCAGATGTTCCAGATGTTCTGAGTCTGTCTGTGTTTCATGTTAACATGTAGATGTTGGACCAAACAGCTGCGTGTTTCCTGGGTGAGAGAGGCCTTGTTGTTGTTGTGCTAAGCTAACAGGCAGAATGTAGCATCATGGGCAGTGTAGTCCGTGCTGCAGGGAGAATGGACTGCTGTACCCGTGATGTGTCTGTGAGCGAGGGAGGGAGAGAAAGGAAAAGCACGAGCTGTCACCGAGCAGAAACGGGAGCTGGAAGCATGTAAATATAATAATAACCACTGCAAGAAGAGAGCCTGACGAGCCCAGCTGTAAGCTGTTAAGACTCGACCGTACACCGTGTTCCTGTTTTCCTCCGAAAACAATAAGTTCTGTTGTCTGTGAAGGTTCTCAGTCATCCAGGTCATCGTAGTCTGAGGAGCTTGCAAAGAAAAGCGTCTGGACCTCTTTAAGTTGCTTGAAGACGTTTCACCTCTCATCCAGAAGCTTCTTCAGTTCTAAGAACAGAAGGTTTGACTCTGTTCTGCTCCTTTGACAATAAGTTCTGTTGGAGCAGCCTTTCAACGCCTCTCTGTCTCTGCTAGCAAAGTCGACCCAGACAACAAAGTAAAGCTCGTTTTCAGCTACGAGCCGACACGAACCCGACGTGTTAGCCAGAGGTCCCTTTAATACGGTTCAGAGCCGCTGACCTTCAGTAACAGTAATAAATCACAGCAATAGTACATTCATGTAGTTGTAAACAGCATGATAATATATTAAGTAATCCAAAGTATTCAGAATACATTACTCTCATTGAGTAACGTTACAGAATACATTTTGGGGCATGTAATCTGTAGTCTGTAGTGGAATACATTTGAAAACACTGCAAATATCCAGCACACTGACAGCTGTGACCTTATACACATGCCCAGTGAAAGGTTGATTGAACACTGTACATGGTATATAGCTGGTCTGGGGTCAGATTCTGCCAACCAGGCAGCGCTGCCTCATGACACGGGGCTGGATCAGCCATCTATTGATCCATCCCAGAGAAGATGAAGGACACGTGATGATGACACCACTGTGCAGTTCACATTGGAGGGCTTTATTCCATCCACTGAGTCATCAGAGCTGTGGGCCTTCTGTGAGCTCTGCAGTGTGGCTGACAAAGCTGACATTAAGTGTCCAACTTTCAGGATTTTTGCTAAGCTGTCACTCACTGTAGCTATCATCTCACACACTTGGCTACTTTTCTCTGTAAAGGTGTTTGATGACAGAGTCTTAACCCCTGCATATGAAGATAATGTGTTTGATATATCTGTTAATACCTGACACGACTTCTTTCCTTTCAAGTCTGTTTCACATCCAATTGTAGAGACAAGTGTGTCAGAGGATCGTGTGAAAGGATGTTCTGTCTTTCTTCAACATACATATCTGTGTCACGTATTTACATAAAGAGAAATCGTATCGATGTCGAGGCTGGCGAGGAGGGCCCGCCCTCACCGATCCACCGTTTATATGCAGCCTGTGTCTTTCATGTGTCTCCACCTGGATCCCTGCTGAGCCACTTCCTCCCCAGCCCTCAGAAACACTGTTGCTATAGTAATTGTATCTAAGTGAATAACCATAGCAACCACAGAGATGTTTTGGATGGCACAATGGTAGCTGCTGGTTTTAAGTGCTGGAGATCAAAGGGGCCTAACGTTGTTAGGGAAGAGGAGGGGGGTTAATCAGTGTCGGGGAAAACGGAGACCAGCGGGGTCGGCAGGAGCAAGCAGGAGGCAAAGGGAGGAGCGAGGAGAACGACGGTTTTCCCTCATGGCACCAACACCCGTCCCATTTCCCTGCGGTCCAATAATTAGCTGTTTGGGGTATACTGCGACAGGAAGACGGCTCCTGCTGTCGAGCTTGCAGTGATGGTTAGTAGCTGCTCCACCCATGCTGTGTGAGACTTAATACACGGCCTCATTAAAGATGGAAATTAGCCTTTGGCTATAATCTGGCATGTTTACATTCATGTAATTTTTCTTTTTACATTTATGTTCATTAACATGCACGGTCCTAAATAAATAAATAAAATAAAATCGCTTCCTAAGGAGATTTGGTTTCAAGGTCAAATTTATTTATATGGCACATTTCAAACAGCTGATGCTGCACAAAGTGCTTAACAATATAAAAATGGTATTAAAAAGCAACAATGTAACACAATAATAACAGTAAAAACAATAATAGGACAGTAAAAGAATTAAAACAATAACTAAACTAATTCAAATAAGACCAGAATGCTTGGGTCATAGTGTGTTAAAAGCCAGGGCATAGAAATGTGTCTTTAGTAAAGATTTAAACTGCTCAAGTGTTTGTGCAGATCTAATATTTAAGGGGAGACTATTCCAGAGTCTGGGACCTGCCACAGAGACGGATCTATCACCACGGGATGTGAGGTCAGTCCGTGGGATGGACAGCATTAGTTTTGAGCTGGACCTCGTGGTTTGTCCTGGAGCATAGGCAGAGAGGAGCTCAGGTGAGGAGGGGCTCGGGCATTAATGACTTAAAAACAAAAAGTAGAAGTTTAAATTGGATCCTGTAGGAGACAGGAAGCCAGTGTAGAGAAGCTAAAACTGGGGTTATATGCTCTCTCCGTTTGGTACCAGTTAGCAGGCGAGCAGCTGCATTTTGAACCATCTGAAGACGATGGATGGAGGCCTGATCTAGACCATAACACAATGAATTGCAGTAGTCTCATCTGCAAGTAAGGGAAAGGTGAATAAGACGCTCAAAGACGTTAGGAGGTCTGGCTTTACCTTGGCCAGCTGTCTTAACTGAAAGAAGCAGGACTGAACACTGCACTCACCTGCTTCTTCACTTTAAAAGAACCATCAATGTAGACACCGAGCTTTTTACACGTGTTTCAAGTAGCGGTGCTTTATCAGGCCAGTACAGGTCAGCCTAATCACTGGTTTCAAACTCCCAGTAATGAAACTGGGGAACACTGGTTGTGCTCAACCTACAAAATATTTCACGTTCCTGCGATATGTGCTGAGCACGCACGACAGACATGAAGCAGACAGGATCACAGCTGATCTTCTCTCGCTCACGAGTGAGCTAGTTAATGTTGGGAGTCACAGAGGGAACGCTACGATCAACCTTTAAATCAAAACGGTTCACCTCCGACACAAGGCGTCCAGTCGACGCAGAACCCAACGCAAGGCATCGTCTGAGGGTTCTTCCATCCATCACTGAAACCATTCTGTGTAGGTGCAGAGACACCCCAAGAATCCAGGTGTTATGTGGCAGCTTCGTGCACAAATGTTATTAATAAGTAGCTGTTATTAGAGCGACGCTGAGGGTGCTGAGTGGTTGGGATGTCCCCCAGACCATCACTGAAACACCAGAGCAGCCGTGCTGACGAGGTTCCAGCAGCACAATGCTCTGCAGCCTCTTCCACATGTGCTCAGCATGCAGCGGCTCTCATCTGTGGAAAGCACAGTTCTGGTCTTTGATGGGAAATGTTAATCAGACTGCATGATGTCAGTTCACCCTGCATCCACAACAAAGAAGAAGAAGCCGTATGTAAACATAACATACAAACTGACCGAGGACAAGAGGGAACAGTGCTGCTGTCAGTCCAACGTGTCCACGTCCTCTGGACTAAGAAGGGGAGAAACCGTCCAACTGTCATAATCACAGCCACACACCTGCATCAGTGATGGTCTGCATGACTTATATGTAAACTTTAAACTTCAATAAGGATGCCAGCAAAAGCAGCTTCTTTCCACTGCTGGAAAACTGCAGTGTTTGATGTGAAACAGCAGTAATCACATCAGCGATGGCTTCACGGGGACACTGACAGACGATTTCTGTCCCTGCTCCTCTAACCTGTAGCTCCTTAAATCCAAACCCAGACAAAGCTCGACGTGTCCTGTGAGGTCGGGCCGCTCACAGCCGCGTGCTGTGAAGCACACACATCCCCAGGTTTGGCTTTTCAATCACATCTTACACTCTGTGCTACAGTCACAGCGTCCAAGCAGGAAACTGCCCCGTCGCCAAGGAAACCTAGGTGTCTGTCTGTTGTCAGGGCAACAGGGCAGAGGGGATGGGGAGCAAAAACACGGATAACGACAGGAAGGCTGGGCAGAGACAACAAAGGCAGGCGGGGCCGTCGGCTGACATCTTTGGATCCACGATTGTGCCCAGCAGGAAACTGAAGCAGTGCATAAACAGATCTGATGCTCACGATCTGTTTACATGTTTTTCTCTTCACGTGGAGTAAAAATGGCGTCATTCACGAGACCTGGTTGTTCCAAATATGTCAGATTCATGTGCTTATCCATCGTTTTCCTACTGATTCTCCACACAGACAGTCAGCCTGTCGTCATCTACTTGTTTACTTTTCAGTGGCTTGTATGCAACGCTTGGGAACATGCTGGGGAGGGTTACCCATCACCTGCCAGCATTTCAATCAGAGAACTTCCTGAATCTTAGTTTATGACAGCTGGAGCCATTTACATATCTAACACTGCTGTATTAGTCCTATTATATAAAAGGAGGAGCAAACAGTGATGTGTTCTGCTTCCTGCTCATTTCTTTTCTTCTTGTCTCAAACTGACTGAAAACACAGCACAACAAACACGAGTCACTGAGAAACATCCGTGTTTCCTTTATTATGAAGATGAATTACATTTAATAATCTGACATTATGCTTTTCTTGCTCATGAGTCACAAAATCAAACGTAAGTTGTCGAAGGGCGCCCCCTTGTGACGGCTTGCCAACAACACATACACTACACGCCACGATCCCTCACACAGGCCACGGTTTTAGGAAAGAGCCCCATTAAACGCTGTTCTTCTGCTCAGTGAATTAGCAGTAAATCAGGAATCCCAGGCTGCTGCGAGGCGGCAGCGGCGTGTGCACTAACAGGCAGCAGCTCACATGACCGGCTAATGTGTCCAAGTTTTCTATGAGCGACACTCACAGAGAGAAGAGGGGAGCCTATCAGAAATAGCACGGCTGACTCGTAAAAGCTGCAGTGAAATCAGATATTGGAGGGGGGGGGCTACTTCAGGCTTCACCTTTGAAGACAGTGACCTTGCAGGTGACGTATGGTGAAGGTGGAGACTGTGAGGGGGGTACTAGCAGATGAAAACGCTCAAAAACACAATACATAAAGTGAGCAGGTTACTTATTTTATATATATATATATATATATATATATATATATATATATATATATATATATATATATATAAAATAAGTACATATATATATATATATGTACTTATTTTATATATATATATATATATATATATATATATACTTATTTGCCACCCTGATTTACGGATAAATTCTTTACAAATCCTACCATGTGAATTCATGGATTTTTTTTCACATTCTGTCTCTCACAGTTGAAGTGTACCTCTGGTGCAAATTACTGACCTCTGTCATCATTTTAGGTGGGGGAACTTGCACAATCGGTGGCTGACTAAATACTTTTTTGCCCCACTGTAAAACTCCCTGTCTGAATTACTTCTATGATTTATCGTGCAGTTTAGTGCAACTACAAGAAGGCTCTTATTACTAATAGGGATGGGTATCGTTTAGGTTTTATTCGATACCGGTGCCAAACCGTTACTTTTGAAACGGTGCCGGTGCTTAAACGGTGCTCAAACCGGTGCTTAACGAATGGAGAACACAAAATTGGTCCAAAAACCTCTCATGTTCATCTGTTTTTTTGTAAAAAGATAACAATGTTAGCCTTTTCTGCAGCTATGGGGCATATATGGTATCACTCTTGGCTGGAAGCAGTGCTTAAACAATGGAAAAAACACAAACTTTGTCCAAAAACCTCTCATGTTTAGCGGTTTCCCACTTTTTCTTTGGTCATTTTAGCCTTTTTGGCCAGGGTGAAGGGAGTATCTGTCATCAAACAAGAAGACAGCCGCATGTAGCTATGATGATGTTTGCTAGTTCACCTTACATGCATTAGTGTAATAACGTGGTTAGCCTACTCAACGTAAATTACACACGAACAACATTAAGCTACTCACGCAGAGAAGAACGGCTGCTGCTGCATCATCATCCTCATCATTTCTGCTACACTGGCAGGGCTAGGGGCCAGGACTCTCCTCTTCGGGTTTTTGGGGATGTTGCTAACTCCGGGTCCGATAACAGGCACCACACCCGCAGTAGATGTGCTCGGTGTGAGGTCTCGCAGCAAGCTATCAAATACGGCGCATTTCTCGGCTTTAAAAAAAAATGCTATGCATCGCCAGGTGTGTCATCAGATTCGAGGTGTTACCTCCTTTGACAGTATCACAGTATCAGCTTAAAGCACTTGTTGCAGGCTGCTGAGTTTGCATCTTTTGCTGTGAAGTACAGCCAGACTTTGACCGCTTCGCCTTGGGCATTTTTAATCTGGAGCTCTGCTCTAAAAGAACGTACGTACCTGGGCCCGCCTACTATCCTCGGAAACGTAAAATGATTGGCTAGAATCTAAAGTGTATGACAGCTCAGGGAAAAAAAAAAGCACCGAAATGTGCGCTGCCTTTCAGTCTGGTTACCACTGTTTATGTCAGAACCGGTGCCATCATGGCACCGGACACCGGTACCCATCCCTAATTACTAATCGGTTCTCAGTAAACTTTATGCTTTATAAGTGTTTGCAGTGCTATGAGATGTAAAAAAATAAACCGAAATACACTTAAATACAAGTACTGTAATAACTATTATGTAAAATAAACTACAGAGTGCACTCTGCAAAGTGTGCTTGCAGGCAAGAGATGCAAGAATGCATGACAGAGCAATAGAATAGAATAGAATAGAATAGCTTTTATTGTCACTGTTACAAGAACAATGAAAGGCTGTTTCACATTTCTCCATGTGTGTGAAGTATTTACACAATCACAGACAAATTTACATTTACACAAGAACGATAAGTTATACATGCACCTGCAAACATACGGATACACCCATACAAACATACACGCACATGCATACATGTATGTATAAATACATGCATGCGAACATACAGACGCATGTCTCCACATACACATACATACATGCCATGGCTCGCTGACTGGGAGTGCCGACCTGAGCTCCACAGGAATGAATCCAAAAATGTTACATTTGAATGTTTCAGATCATCAACAAAATGTTAATATTAGACAAAGACAACACAAGTAAACACAACATGCAGGTTGTAAATGTAGCTATTTATTCTTATTAGAGTTATAATTCAGCCCATCGGAGGGTTTTCAAGTCTGAACCACCTTTTTAAGCCACAGCATCTCAGCCAGTTTGAATAGACCAAAGTCCCTCAGAGGTGAACTGGCTGATCATTGAACACATGTTGGTGACATTGATGGTCAGGGATGCAGAGCAGATGCAAAGCCACAGCAAACCACAAAGAGAAGCCCAACAAAGAACCTGCTGTCTGTATTTTTAGATTTTAAGGTTTTTTGATGAAGACAAAAACAAGGACAGCTTCCTCCAGGGAGAAGCTAGAAGCTGCCTCCTGCAGCTATAAATAGCAAGGCTTCAGGAAATCTCACTCTATGTCAGGAGTATGGAAACTGATGGGATGGCGTGCACCCTGCTTAATATTTTGGAGGACTAAATTGCAGCATCTCAGTCATCAATGAGGAAGTAAAGCAGGAAGCCGATCGATGCACTGTGATCGATGATCTAGGTATAAAGTAAACTGCCTTTAATGGTAAATATTATTAATGTATATACAGACCATAAATATTTAAACAGGCACATAGTTTTGTTCTTTAAGGTTAACAAAACCATGATAACGGTGTCTACGTTACAGGACATTTCAATGTGAATAACTGGTAAGTGCTCTATTCTTAGGAAACCGTGGCCTTTCTGTCGGTTTGGATCTGCTGATGAGCCTTTGGTCTATATAAATAGACTGACTATGGCATAATCATGACTTTTGTCATCACAGAAGTGATGGGAGCATTCAAAGACTAAAAAATAAAGCTGTGGAAGAGCAAATAGTGTGCACAATTCATCCGATCGCAGAGAAGCAGTGAAAAACCCACAGAAAGTAAAAGATAGACGTCCTAAAAACTGGTGCAATTCAGTATAATATCATTGCATGTTTTGTTGCAATGGAGCAAACAACAACAGTACACTACTTTGATGGGACTAAAGTATCTCTAATATAACATGGATGCTGTAAAATGTGATTGTGACATCCTTGACGTATGCACAGGAGTACAGAAGTAAAACAGCAGGAGTGTTAGCTCTACAGAGGAAAAGACACGCCTGTTACGTTGCTTACTACCTGCTTCTTGTCACCACATCGCCCGGTAGGATGGTTTCGACTCTCTCTGTAAGTGTACATCTCACTCTAGACTCTGGCTAACCCATTCTCTCCTCCCTCCACAGCTTTCCTACCAGCCCACCTATGGCTGTGCCACATTATACTGTTCATGGTAATACTGGTTTAATGTTGGGCAACGATAAAAAAAATTAAATATTGCGATAGAATATGGGTAAAGTGCCTTTGTTTTCATACCCACATGGCAGCGACAGAGAATGAGAAGGGCGAAAGCGGATCGTTGAATGAAACGGATGAACCAGAACTGGTTTGTAAAAATGGTGCAACTTCAGTGGTGTGGAACTGGTTTGGTGTTTGTCCATCAGATACACAACAAAGCACCATTTTTTTGTAGAACATGCAAGCGGCCGTCATTATTGCCATATTTTTCGGACTAAGGTGCTCTTAAATCTGGGAGTAATCTGGGTCCTAAACTCCGTCCTTCAGGACCCAAAGTCAAACGAACGCTGCAGCATCACTGAGAGTTAAAAACTGTCTAAATTCTTTCATCTTTAATAAAACGATCAGTGTTGCTGCTTTACCAGGTGTAACAATTAAGTTTAACATCCAGGCATCCATGAAAACAAAATTTATTATATTTAACGGAGTTAGAAGTTAGCAGGAAGCTAGCGGAAGTTAGCTTGCTAGTTTCGCTAGTTACCTAAGCATGATATAGCATGTTCTGACAGAGATTTCTGAAAAATTCAAACGTACAGCTCTGCTATCACTTCCAACATAAATGAAGACAGGAAACTAAACAGCAGTGACGTTTGTAGGGTTACTGAAGTTGGGCTAGCTGGTATATAATGATGTGCTACGTGATCGCTAGCGACACAGCTATGTTAGCATAACATAAACAGTGAAGCTGGAGGACGAACACTAACACTTTTCCACTTATAAAAGTTAACGTGAAGGTTCCTGATGGTTAGAGACATATGCAATCGCATGGCAGGATGCTGTAAACGGACCAAACTTCAGTCAGGAGAACAACTGAGATAATCCATCCACAATACGAGGTTAGTCATTAATATACTGCAACAACATGGGAATAGAGCAGCTACCAGAGAATTCAACATTAATGAATCAATGGTACAGAAGTGGAGGAAGCAAGAAGAATGAGTTTAATAAAGTTTGATTTATCTGGCTGCTTTGTTTCTTGTGTCTTATAATCTCGTGCACCTTATGGTCTGAAAAATACATATTTGACTTTTTTATTAACCATGTAAAGCACTTTGTGCTACATTTTTTTTTGTATGAAAAGTGCTTTATAAATAAAGATTGATTGATTTGGCACACAGCAGTTTAATGTAGCAAAGCACCTCTTTAACTTCAGTGGATATTATACATGGTTATGCTCAGGATATGTCAGCCCATTTCTACTGGAGATGCCCTTTGGTTAAACTGTCAGCGAGGAATTTGCATTTGCACTGTTACATTTTTATAAAGCTTTAATGCACATAAAAAAAACAGCTGCTTGTTTAAGTGAAAATAAATGGATGGGGTTTTTGCGCTGGTAAAGTTGTGGAGTTGTATTTTGTCTCGCATCAATTACATTGTCAGTTATATCGTTATTGCAAATTTTCAAATATATGTCGTGATAAATATTTTTGGCCATATCGCCCTGCTCTAAGCAGCCCACTTAATCCAAGCCCATATGTATTTCTCTGTAGTTTGTAAATAAACATTTTCACTGCACCATCTGCTCCTGAATCCAGAATCCTCCTATGCCATGACAGAACATCTAAATCAGCAACATTTTGGACTCTTCTGAAGCACTTTCTATCACGCTGTAAGCACCTGAGAGATGAGTTGGTATCTACGGATGAAACGAAATCATTTGAAGAACTTGTTACATTAGCCTTGAGAACAGTTAGCTTCATAACTTGGCCAGCTCCAGGCCTCGAGGGCCGGTGTCCTGCAGGTTTTAGATCTCACCCTGGGTCTACACACCTGAATCAAATGATTAGTTCATTACCAGGCGTCTGGAGAACTTCAAGGCATGTTGAGCCATTTAAATCAGCTGGACACGTCTAACACCTGCAGGACGCTCGTGGCCTGGGTTTGGACACCACTGCCATAACTGAATACTGAAAGAAACTACAAGTCACGATCAGCTTCCTCATCAAGAACATCGTGAGAAGTCAGTGCAGCTGAGCAGACTTACTCAGGAGGAGTGGTAGAGAAGGACTGAAGAATGGCCACATCAATTCTCCCTGTGCGATAACACAGGTGGATCCTGCAAAACGAGTGTGTTGTCTCTAGTACAACAACATAAGAAGCTTCTCGGATGAGAGGTGAAACGTCTTCAAGCAACTTAAAGAAGTCCAGACGCTTTTCTTTGCAAGCTCCTTTGACTACGATGACCTGGATGACTGAGAACCTTCACAGACGTTCTGCTATATGGTGAATGGGCTTTGCATCCAGCCACTGTAGAACAGCTTCAGCTGGAGCTTTTAGCCACTACATAGAGCAATAATCTTCACTAAGCTTGATCTTAGAAACACGTTCCATCTGGTGGACATTTGGGAGGTGGCAAATGGAAAACTGTTTTCAACACTTGGACATTTCAAGCGTGCCGGGCTGACAAATGCCTCAGTTGTTTTCCAGGCTTTAATCAATAATGTGCTCTTTGTATGTGCACCTGTTTGACCTGCAGATTTGTTTCCAGAGAACAACTAGAACAGGAAGCAAGTCAGAGTTCTTCAATGACTATGAGACACTAAGTCTAGTCTTGGTCTTGGTAGCCAGGGATCCGTCCGCCATGGCCTCTGATCCTGGCTGCCACGTGGCACACATTGCATGCGACCCCTATGGCGCCCACTGCAGGTGGTGGGCCTGCATAAGAATGGGCCCATGTCCCTTTTTCGGGTTGTGCCCAGCCAGGCCCCATGGACCAGTGCCCGGCCACCAGATGTACAGCTTCTGGCACCCTCCCCGGGCCTGGCTCCAGGGCAGGGCCCTGGTAACACTATCCCAGGCAGGGTGAACTGTTTCCTTGACCTTGCACTCATAGGGGTCTTCTGAATTAAATTGAATTGAGGAGCAGACACAGACTGTTTTATATGAGATCCTTCTCATGCACTTCAACAGTCTTATTCATCATCGAGTCTTAAATGATCCTGTTATGACCAATGACTGCTCGACTGTGTCAAAGAGCTACTTCCACAGTGTGGAGAAGCCATAATTCTGACTCCACGCCAAATAAAAGGGGGAAACCCTCCCAGGGATTGACACCTAACAGTTAAATAGTTAAAGGATTAAACTTCTCTTTCCTTTCTTTAAACAAAAAAATATTTTCAAAAAACTATTCAAAGGTCCCAAATATCTTATTTCACTCACAAGGCAGACGAGAGGCAGCTGTGTCATTATGGCGTTTGTATCCTGCTGCTACTGGGACCAGTTACAGTTCCTTTCACTAACACACACACACACACACACACATTCTAGTTTTGATATCTTAGTGAGGACACATCCTAGCCGCTCACCGTAACCATCAATAATGGATGGTTAACGCTCAACCTAAACCTAACCATAACCTAACTGTAACCCTGACACTAGAACCACATTGTGAGTCTCAAACTCGTGAGGCACTTTTGTCCTCATAAATGACTGTTGGTCCCCACAAGTATAGTAACATTCCAATTCTTGGTCCCCACAGAGACATCTAAACAGGTACACACACACACTTTCATGTATTTTTGTCCACAGTATAAAAGCTGTTTGGGGCTGGGAGGAATTAAGTCCGTCCATGGCAACTTTCCCCGACTGCCTTCCACATTCTTTGAGTACTTGCCTTGTCTGCTCGCTCTGGCGCTTTAATGACTTCCTTCAAATGGTACCAACACTTCAGCAACGACTGCAACATCATTTTTTCCATCTTCACAGTCCTGGAAGCATTGGACAGTATCATCTAATACATGGAAAATATTAAAACAGCTCAGCTCACAAAAGCTGGGAAACCTTGGGTGCAAACATGTGGAGACCACTAATTCATTTACTGCATGTTGCCTCTGCTCAGTGTCTGCTCAGTAGAACATGGATCTACATGTTCACTCCTGCACTGGCCAAAGCTGGTAGTGGTACTGCTTAGACTCTTTGAGTGCTAACATTGGTGCTCCAATCATTTGGTGTGGCTCTAACGGTGTGATTCAGACTGAGCAGACCTGGTGCATTTTGAATCAAAACTGCAGAGTCATTTTACTATTATTTAATAAGGAAGAACAGAGAAGAGTCCATGACCACGTTATATCAGTAAAGATGTTGTGTCTGCATGAGAGTAGACTGTCTCTGCAGGCAGCATCACACCCAAACAGAGCAGACAGCCTGTTCATCCTGAGCTCGCCAAGGTCACCAAAGGTCAGGCGGACAAAAACCTGCAGTCTTAACAAAGCCACAGGCAAAGACACTCTTTATTATCAACTATCTAATAAAACGCAAAACAGCCAAGAAGTGAATCTGCCATGAATTTCACAACTTTACAAGCTAAGAAATAGACACTGAGCTTTATATTGATTAAATATGTTAAATAGATATTAAATTAAATATAGATCCTGATAAATGCCTCGTTAATTTTTCATCATAGAATTACTGTTGAAACAACCCCTTATCCATGTTTGATGCCCTGCAATGGACTCACAGCCAACTGTAGAAAGCAGCCCAATCAGAGGCACTTTTTCTTTGACCCAGTTTATTCTAAGTGGAGATATTATCTGAATTTCAGGAGTGGGACCACACCTCATTCTCGCCGCCTCAGTTTATATATGCCCCCTTCACCAATACCCTCGGTTCTCATTTTCATGCCCCCCTGGAGCCCAGGAGCCGCTGCCGGTCCTCTTTGAGGCCTTCCCCACATTGCAGCACCAGTACACGCTCCCTCATCCATCATCGTTCATCGTAACTGAGAATGTGGTCCCAGCTAGTGAAATTGCTAGTAAAAATGTTAATGTGATAAACTCACCAGCTACTGGCTCACTGACATCCAGTACAAGAAGGCCAGGCTTACCAAAACATACAGTTTGATTTGTGCGCTCTGCTGCTGCTGCACACAAATACTGTCCAACACAAGGAATTCAGCCTGGATTTACACTCGTCCCAGTGTCCTATGGCAGGTCAGCTCTATCACAGGCAAGGACAGCTCTGACGCTTCAGAAGTGTTATCAAAATAAATAAATAAATAAAATAGAAATAACATAGTAGTTTGGATCAAAAGCCAGACTAAAATAATAAGTTTTAAGACGCAATTTAAAAGACTGCATGGACTCGGAGAGACGAATATAAAGAGGGAGGTTACTCCAGAGTCTGGGAGGTACGACAGCAAAGGCCCGATCCCCTCTGGACTTCAGACGAGACCTCGGTTGCGTCAGGAGCATTTGATTGGAAGATCTAAGTGCCTTATTAGGGATGCACAAATGGAGGCGCTCGCGTAGATAGCTGGGAGCTAAATTGTTCAAAGTTTTAAAGGTAAGCAAAAGAATTTTGAATATTGGTACGATAATCAACAGGGAGCCAACGTAGGTTGGCTAAAACTGGTGTGATGTGGGCATAATTTCTAGTTCCAGTTAAGAGACGCGCAGCTGCATTTCAAACTAACTGGAGCCGGTGCATAGAGGAAGGTGGGAGGCCCGAGTAGAGAGAATTACAGTAGTCTAATCTGGAAGTGATAAGACCATGAACGTGTTTTTTAAGGTCCTTCAAAGGGAGGTATGGCTTTGCTTTAGATATCTGACGCAGCTGGTAGAAACAGTTTTTTACCACAGAGGAGGTCGATTTCTTGAGCTGTCCAGGAAAACACCAAGGTTTCTAACAGTGAGTGAGAGATGGCTACCAAGGGGCCCTAAGGCATCAGTAAGTTGTTCCAGCGGGGTGTGACTATCAAAAACTATAACTTTTGTCTTTCAGTGTGAGAGACGTGACCACGTTTGTACCTCATTTAGACAGTCAAACAGGGGTTCCAGAGACGTAGAGACATCTGATGTCAAAGGGAAATAAATTTTTATGTCGTCGGCGTAGCAGTGAAAGGAAATGTTATATTTTTTAAGTATTACTCCCAAAGGCAGCATGTACAAGGAAAAAAGAACTGGGCCGAGCACAGATCCTTGAGGCACACCACAGTGAATTTGTTTTTAAAAACTGAAGCTGGCCCTCCACCTCTGTCAGTAGACTGGGGTGAGCTCAGAAAGGTGAATCGGGTTGGTTCTGAGAAAGAAAAGAACTCACCAGGGCAAAGCCAAGTTTCAGTCAAGAATAAGAAGTCCAGCCCGGATGAAAGAATCAGCATACAGAGTCCTGAAGTTGGCAGCATGGTGTTCAGAAAACAGCCTGGGACTGGGAGGTCATTGTCAACATCAGGAGGCACTGACTTGGCCCCCCTCTACATCAACGGGGAGTGTGTGGAGAGGGTCCACACCTCCCGGTTCCTTGGTGTCCTCATCTCTGCTGACACCTCCTGGACAGACAACATCTCAGCGGTCGTCAAGAAGGCCCAACAGCGGCTGCACTTCCTGCGAGTCTTCAGGAAGTACAAGCTGAACTCCAACCTGCTGCTGACATCACGGTATGGTACGGCAGCTGCACTAAGGCGGATAGAGGCTTCAGAGTGTGGTCAAGACAGCACAGAAGATCATCGGCTGCCCTCTCCCCTCCCTGATGGACATTTATTCCTCCCGCTGCCTCAGCAGAGCAGCAAGCATTATCCATGACAGCTCCAGTCCGGTTCTAACCTGTTCAACCTGCTTCCCTCAGGGAGGCGCTACAGGTGCATCAGCAAGGAGACCCACAGACTCACAACAGTTTTTTCCACCCGTAACCTGAACTCACACATGATAAACACAGTTCCACCCCCCAATGTAGGACCTCTATACACAGACTACACAACTATCATCACCACAGTGCAACACTTAATTTACGTGCAGTAACCCACACTGTAATATATAGCACTATGTTTTGTTTCTATATTTGTAGATAGTGCTGCAGAACTGTGCAACTCACCCCCTTTCTTTCCCACGTCTGCACTGAATAGGAGATGCTCTGAAGCTTATTGTGCATGTGTGTAGTGACAATAAAACGCATTCTATTCTATTTTTGTTCACATGCTAAGTTCAGCATTCAAAATCTTGGTGTAATGTTTGAGTCTTCTCTGAGTTTCAACTGTGTAAAATCTTTATCTCACTCCTAACATTTCTAAACATGGTCTCCTCTGCTGAACTGGAAGAAATTATCAATGCGTTTCCATCATTGCATTTAGATTAATGTACTGGCCTCTGTGCTGGATTAGAGAAACCACCAAGGCTCTGCACCAGTCTACAGCTGACTCTGTCAATTCTTTTAAAAAGCAGTTCAAAACCTTTTTGTTTAAACAGATTTTCTGTTGAGAAGTTTTTTAAAAATTTTAAAACTACAGGTTTATGTTATTTTGGCACTTAATGGGGTTTTTTTGTGACGGTTTGTCTGTGAAAACGTCCTCACAATCACTAAAAACCAAAGAACACCACCCCCACAGTAAAGCGGTGGAAACATGGGTCACTTTTCTGCTAAGAGCACAACATGACCTCCCTGCATGGAGGGGCCAATAGACAGGACCGCGTATCGTACTGTGACGAGGAACCTTCGTCCCATGAAGATGGATGTTCAAGCATGACGATGATCCAAAACATCGTGTCGAGGTAACGAAGCAGTGGATGAAAATAAGAGTGGCCTATCGAGTCTTCCACTCATCACCTCCAGCTGGTGACGGCAGATGGCTGCCCCTCACCAAGCCTGGGGTTACTTCTTCTTCTCTGTAATGTTGTAGGGTATTTACCTTATAAATATGAAATATATAAATATGAAATATGTCAAAACAAAGCAGAGACAGCGATCAGTGATAAATGATTCTCAGTGCTGGAGATAAGGATGTACGGTAACCTTCAACATTACACATCCTGTGGACACATACTGTTTGATCTATTGTTAGCATAAAGACGCTGACAGGTGCAGATGAATGAGCCCCTGATTTCTTCAGCCTACAGCAGACAGACTGTCAGGAGTTAGCTGCAGGACTGCAGAGCGTATGCTTGGTTTTATGTTGTGTTGTTGTTTTTAGCCTGACAGATGCCAAATGATCTGTCTGATCAAACGGGCGATTGTGGAAGAACACAAGCGCTTTGTCCTCTGGAGGCTGCTGACCTTCTCTGGCCACACAAACTGCTACACACTCACACTGACATTAACCTGTCACTGTGGTACACCACTCTATACTTCACATATCTTGGTTGTCCTCATTTACACGACAAACTCTTAAATAGACACACACAGTGACACTGTACGCCACCCCGAGAGGCCCAGTGTGGCACGCTACTGGTGTGTCACATGCTCAGAGTCTAAACAGCCTCTGTGAACCCACACTGCTGCAAATATGTCGCCAGCGCCTTCAGATTCAAATCAGTGTGTCATTGAGCAACAGAGGTTAGCAAAGGTGTCCCAGTCCAAATATGGTGTAACACCAGGAACGTGTGGGACATTCCTTTCTTATGACTTCATAAACTCAGCTACTGGGAGATTAATCCAGCGTGGTGTGGCAGCTTTGATCGTAGACCAAAAATGTGCGCTCCAAAAAGATCCCAGCGTGATCAAAACAGGCCGTCCTTTGGCGTCCACCGGGCAGTGTTTTGTAAATAATGTGTGTTTATCATTTATATGGGAATATAAAGAACTAGTTTTAGCTGTTCTACATAAACAGCATATCCCAAATATCATCAAAACAGAAAATTAGAATAAGAGCTTTCAAATCTAATTTATTGGCACAATTATTTCAATTTACTTTGCTTTGGAAACAAATGTGCTGTGAGGGCTGTTTAGATCACATGTTACATAATGAAGTAATGAATGTCATTTCTAACTGTTTGATTTTATAAAGTATGTTTGATAAATGTGAGGTCACGTCCAATCTGGAAGAGACATGTTAAAAAATGACCACGGCCTGCACGACTTCACATTTGATGTTATAGTCAGTGTGTACTAGTGATGGGATTTCTGGCTCTTGTTAGAGAACCGGCTCTTCAGGTTGTTTTGTTGTTATAATTTACATTATTATTAACAATAATATAAAATTATGCACAAAAGGAATTACTAATGTAAAAAAAAAAAGTGGTTTTATTTATATATGTTTATATATAAATATATACGGTGGCCCCTAGAGACAAAACACGTACAAACTCCAAAACACATTTCTAGCATGAACTGAACTTCCAAAGCAGAGCTACTAGATCACCTAAATTACACAATTGAAAGCATGTGTGTATTGTTTGTGTATTTATACACAAGCACTCATATATAGTCAAATAATTTAAAAAAAGTTCATTTACCTGTTACTACCACACACCAAATCCGGTCGTTGGTACTTGCTGGCTTGTGTAGCCACGAGGTAACAAAAGCTCAACACTGCGCCCAGCATCCTGGAGCACGTCTGTTGTCTTTTGTACGTGTTTTGAGTTTTTATGTCCTTCTGATTTTTTACGTGTTTTGGAGTTTGTACGTGTTTTTACGTGTTTTGGAGTTTTTATGTGTTTTGTCTCTAGGGGCCACCGTAAATATACTTTTATTTATTCACTCCACATAAAATGTAATAAATAAATCATATAATACAAAAATCAACTATTCACATTTCAACTTTTAACTATTTAAATTTTCAGCTTTTTCCTTTTACAAATTTAAAGTGAAAACAACACAAAACACTGCAAACCACAACACAATTAAATAGATTAGGAGCCGACTCGCGTCGTTCATGTCAGAGATCCGGCTCTAAGAGCCATTTCGTTCGCGACCGACCCATCACTAGTGTGTACATGTTTCTATTACAGCAGTGCAACAGTGTTCAACCCAACGTATCTCTGTGAAAGACAAATAACTGCAGCTGAATAAAAGCTTTATTGCTGCCTAATTCATCGCTACGTGTACCTCCGTCCAAGATAATGGATGGTTTGTCATCTGCTGGTGTGTCTGCAGGACAAGCATGTAATGGGATCAGTGGGGATAAATTCATGGAGGAGAGGAGAATGAGACAGAGACTTAATGCTAGCTAATGAAAGGACAGCAAACTAACACAGAGGAAGAGGTCAAGGCAGATTTCTTTGCAGGGTGAGATGAGGAAGGGAGGAGAGTAACCACTGTGATCACCCAGAAGAGAATGACTCAGGTCTGTGTCCAGTCTCCCCAAATCAGCATGACACAGCAAACTAAGCTACATAAATCTCTGAATTACCAGCTGAGCCACTAATCCAGGCGGTATGACACTCGCCAAACTGCTAGTTCTGTGATATTTTACCACCGAGCATAAAAGTGCTTACAGGAAAGGCCAGGAAAGAATAAGCCATGAATACAGAGTTTAAATCATAAGAATATTTTATAACGTTTAACATTACGCAGAAGCATTTCATATTCATGAAACGCTTTCAATTAAAAGAAAACATCGAAACAGGTAATAAGAACACACCCAACATGCTCAACACCCACTTTAGTACTTCCTACTCAGCAGTTTCAATTACTGGTTAAAGCAAATGTGTTAGAAACTTAAAGCACGTAAAGAATCTGCTCAAGTCAAACAAGACATCAGACACACATCACCAAGAAGGCAAGTTTAAAGCAGTCCTACAGAAAGGTTTCAAAACTCACTCCCACAGCTTGATTCCAAGGATGTTAGATTCCTATCGGGCCTTTTCTACTGTTAATGTTTAAGCTAAATGACAACTTTGTTTGTCCACTGTCAGCATTCGAAACAACTTCTACAGGGTTTAATGGAGCACACAGATTTGACTTTTTACAAAAGCACTCAAAGAGCTGTAGTAATGAAGAATTGTATCACAGTACGTTTTGTCATATCCTGTCTAAGATGTTTTTTCTTGCATGAGCCTAAGCACTCATTTATACTCGTATCCAATACAACTGATTTCGGTTTTATGCTTCCTAAAACCCTTAAAATTCCTTGTCAACGTCTTTTAGTTTAACCAATCCTAAAGGAAATCAAGCTTTGCTGCTCTACTCTATTTCCCGTTCCCTGCAACATGTGTGTGGATGCTGAATGAGACGGGTGGAGGGATGAGCGCTACATGGTTGTGTTTGAGCAGGAGGGCCGGATGATGAATGGGCTTTTATAGACATGCTGTTCGTTTACGGAGGCTTGTAGGCGATGATCTCTTTAGTGTAATATGAAAAGGAAACAGACACATCGTGATATCACAAACACAATCCTACATTTGTGCCAACCTAATAAAATAATATGCAGTACTGTGTGAAACTCATCAAGTGGCCTGAACTAAAAGTTCTCCAGCAAGTTTAGTAGCATTGCTACTTGAGATTGTTCATGTTGCAGCCAAGAACTTCACTGATGACTGCTGCCATGGTGTAAATCAGCTGGTTGGTTCCAGCGATGGTCACACTAGGGACTGTCCACTGCAGTAAAAACTCTGCATTATCACTCCGTTACCTGCTGCAAGCACTGCCACAGTCTGATTTTCTTTCATCACTACCTGAATTAGTTTGACTAAAAGGAAAAAGAAATGGCAGATGTCCTTCTCTACAGGGGCAGAACTGTTGGCAAACTGTTCACCACCCCCCAACCGCCCTGTCTGTCATCACTCCACTAGCATTGCTGTTTGTAATTATATTCACTCCACTTTTACACACCTGTACATAATATCCTAAAAGCCACAAATCAATTAGAACCCTGCTCTGTTTGGTAATGAACTGTGATAAAACAAATATCCCCTGCCTATGAAAAACCATAGGCTTCCCAAGGGAGTCATGAGTTCATAATGTTCATGTTTATAAACACTGAAAGCTGACATGGAGTAGGTCCCAGGCCCTGAACTCCATAAGCAAGAAAATGGATTGATGTATAAATACACACACACACATATATTAGGGGTGCAACGACAAACAAAATTCACGGTTCGGTTCAGTTCGATACTTTGGTGTCACGGTTCGATATTTTTTCGATACCAAAAAAATGTTCATGCCTTTTTAATTTGTCATTTATTAAAATTATAAATATATATTTTAACTCAAACGTACAGTTTTTAAATTTAATGTTGCTGAAACAACAAAATAATAATAAAAAAATCTATCTGATGGAGGAATCGCTCATCTTTGGAAAAGAGAGTTTATTACAGAGAAATGTCTCTTTCAAAATAAAAGCTATACTATACGCTTCTTCTGGGCTATATTCTCAGCAGCATATTAAACATATCAGGTCCCCATAAGGAGAATCCTGTGCTAACAGCTGTCTAAATGAGTTAGTTCATTTTACAGCTTTTGGCACTGCGACGCTCTCCTCGGCTCGACAGACACAATCTCACCATGTCGGCACAATATACTGAGTGCAATCCATAACATGATTTTATCTCACTGTAACTTTGAAATCGACCAAATGTTGCGTAAATGACGTGTCACGTGAGTTGAGCACATGCACACCCCCTGTCCTCACAGCAGACATTCATCTTAGCCCCCCCTTGTGTTTTGAGATCATTGCTGCAACAAAAGGTTGCCACACATATTTCTACATGAAACGTACTGATTCAGTTGGCACATATTTAACTATGGTTGGATGAGACCTGCACTCTGTTTTAATATAATGTTGTTTTGTTTGAGTGGCTGAAATAAAGCTAATAAAATAAATGAATACTAAAATAAAGCTGAATCACATCACAGGAATGACACAGCCCTGTTCCTCCGGGCTGTCAATCTGTGAATCAGCAAACATGTATGATTTATTGTCATTCATTTGCTAAACAAACTTACCTCTGAACTTTGACCCTGACAATTCAATTTTATTTATATAGCGCCAAATCACAACAAAAGTCGCCTCAAGGCGCTTCATAGATACAGAGAAAAACCCAACAATCATATGACCCCCTATGAGCAAGCACTTTGGCGACAGTGGGAAGGAAAAACTCCCTTTTAACAGGAAGAAACCTCCGACAGAACCAGGCTCAGGGAGGGGCGGGGCCATCTGCTGTGATTGGTTGGGGTGAGAGAAGAAAAACAGGATAAAGACATGCTGTGGAAGAGAGACAGAGGTTAATAACAGGTATGATTCAATGCAGAGAGGTCTGTTAACACAACAAGGGAGATCCAGGTTTCCCAGCTGACGAGCAGAGGGCAGCGGCTTCCACTCGTTTGAGCAGTTTGTTGCGTGACCTCCTGTCTCTCACTGAACTAAAATGCCTCCAAACAACAGCAAAATAGATGGCACTCACTCCAACGTCTTGCAGCAAAAACATTAAGTGATGGGAAGAACAGGTGATGGATGAGCTGCAGATGTAACCGGTGTGATTCTGCGTTGTGTCTGATAAAAAAGGTAAAAGAAAGAAAGACCTCCCAGTAAATAATTTGCCCACTCCAGCTCCTACGACCAAATACAAACAGTGGGGAAGAGGGTTAGCTCCACCCACCACAGCTCCCAAGCTAGCAAGGAGTATATATTCATGCTAGCATTTATGGCGCCTAAAACACATTTATGATACACACATACGACACACTTATAACATCTAACAAAAACAGGCTTAATAATGACAATAATCGAACTAAAATTGCAACCAGAAACATCCAGGTGGCTAAATATGCATTATATGTGTGTTTTAAAGTGTTGGAAAGAAATGACACCCACCTCTCCCACAGGGGGATTGTAGAAAAGGGGAGAGGCAAAAGGGGTACACTGTATTTATAGGATTGCACCGAAGAAGAAGAAAAGAACGAGGAGGGGCTCTAACTGATAATGAACACAACTACAGGCTTGGAGGTCCTAAAAGTCAGGTATAAAAGGAGCAGTTTGGGGGTTTAGAACACATTATAACAATGTGATTTATGACCCTGTTACACAGAGCCAGCAGAATGAGCTGCTGCCACCACCACAATCAATGGTGACGCCAATTTAGAAAGAGCCCCAGTTGATTCCACTCTTGCCAGATGCTGAATACACATCGTCTAAAAGTGTGTGCCATTGACCAAAGGAGGAGTGGGCTGTTCACACATGCCTGTGTTCTTATGGAGCAGTCTTTGAGGATGGCGAGTCCAGAGCTGGAGGTTTAGATCTAAGAGAGTGATCCAAAGTCAGGAGAGGATTACACCCAACCTTCAGAGATCTTCCTATAAGCCAGAACTGGAAGCAGAGCCACCTTTGGCTATGATATCTTTACTGGACCCAGTAAGTCCAGTCAAGGTCAAAAACGTGGTCAGTCCCCCATTTAGTGCCATAGATCTGAAACATAGTAAACAAAATGCTAGTAAAAAGTTACAAACATGTTCAAGTTACATGTCTACAACTCCACAACAGACATACTTTGCTACTGGTGCCAAACAGTACTGCAGTCTGTAGCTTTCCAGCCATCCTTTGAACGTCTTTGAGTTTAATGTAGCCAAAACTGGATTCAGTAATCAGTGTTTATTTACAGAAGCCGTAGAGTATGGCTGCCACATGTGAACATCAGTGACGGCTCATTTAAACTGTAGGAACGATTAACCCAACATCAGAAAAATACTTCATTTTACATTAATGTGACAAATTAACACTGCTGGGACTTTTCTGGTCCTACACTGTTCATGTCCAAGTCAACACATTGTAAGATTTACACGTGGAAGGTCATCTAAGCTGCTTATGTGGAGATTACCTTTCCTTTAACAACGACCAGTTTCTTCTTTTCAGTTTTCAGTTTTATTTGTCATATGCAAGTTAGCACAGGGTCAACATTGCAATGAAATGTGTTTGACGAGCAGCAGTCACTCGGCAGCTTGATACAGTAGGAGAAAATATAATAAAATAAAATAATAAAGAAAATAGAAAAATAGTAAGGAGCAAATATTAGAGAGACATGGTAAAAGAGAAAAGATGACTAAATATATTTGTATCTATAAATATATGTACACTAGTGATTAAATAAGAAAATCTTGAAGAGAAATATGACGGGAGGGCAGATGGGACATTGCACAGGAATGAGCAGCAGAAAATTTCAGTATTGCACTTTTAAATATAAATATCAATGACAATAAAGTGGAGTGACCAGTGCAGATTAAACAGAGTACTTGTGAAGCTGCAGGTAGCTTCTGAGTGCTGTGTTGTGTGTGTTTAAGTGTTGTGGTTGAGGTGTCGTACGGCTTGGTGGTAGAAACAGTTTTTGAGTCTTGTAGTCCGAGCAGACAGACTCCTGTAACGATGGTAACAAGGAGAACAGCTGATGTGCTGGGTGGCTGTGGTCCTTGATGATGCTGTGTGCTTTATGGAGGCACCGCTGGAGATAAATGTCCTGAATGGCAGGAAGCCTCGTGCCAGTGATGTGCTCTGCTGCCTTCACCCTCTGTAGTGATTTACGGCTGCTGGCAGAGCAGCTTCGTACCAAACTGTGATGCAGCTCGTCAGCAAGCTCTCGACTGCACACCTGTAGAAATTTGAGGTGATGTTGGCGTTCATGCCAAACTTCCTCAGCCTCCTCAGGAAGTAAAGCCGCTGGCGAGCTTTCCTGATTGTTCTCACCTCAAACACATTATTTACCCATCCAGGTGGAACATGTAGCTGTGCTCGGTTTGACAGCTTTCATCCTGGCAGCAGCGTCAGCTGAAGCATACAAGGCACACATAGATGTCACTGAGCTGGAGCTCTGGGAGAGACGTCGCCACTTTCAGGCCTTTAAACAAAGCTGTTGGAGCACAAGTCCCAAAGATTTATAGTTTCTCTTCATGTCTTCATTGTTCCTCCATGGAGAGATGTTCCAAGTAGCCTTGGCTCGAGACAGGCGTCCTGCAGGACTACCTACCAACTGTCCACTGTTTGCAGTCGTGGTAGAGTAATGTTGCCCACCAGTGACTGAAAACCATGGATTGGAGAAGAATGACAGAATTCAGTGACCTTGTGGGGCCATAACAGACAAATGACAGCAGTGTAGTGGATCAAATAAAGAGTGATGATGTTATATTTGTGACTGTAGCAGGACCAAGGCTCAAAAGGTTGCAGGCGTTGTTAATTGAGCAGAAGATGGACGGCATCAAGCCCTCTCCTCGACAGCTACAGGATCACAGTCTGCAGGTTCAGTTATGCAACGTTTTAGCATCGATGCGTGAAGTTAAGAGCAGACAGGGAGGTTATTTTTGCACTGGGCTGGAATGACTCAGTTTACCTGTCAAAGGCTATCACGGCTGGGAGAAAACCCTCAGCATTAGTAAAGAAGGACCACGGTGGCCTCTGGGTAGAAACACTGCAGAGTTCATGTGGATACGCTGCTGCATTAGGTCAGATAGAAATATCATAAAGCATCATTAAGTAAAAACGTTTATTAAGAACAAATGTTTAAATATTGTTAACGTGTTTCCCAGAAACATCTGTAGAGACAAAGAGCTTTCTGTTGTTGCTTCGAGGAAACAAGCTCTTCTTTTTAGTTTTGTCCTGGTATTTATTCCAGGACGGACTCATCCACTGAGCAGTGTTTGGGTTTCTTCCTTTTCCTCGTTCTGGATGCAAACTATTACAACTTGGGCTTTATTTCAGTGACAATGGCCTTAAGCTGCAATACAACAGGAAGTTACTCATATATAGTAATTTCCCAGACCATATTAAAAATCCATTAACAGGAAATACAAATGATGGGTCAATGCCACAGCATGGACATTAGAACAGTTGGGAAAATTTACCTGGAAAAAGGTGAAAATGAGGCTTCATTGAACTGGAATTACAAAGACCAGGAATGTGAGATCCACCAGCCACAACTGAGGGTTTTTACACATCATATCCTCAAAGTAGAACTACAGTGATCAAAAGAATCGACTTTAATGTTATTCTTTCTTTATTTATGTCAGATTTAACCCCCCAAAAAGCTTTAATCTTTAACTAGTCTTTGGACGTAGCTACAGTACGGTCAGGTTGACAGTTTATGGGTAACATGTGGCCACCAGGCACTGCGACACACTTCCATGTTATATTACCTTGGCGTCCCGTAGGAATACAGGAGAATCATGTGAGGAATCTAAGAGTTGTTTCTTAATTCAATTCAGTTTTATTTACACAGCACCAAATCACAACAGCAGTCGTCTCAAGGTGCTTTATACTGTAAGGTAGCTCGTACAATAATACATACAGAGAAAAACCCATCAATCATATGACCCCCTGTGAGCAGCACTTTGGCGACAGTGGGAAGGAAAAACTCCCTTTTAACAGGAAGAAACCTCCAGCAGAACCAGGCTCAGGGAGGGGCGGGGCCATCTGCTGTGATTGGTTGGGGTGAGAGAAGGAAGACAGGATAAAGACATGCTGTGGAAGAGAGACAGATGAACCGCTGAGTGTTGTCCCGTCGAGGTGGCTCTTCTATGTTGTGCATTTATGGCACCAAACCACAAATGCAAAGGAAGAAAGGGTCGAGGCACAGCACCCAGCTGCCTGACAATATTCAGGCAACGTCCAAAGCCCCACAAAGGACCTACCCACACCCCACTGGCCCCGCCCAGATCAAGGAGCTGTCACAGCAGACAAAAATGTGAAGTCCGCACATAGTCGCCATGGCACCCACCAACCCACCACACCATCCCCCATGGAGCTACCAGGAGAGGCATACTGGCCCACTGAGGATCACAGAGGAGCAGACCCAGGGGGGCTGACAGCACAGCCCCCACCCACCAGTCGTGCAGCTTATTTTATCTTGTCAGCGTGAGCCCCACCTAAAGGGGACAGAGGGATTAGTGAGTTGCATTAGTGGGGCAGGAGAGAGTGAAGCAGGGGAGCCAATGTCACTGCGATACGACTCCTCAACACCATCCAGCCTGCCCCACCACTCATAATGAGTCCTGCTGTGCTCTGTAGCAATGATGCATTTTATGTGTGTGTGCCAGGTTAGTGCTGTGGATTCAAAGGAGCACAGTTCCACTAAACAGGAGATCAGGATAAACCCCAGTAACCAACCCTGCCCCCGCCATCACATATTCTCAATCCCAACAGAGGCCAGCCCCACAATGACATGCCACACGTGATACACAGCCAACATTACTGTTATAATTACATGTTTCCTTTATTACTTTCCTTTCAACCTATTGATTTTGCACCTTAAACTTTCTTCGGTTGCTACAAGCCACAAAGTCCTTTATGGTTTGTCTCTGTTGTGTGGAGGGCTGTTTTTAAGAGCTCAAAAATGGGTGTATCAGAGTCAAACAGGCAGCACAGTGGAAAAGTGGTTGGCACTGTTTCCTGACAGCAAGAAGGTTCTGGGTTCAAATCCAACATCTAAGCTGTTTGCATGCTCTCCCCATGTCTGGGTCCTCTCTGGGTTCTCTGGCTCCCACAGTCCAAAGACGAGCAGTTAGTGGGGTTAGGTTGATTGGTGTATGTGCCCATGAGTATGAGTGTACACGGGTGTTTCTCTGTGTTAGTGACAGTCTGACAGAAGGCTGCATCCCTCAGCCTCATGTGGGCTGTGTAGCCCCTTTACAACTGCAGTGAGAGCTCAGACCTGTTTCTGGTGGGTGGTGGACTCCTCCAGGGCTTCCCCTGATTCCCCTTCTGCCACAGAAGACTGTGGCCTCAGAAACTCATATCTGCTTTTTGCAAATGAAGCGAACCTGTTGGCTTCATCAGCAGGGGCGGATCTAGAAGGGTGGCATGGGGTGGCAAGTGCCACCCTAAAATGATCCCTTGCCACCCCAAGTGCCACCCCAGTTTTGCATATGACAGTGTTGTTTATTAAAATAAGTTTAACAGTTTGAGCGTAGTTACAGTCAGCAGTGAATATAAATGCTAGAACTGGATATATTCCATAGTGTCCCCCCCTCCACATTAACAAATGGTTCAGCCCATAGCAGGACGGCTTTTTTCTTGTTTTCAGTAGCAAGCGATGCTTATGATCGTGCCAGAGCACATTTTGAACAACACCATGGGAATTTCTGATTTTACACAGGTGGGTGGATGTTACACTGTGGAAATGAAGGAAGGTGAGTGCTATTTTAAATGGTTGTAGAAAATGAAAAAACAGCAGGTGTATTGGCTGCATTTTTAGATAAATAGTTGTATCTGTTTACAAAATGCACAATTTATATTTGCATTTCAAGTTATAAACATTTACCCAACACGTCTGTGGTTTTTTTACAGTAAAAAATACTGCTAGGATTTTAGGTTCTTTGTGTGATTTCAGATCAGTAATAGTTACATTAATAGTAATAGTAATACTAATGCAGTATGTCAGTGAAAAAACAACTAAATTCAGTTGAGCTGAAAAGATACCAAACAAAGCAAGAGGAGGAAAAAATAAAATGAAACAATCTGAGGGTGAAATACAAACGTAAACTCAAAGGAGTCACAAATGTCCGGTTGTGTTTCAGACCTCAGAGGGTGAATCCAACAAATCATGAAAAATGAGGTTTACATGTTTGTTCATGACAGTGCAGATTTCTGACATTTTGTGTCATTTAAGCTGCAACAATGTGACAGTTTTCTAACAAAAACAGTGAAACTTAAGTTAGACTTGTGTTTGTAAATGAAGCGCCCCATGTTGTGTAGCTTTCTGGAGTTTATACTTATTGGGCTACATATGTATTTAATATACAGGCTGTACAGTACATAACATCAAAACTCACATGTTTCATGTAACTAAAGTGTGTAATCATGTGGGTACAGACAATAATTAAGTTATAGACTATATTTATATGAAAAACGTGCATACTTACTGCATTTGAATCATTTTAACCACATGTAACCACCTGCATATGTGTTTGGGGGAAAAAGGCTTTGATTTTGCCACCCTAAGAAAATTTCTCTAGAGCCGCCCCTGACCATTTCACAGGATTTGCATTTAAAGATGCAACAAGACTAAAATGGTTAGGGTCAGGAGGTCAAAGGTCAGAGCTCCTGTGGGTCTGAGGGCGGCCTCACGCTGGAGAAGGATGAAGGAGTCTGACCTGAGCCAGTGTTTGACATGAACACATCAGCACTGCTGTCAGTGAGCCTAACGACAGCCGTTAGCATCATTTCAGTGTTTCAGTCATAAAAACACTTCCTGTCACTGTGGTGGTTACAGTGACATCATGCAGTTTGTGCTTTGACCTCCAGAGGGCGACAAATCAGCACAGACAGAGAGCTCCATTCAAACTTTGCTGCCATCAGGAATAATTCTTCAAATATAATCATCAGTGTTTGAGCAGTTATGATATCAGGGACAATCTAGACATGTGTGACAACACTGAACATGTCACATGACACACCTCAAACATCATGTGATCCACTCTCAGTCTGCACTTTCATTCATGACTTCAACAGGTTGAAATGAGCTTTGAAGAAACATCAGTTCAGTGCTGAAATATTTAAACGCTGCAGGAAGAACAACAACAAAGTGATGACGGATGTTTGTGCTTCAAACAGGAAAACCAGCAGAAATAAATCACAGCCTGCCAGAGGTTTGGAGTTTCCGAGGTGCAACTGAACGCAGCACAGTGTTCCAATGCTCCTGATTGTCCTCAAACGTCTCTTTGGGTGTTTCCTTCCTGCTCAAAGTTTAATTTCACTTCCTGAACTTCGTGGAGTGGAGCTTGTTGTTGGTGTGTGAAGAAACTGTAAGTTTGCTTTGTTTCCTCCTTTAACAGTTTGTCTTTAGGAACTTTACTGTTTGTTCAGCTCGTGTTTGATTTCTTCACACAACAAACTGTGTGTGTTTGTATTTCCGGTCTCTCCATTAAAGTCAGTGTGTAATGTTTCCTGGCTAACATCAGCTGTGTGCAGCTTAGTTCAGCACAAATCTGCCGCTCCATAGTTCACGGTAACGGACTCACAGCTGGACCAACGAGGCCGAGTGTGTCCGCCACTCTGAGCTACGTTCGTGTTTGTGTACTTGTAGTTTGTACTTTGAGTTCACTCAGAGCCCACAGAGGACGCAGCGTACGTGATGACGTCACAGCCCTTTACCTCCTTTACTGTCACTGTGATTAATATTTACACACGAGACACCTGACAGCATGTTAATGCTAAGCTAACACTAAGCTAACGCTAAGCTAGCCAAGAAGCCAGAGTGAGGTTAAAGCTGAGTAAACACTGACCCCAGACCAGCACCGTGATAAAGTGAGCTGCTGCTGCTGAACTTGAACAGGTAACAAAGTGATGAGCAGTCAGGCTGCAGGTTTCTACCTGTTCATGTTTCTACAATAGAATCACTTTGAAGTGTCTTTGTGCTGTTTCATCTTTGATTTGTGTTCATAAACACTCAGAGAAACATCACGTGACCTCATCAGGATCTGTGTTGGTGTGTGGGGCTGTACCTCAGCTTTATGTTGTTACATGCTCATTTGTTCATTTTAACATCAAAGTAATGTTATGAGGAGTAATGAAGTAACGTACTCCATTACTTTTAATTAAAGTGTTCTGTGTAATATGTGTAATAATGACTGTTTTGAGTAATGACCAACACTGATCACAACAAAGAGGAAATGCCTCCAACATGCACAAACATTTGAGCCACAACATGCAGTTAATGTGCACAAATGTCTTTGATATGCTGCTCAGTGATGGTGGTGACTGTCAGAGCAGAGCTACTGAGAATCAATAAGTAATATCAATGATGGGATCAGAATCACTAAATTCTTCTCATCCCTGTCAGTATCATACATGTGCTGTATAATGTGATAAATGTAGAGGTGCTGGCTGTTCTCTCACTCTGCTGTTTAGCTGTAAAGGACGCCTCCCTGCCTTTGTCTCATTCATGACCTTTAATAGTCTCTTCTAACATGCAGAGATCTGTATGATCTGTTTCATAGAGTCTAACCAGCCTGTACAGGTAACAACAACAGTCACTGCATCACTGACACACAAACGTCATCTCTGTCAATAACAACATTCATACATGGAATAAAAACACATCAGTGGATCATTGCTGGAGCTGATGTTTGTGCTCCTGGTGCAAAGGCTCTCAGTTTCCTCCTTGAAATAACATCAGTGGTGGGTCAGCGACATGCTTTCTTTCCCTCTCAGGTTTAAATATCTGGGACTCTCCACCGTTTGGTTTTAGAGCTGAAGAAGCTTCTCAGATGAAACGTCTTCCAGAAACTTAAAGACGTCTCTTTTCTCTCCAAGCTCCTTAGATCACATGACCTGGATGACTGAACCTACAGACATATTGACCTGGTTTCATGGTCACATGACAGGTCAGAGGTCAGCGACTGTAACTCAGTTCCTCCTGTTAATGTGAACTCACTGAGTGTTTGTGGTTTACCTCTCAGACTGACTGAAGATGATGATGGAGGAAGAGGAGGACAGAGCAGAGTCTGCAGGGTCCAGCTGTCCGTCTGTGAGGAGTGACGGGTCCAAATATCAACCTCCAGACTTCAGTGGTGAACCTGGAGCAACGAGGTCAGAGAGCTGAACTCACTGAGTAACAGAAATAATTCTGCACTGACATTATAATCAGTGTTGACTCTGGTTGATTGTCTGACTGTGTTTGTGAGCTGAGAGGAAATGAAAATGAGTTTGTAACAAAAATCAGTTTTGTCCAGTTTTCCTGTAAAAAGCTGAACTCTAATCTAAGAGGATGTTACTGACAGGAAACAGCTGCATTATCTGCAGTCTGTGTGATCACAGCTGCTTCAATCATGTTTGTGTCTGCAGAGGTCAGAGGTCACAGTCTGCAGGGTCCAGCTGTCCGTCTGTGAGGAGTGACCGGTCCAAAGATCATAATCCACTCTTCAGTGGTGAACCTGGCGCAACGAGGTCAGAGAGCTGTGATGACTCCTTTACATGTTTGTGTTTCCTGGATAAATATGACCTGAAACATCCTCAGATTGTTACAAAGATTCATTAAAAAGAAAACAATGAAAGAGAAAAGATCCAAATGTTCGACTTGGTCATTTGCTGTTTGAGGACAGTGATGCTCATATCTGTGGGGAAAGTGTGACCTGAGTGGGTTCATGTTTGTCTTTAAAGAACAGAGCTGCTCTGATTCTCTTTGTGTCTGATCTGTTAAACAGTCTGAGAGGTCACACAGAGACCCAGCAGCTAAAGCCTGGATCATACTGGCTGCTGTTACTCCATCAGGACAACACTGAACCACAGTGGTGTGGATGTAGTGGATAAATCCCACCATACTGATGCTCAGAGTTAACCACAGGGAACAAAACCAGATGTTACCTTCAGATTGTGACCTTTGGAGTGGACGATGCAGATTTCAATAGAGAATAAATGTTGTTGTTTTTCAGCTGTGAAGAAAGAATCTAATTTTCTGAACTTAAGAATTTATGATGCTGGAAACAACATGGAGACTATAACAAAACATTTCCACTGTGTTCATAGAATGAATGTAAAACTGTCAGACATTCATTAAATATGCAAAATGTCTACAGAAGCATCAGAGGGTCAGACGTGAAGCACTCAGTGATTTTGATCAAATGACTCATCAGTTATTGATCTGTACTACACTGATCTACCACGTTAGTAAAGCTGGTGTTCTGGTGGTGGAGGGAGACTCGGATCATGTTCTGGTTTTGGAGCAGTGATCTGCTGATGGTTCAGTTTGATGAGCTTCTTCAAAATCATCCCTGACATCACCACTGAAAGGACGTCCATGAAAACAGACTGAAAATTACTGATATGTTCACAATCTGAGAGTTTAAAACTTGACAGACTTGATTCAGATGAAGTTATTTGAGCAGAAACTCCTGGATCTTTATCCTGTGTTGATCTAATCCTTCATGGTTCCTCCACAGAGTGGAGCAGCAGAGCTCAGAGGTTCCCAGTGGTCAGTCTGCCCAGCAGCATCAAACACAGCTGGACTCCATATTTATGGTCTGTACATGTACAACAACTACTGTTACATCTGTTCTGTTCACAGTCATCTCCATGCTGCTCTTTGTAGACCAGTGGATCGTCAGTGTGTCCAACATGGATCTGATGTTTGGCTCCATGATTTCAGTCTGATTGGCTCATTCATAAATATTCTGTTCCAGCTGCTGGAGGACAACATCATCACTTTTGTGAAGAACGAGCTGAAGAAGATCCAGAAGGTTCTGAGTCCAGATTACCCAGAATGCTTTGAGAGTCAGAGGAGCAGCAGCAGAGAGGCGTTTGTGAAGATCACAGTGGACTTCCTGAGGAGAATGAAGCAGGAGGAGCTGGCTGACCGTCTGCAGAGCAGTAAGAGGATTTATCTAAAGATTTAAGCTGCTGGATAAATGAACATTTTCCAGAGATGGAAGATGGAGCAACATGTTTTAAAGATTAGTTCTTTTTGGAATTGAGTGTTTGTTTTTCTTCTCATTCAGAACTTCAAGCTGCAGTTTGTCATCGTAACCTTAAATCCACCCTGAAGAAGAAGTTCCAGTGTGTGTTTGAGGGCATCGCTAAAGCAGGAAACCCAACCCTCCTGAATCAGATCTACACAGAGCTCTACATCACAGAGGGAGGGACTGCAGAGGTCAATGATGAACATGAGGTCAGACAGATTGAAACAGCATCCAGGAAACCAGACAGACCAGAAACAACCATCAGACAAGAAGACATCTTTAAAGCCTCACCTGGAAGAGATGAACCAATCAGAACAGTGCTGACAAAGGGAGTGGCTGGCATTGGGAAAACAGTCTTAACACAGAAATACAGCCTGGACTGGGCTGAAGACAAAGCCAACCAGGACATCCAGTTCATATTTCCATTCACTTTCAGAGAGCTGAATGTGCTGAAAGAGGAAAAGTTCAGCTTGGTGGGACTTGTTCATCACTTCTTTACTGAAACCAAAGAAGCAGGAATCTGCAGCTTTGAAGACTTCCAGGTTGTGTTCATCTTTGATGGTCTGGATGAGTGTCGACTTCCTCTGGACTTCCACAAAACTACAATCCTAACTGACCCTAGAAAGTCCACCTCAGTGGATGTGCTGCTGATAAACCTCATCAGGGGGAAACTGCTTCCCTCTGCTCGCCTCTGGATAACCACACGACCTGCAGCAGCCAATCAGATCCCTCCTGACTGTGTTGGCATGGTGACAGAGGTCAGAGGGTTCACTGACCCACAGAAGGAGGAGTACTTCAGGAAGAGATTCAGAGATGAGGAGCAGGCCAGCAGGATCATCTCCCACATCAAGACATCACGAAGCCTCCACATCATGTGCCACATCCCAGTCTTCTGCTGGATCACTGCTACAGTTCTGGAGGATGTGCTGGAAACCAGAGAGGGAGGACAGCTGCCCAAGACCCTGACTGAGATGTACATCCACTTCCTGGTGGTTCAGGCCAAAGTGAAGAAGGTCAAGTATGATGGAGGAGCTGAGACAGATCCACACTGGAGTCCAGAGAGCAGGACGATGATGGAGTCTCTGGGAAAACTGGCTTTTGATCAGCTGCAGAAAGGAAACCTGATCTTCTATGAATCAGACCTGACAGAGTGTGGCATCGATATCAGAGCAGCCTCAGTGTACTCAGGAGTGTTCACACAAATCTTTAAAGAGGAGAGCGGACTGTACCAGGACAAGGTGTTCTGCTTCATCCATCTGAGTGTTCAGGAGTTTCTGGCTGCTCTTCATGTCCATCTGACCTTCATCAACTCTGGAGTCAACCTGCTGGAAGAACAACAAGCAACCTCCAAGAAATCTAAACTATTTAACAAACTAAAACTTCAATCTCTCCACCAGAGTGCTGTGAACAAGGCCTTACAGAGTCCAAATGGACACCTGGACTTGTTCCTCCGCTTCCTCCTGGGTCTTTCACTGCAGACCAATCAGACTCTCCTACGAGGTCTGCTGACACAGACAGGAAGTAGCTCACAGACCAATCAGGAAACAGTCCAGTACATCAAGAAGAAGCTCAGTGAGAATCTGTCTGCAGAGAAAAGCATCAATCTGTTCCACTGTCTGAATGAACTGGATGATCGTTCTCTAGTGGAGGAGATCCAACAGTCCCTGAGATCAGGACGTCTCTCCACAGATAAACTGTCTCCTGCTCAGTGGTCAGCTCTGGTCTTCATCTTACTGTCATCAGAAGAAGATCTGGATGTGTTTGACCTGAAGAAATACTCTGCTTCAGAGGAGGCTCTTCTGAGGCTGCTGCCAGTGGTCAAAGCCTCCAACAAAGCTCTGTGAGTACATTTGTACTCATGTGTTTACTTTTAACATCCAACTGTGTCAGTAATTTATTTCACCAGGCTTTCTGTCTTTGTATGAATTTGTAAAGTTTTGGGATTTCTCCAATACAACTGTAACCTCTTTGATGCCTCCAGAACTCGAGACGCTGGATTCACCATAAACTCTGATCATCACTGCTGCTGTTATGTTATCAGTCTTTGTTTAAACACTTAGGCTGCATGTGCCTGATGTTGTGATACTTTATCTTCACATGCATGCTCCTAGATACATTTCTACTGCAGGTCTATTTTTAGTCACAAATGTTGGTGAAACACTTGCTTTTACATGCATGGTGGGTCCTGCATTAAAGAAAGCATTTGAATTACTCAGTGAATCCTGGCAGCCAGAGAAACATCCTTAGTTCCACTTTAAACTAAACTCTGCTTCGGTCTTCCACAGTGTGTTTGTTGTTTCTTTGTTGTTGTTGGCCTGCTCTCTCCTCTCACTCCAATCTGGTTGCAGCAGATGTTTGTCCCTCCCTGAACCTGCAGACTTGGGTGCAGCACCTCAGTTCATCTTCAGTCTGAAACCAGCTGTTGTAGCTATATCCCCTCAAGCACACCTTCCCTGGTCATCTCAGCTGTGGTTGCTATAAAATTTAATCTTGATTTTAAAAAAAGAACAAAAAAAGTAAACTAAAGTCAGACTTGATGGTGGTTCACTCCTTGTGCAAGAAGACCGAGGAGTGAGCCACCCTTGGTCAAAGCTTGGTCATTCAAGCTCACTGTTTTCCCCTTGTTGGTTGATGATAGTATTTTTTTTTACCTGACTTATAGTCATCATTGTCTTCATATTAACTCACACACTGCTGACTGCTGTAGCTTACCTGGCTGAGCAGGTGACCCATGCACTGAAGGTTAGAGTCGTGACTCCAGGGCCTGGTTTGAGTCTGCCCAAGACCATTTCCTGTGTGTTATTCTCCTCACTTCTCCCTCCCTTCCTGTCTTCTTTGTCCTATACAGTGAAGACAAAAGGCCTCAAGTTGTGAAAACTCTTCCCCTTCATCACCTTCCATCTCTCTCATCTAAAATCTCCAGTATTCTCTGAGTAGTGACTCTTTTCACAATCTTGAATGATAAGGATCCAAGTGGGTAAAGTTATTTATTTGTTGTGTTCCTATTTGCAGCTGGGATAGATTAAGAAAAACTATCGGCTGCCAAAATTACATCCAGTTTAGAAGACAAACATTGAGTGAAGTGTTTGTTTCATCATCCTTCACAACTCATCAACCAGGTGTCACAAACTGCAGCAGGACAGTACAAAGCATGTCATACTGGATGGCTGCAACAACCAGAGTTTTACCTACCTTTGGCATTTCTTGACAGCATGAGCGTAATATTTACTGAACAGAGTCGTCTTCTGTAATCTTTTCAGATTCAGATTCAGAACACTGTATTTATTTTCAAGGGGCAATTAGGATACTGAGCTTTCCAACCGTACCTACAATACACAAACATCACATTGGGGAGACGGGTCAGGCTAGGTAGCTGGCCGGTCAGCCGCTAGAGCAGCGACCCGGAACCGAACGGCGGAAAATGCACAACATCAGGAAAGATGAGGAGAAAAAAGAACTCCTCCCAGACTGAGCTCCAACAGGGAGATCAGTTTGAGAACAGACAAAAAATGACCTTAGTGCAGAGCACATGAAAACTCTTAATGCGCCATAGAAACACATGACAAGCAACAGGGATGGGTAAAAGGTGAGAGACAGCCGGTGTAGACAGCGCACCCGGGCCTGCAGCATTTGCGCTGGTCCCCTCGACCCACCGTCTGCACCGGGAGGGGATAAGCATGCTTAGGATGGGAAGGAACAGTCTAAACACCGTCTGTTATCAGGGTGAGATTTGTTATGTTCAGCTCCAGCCTTGAGACCACAGCTCGCGCCGGTATGTTAGCCGCATGAAATGATGGTGGCTTTCTTTGGTGCGAACAACTGCATGTCAATTTGACAGCTGATCTAACAGTCCGTCACTCGTCTCTCAATCTCCCGTTGGAGAGCCACGAGCTTCTCCGAGAGGTTATCGGTTTTGCGCTCAAAGAGCAAAGTCTGAGAACTCACGACCACCATGAGCTTCTTCAAGATCTTATCCGTGCTGCGTTCAATGAGCCCATTTTGAGAAGTCACGACCCGTCCCATTGTTTCAGCCACAGCGGGCAGCCTTGTGGGGGTTTGAACAGCTGATTCCGCTTTCTTTAATCTTCAATAAGCCAGGGCCAAGCCAGCTCAGATCAGCAAGAACCCTTTGCTGCTGTGAATGTCCGTGCTGCTATATTTCAGGATCAGGCTCTAAATGTACAAATGGATCTGAGAAGATTTCCAATCATGTTTCTACTAGATTTACAGTTTGTTTTCATGTCTTGTGACTCAGAAGGTGGATCAGGTGGAGCTTACAAGGAGTAAGTGCTGCTATAGAAGAAGAGTTGTGTTTTAATGAGGCTATTTAGTTAACCAATAATTGTATTGCATGCTGGCATTAAAAATGTTTCATTTGACTGATTTAATTGTTTGTTTGTTTTCTTCCAGACTGAGTGGCTGTAACCTCTCAGAGAGAAGCTGTGATGCTCTGTCCTCAGTTCTCAACTCCCAGTCCTCTAGTCTGAAAGAGCTGGACCTGAGTAACAATGACCTGCAGGATTCAGGGGTGAAGCTTCTGTCTGCTGCACTGCAGAGTCCACATTGTACACTGGAAACTCTCAGGTCAGGATCCAAACATATCATTAAATGATATTATTGTACAAACAACCAAGCTTTATAGAATTGGCAGGTGAACTTTTCTTTGTCTTTGGATTGCTTAGGAGATTCTTAATTACTGTCTGAACATTTTTTACAGTCACATATTTTGTTTTAATGGTAAAACAGAATTATTGTTCAGTTCAATGAGCAGGTAGCTGTGAGATTCATAATAATGAGGTATATTTGTATTAAAGATGACTAAACTTGAACAGTAGCTGTGAGTTACTTTGTTTACTCATGTGTGCTGATGTTGTGAGTAATTTAAAGCTGAAGTAAACTTGTAATGAGTTTAATAGAGTTTCTGAAGTAAGTGTACTTGCAGACATTTATGTGTTTTCTAAAGTCCAGGAGCAGGAGGCTGTGTGTAGCATAGAGGAACCCAGACCTCAGCTTTGTCTCCTGGTTTCTGTTGCTGCTGTTACAGTTTCCCCTCATCGTTCCTTCAACAGTCTCCTCACTGTAACAAATCAAAGTGTTACTGTATAGATTCACGTCTGAATGTTGCCATGTGCTATTAAAACTGAAAGCGATGTTTCATACACCCACGTGGTTCAGTCACACAGTAACTGATGGTAAATAATGTTTGTGTTGAGCACATCGTACAGGTCAGCTGCTCCACACAGATCTCAGGTTTACATGCTGGAACAGTTTGTGATCATGAAGGATAAACCTCACTTCCTCTTTGTTTCATACAGATGTGACATGAACAGTAACACATTCATGAAATCCTTTTAGGAACACAAACACTATTGTAGCTGGAGAATATATTTGAATGTAGGATAATGTAGGGGATCAGAAACAACAGTAATAACTAACCACCACCTCACCATTTGGGTTGGTAGCTGCATGTTGATTGATGAAGTCATTTTCTTCTTCCTCCATTTCTACCTTATTAACATCAGATTAAAAGCTGCACAGAGACAGGCCCTGGACGTGTTTAGCCTAGCTTAGTACAAGGACTGGACATGGGGGAAACGGCTCTCATCACTGGATCAAAACATGAAAACAAATCTGAAGTAAAGTTTTGTTGAAGTGAACTGTGGTGGTGCCCAATGTTCCCTCTAAGCTGCGCTCGTGCAACTGCGCGCTGCTGGCACGTCTCTGCACACAGAAAATCTGTGTTGCACACAAGAAAAAAATCAAATCTCAATTGAAATTAAAATTAAATCTTCAACAATTCTGTTTTGCAGTGTGAGTCAGTGACTGGCAGCTCCCATATGGGATTAGAACGATGCCAATATGCTCATGTTTTTACTATGTTTGTCTTGAAGATGTAAGAAGATCACATGGTGCTTTTTATTATTGTGTTGGTTTGTTTCCTGTCTCTTGGATGGAGCCCAGCTGTGCGTGGCCCCTGGGCCTGTGGTCAGAGTGTGTGCTGGATAATCTGGCCCAGGATAAGGCCAAACTGACATGGGATGAAATGTCTGTCACATAATTGAGCTTAGTGTAGTTTCATTTCTGCACAATTTAAAAACAACCAAAACTTTGTTCTGTCTTTTCTATGTTATACTGTAGACTTTCTTTGATACTGTGTCCAAAAGGAGCAGCTTTTACTTTGAAGGGGAGCCGGCTCTGTTTCCTCTTCAGGTTGGATGATGGAAGCAAATGAGTGTGTGATGTTCTTTCAGTGTTGCACTTTGTAGACGCTCCCTGAGCACTGGTCTCACAGCCAGCTGCACATAGAGACCAGTGTTGTTAGTCCAGGTCAGAAGATGACTTGATGGAATGAAAATGAGCTTGTAGTTTTTCTGCTTTAATAATGTGACTGGAAAAAGGTGTTGGACTTCAAATATGTCCATTTCTTTCACACTTCACCTTTAAAAGTGAAGCCTTGTTGTTCCTGGAAGGAAAAACACGACTTTTTCAAGTCTTTGTCCTGTTTTTATGATAAATGTACGACTTTAATGTGAAACATTCAGAGTTTTTTCTCTTGTTGTGTTTGTTTGAAGCTGCTTCCTGTTGGCTTCAGCTGTTTGGAGTTTCCATTTTCTAAACTTCTACATTCTGAACCTTCTTCAGCTCTGAACAGATGATGAAACACTGAATGATTTCAAGCTCACACTTTGTCTAATAAACTTACATCTTTCATTTTTTATTCAGATTGAAGGACTGTGATTTGTCAGAGATCAGCTGTGATTATCTGGCAGCAGCGCTGAAGTCCAACCCCTCGTATCCCAGAGTGCTGGACCTGAGTGCAGACTGCAACAACCTGCAGGATTCAGGAGTGAAGCAGCTGTGTGTTCTTCTGGAGAATCCACGATGTCGATTTGAAACTCTGAGGTCAGTCTCATGGTTTAGTTGTGCTGAGATGAATATGATGTGAAAGTTGTGCTGACACTGTGGATCAGTAGGCCCACACACCTCTATACAGGAAGTCTGGTTCTACTCTTTGTAGAACTTCTGATCCCTGATCCTCTGAGTCTGACTCAGTAGATAATGCAGAGTTCTGAGCTGATGTGGGTGAGAGGACTCAGGCAGCCTGACAGAGTTGATGTCCAGGTCTTCCCTGCTTGTCCTGATATACATAAACATGAGTATCCTTGCAGGTCAGATCTCATCAGTCACACCTGTTAGTGCAGCTCTCCTCTAGATTGTAGTGCTTGTTAAACTAGGATGATTTTAGGAGCCTGGACCGCAGAGCTAAGGGAAGATATGACTTGGAAAGACTAAACCAACCTATTAGAGGTGTTCGCACTAACATAGATAAATACTCAGATTTACACCTTTAGTGTCTCACAAAGGGTTAAAAAGTGAATGTGCACAGAGAGGTTGGTGGTGAGACGGGCACTTCCAGCACTGTAGATGTGATCCAGCTCAGTGTTCATGGAAATAATCCGGAGAGCAGGATTCCTTGATGAATGTCACATCTTCTTAAAGTTATAATCCACAGGGAAAACTGTGAAACTGTCGATCTGATATCTACTCAGCCAATCGGGTGTTTACATGCCCTTCACTGATCTCCAGCCCCACCTTATTATCAGTTTCTCTCTCTTTTACATCTTCACTTCACATTTCAGTCAGTCCAGATTTCATTAGCACGTTCACTTTAGCATAATCCATTTTAATCCAAACACCTTTCTCTTTAAACTCTGTTTGTCAGTCACAGTATATCCAGTACAATCCTCTTTTTCACTGCGTCACACACATTCAGAGATCAGAGTGTCCTGTGTGTGCTCTCATTCACTCACACTCACTCTCATATGGCTGAAGTCTGTTTGTACACAGGCTAATCTGGGACTCTCCACCATTTGACCCTAGAAATAAAGAAGCTTCTTGGATGAGAGGTGAAAGGCGAAACGTCTTCAAAAAACTTAAAGAAGTCCAGATGCCTTTTTTTCTAAGCTCTTTAGATAACTGCGAACCTTCACAAACGCCTCATCAGTGGGACTCTCAGAGCTACCAGCCCTTTGCTACAATCACAAAGCTCTTCATTGAAATCAATGATATCAAAGCTGGAATCAAATGAGTCCAAGTCTTCTGCTGATTCAGCATCACATTCATCTTTGGTCCTTGTTCTGCATCCCCACCATGGACTTCATTCCTTTCCAAGCCAGCCTTGAGTGTCCTTTATTCAGCTCATCCTCTGCTTTACTTTTACACCTGATTTTAGCTGCTTTTCTTCTCTCCCTCATAACAAGACAGCTTCTTCTGCCTGAGAACATGTTGGAGTGATTTACTAATCCAGGGCTGATTTTTGGGGAAAATAGTTTTCGTTTTCAAAGTAATCTCCATTTTTCCCAGAAAGAAATGTAAGTAGAAATCGATGATCTAAGTGTGAACACGAGCCTTTAAAAAGGCTCTACTGAGGCTGCTGCCAGTGGTCAAAGCCTCCAACAAAGCTCTGTAAGTACATATGTGATCATAGCTTTAGCTTTTAAATGTTTATTCTAGTTAACACAGATCAGGTGGAACAACTCAAATGAAATATCAAAAATATTAAGTGGTCATCGGTACTCAGTTTGTTCAATACTGAATACAATGGAGCACAAATTGTCCACATTTCTGAAATATTTCTGGGTGTAACTGTCACCAAAGTGCAATTTAGACCTGGCCTGTGGTTGTTATCTAAGTGATAATCATCAATTCTACTAAAACAAATACAAAATAAAGAAATTTGACACATTCTGTTGATATCAAAAGCACACTGAACAATTCAGTGTTGTTTTACTGCTGTTCTCTCTTCACTTCTTCTCCTCTGATTCTCTCCACATGTTGCTCTGCATCAGTGCTCAGTTTCCTGACAAAACAAGATGAAATATTGCTAAATATAATAGTATCTCATTACACTTCAACATAAGTGTTTTATTTTTGTAATTGTTTATCTGTTATTTTTCAGACTGAGTCACTGTGACCTGTCAGAGAGAAGCTGTGAAGCTCTGGCCTCAGGTCTCAGCTCTCAGACCTCTAATCTGAGACAGCTGGACCTGAGTAACATCAACCTGAAGGATTCAGGCGTGAAGCTTCTGTCTGAAGGACTGAAGAGTCCACACTGTACACTGGAAACTCTCAGGTGAGATCAAGCATTTTTCTTTCATCAACTGACAGAATTAGCAGATTAATAATAAGGCAGTCCTCTAATAAGAGGAGAAGTGGAGGTGTTTTGAAGGGCAACGTACTCTTATGTTAACAAGACAGGAAGTAGTTCCTGGGAACTGCTTCCTTTGTTATTGTCTAAGTAGAAAATATGATGGTGAAACAGTGATGAGTTTGCAGAGGTGAATCCACAGCACACAACACAACAATGCTGTTGGGTGCTGAAAGCAGACTTCTCACAGATTCTGAGGCTGCAGGTTTCATCACTGTCCAACCAAAATTCACTGAACCAGCAGTAAATGAACGTCCAAAACTACGCTTCATGTTTAAAAAACAGATGATCAGGGGGATTTGTGTTTACATCTTTTTTGTGTGATCTGTTCACCTGCTGTTTCAGCTGTTTGGTGGTTGTTGAGATGGTTTTGTGAACTTTTAGCTGAGATTCTGACGTTTCTGTAGATACCACACATGTCTAATTACTTTGTACAGCATGAATGGCCATAACGAGGTTTTTAACAGTAAGAAAAGTTGTAAAACTTCAGAAAATATAGTTAAAAGTCCAAAACCTTCTACGTCTGGTGGTAAGGAGCAGATCAAACGAGTAAAGAATTACGTTATAATTATAAATGGCTTCAACAGCACATTCAGGTCTGTGAGACTCATTCAGACACTGAGCTGTGGCTCTGTGCTACATGCACATATTTCTGCATCTCTGCCATTCAGACACACTTTATATATAGTTTATTTTATGTAGGATTCAATACTGAACTGTACATTTAGTCTTTTTAAAGGCAGCAAGTTTTATTCAGTGTTTTCATAAAAGCCTTATTTTTATCCATTTACTGCTATTAGGAAGAACACGTGAGGTTTAAGACCTGGACCAGTTTGAAACCTTTTGTCCTCCACAGTGGAAAATGGGTGGAAATAAAAATGGGTCTCACTTTAGCCAGCTCCTAATTTTATCAGTTCTACTCTCAGCGTCTCCTGTATATCTCCTGTATAAATGTTGCACTCAGCTTTGTGGTCTCCAATATCACTGAAATGCAGCCAGATGCTGCTCATTTTGCCTTTTCACTCTTTCCTGACACGCTTGCATTTCAGTACAGCTCCCATTTCTCTGTGTACTGGTCTCTACCACCACCCTTGCTGTCTATGGGACATGTCTTCTTTCACATAATGGTATGATCCCAGTCTGTCTCTTAAAGTGTTTGGCCACATGGTTTGCTCATCAGAATAAAATCTCAGCCGTGCTCACATTGATTATCAGCAAGCCTGAAAATTCATCAATATTTGACATATGAAATTATCTCAAGGGCTGGATTTGGCCCACGGGCCATATGTTTGACACCCCTGGTTTACACAGTTTGGTATTCAATGTACAAGTGAGTTAGCTCTCAGCTAACTAGCAGACAAGCTAATTGCTGGGACTGCGTCTTTCTAACAAGAGCGTCAGACACTCAGACTGGTTTCCTTTGTGGATGATGATGTGTTCTCACACTGATCCTTCATGCTGATGCTGCCATCCACCCACTGCTCCTGGATTCCTCATCATCATCTCCATCAGCCCTCACAATACTCCACCTTCTTCAGCTTCATGTTCAGCAGCCTGGATGGACAGTAATTCTTTCCATGGGTTATGGTGGGACATTGAGAGCTGAAGTCAAACAGCAGTGAGAATGAAAGACTGATTCATTTCTATTTAGTCTTGTGATGTGCAGCTTTGTTCAGAGCATTAAGGCCCAGCAAAGATCACTGAGGTCATAGAGTCCCTGATGAAACCTGTGTGCTTATAGAAACTGAGACCAGATGAACCAGAATAGAAGGACATTAAAATGAAGTGTCAGCTACACAAAGGCAAAGCTATTCAGTTGTTGCTGTGAGTTATTTAAATGGAGGATGGAGTCAGACTTTAATCTAGTTTTTTACAAAGTTCCCTCAGCGTCCAGAGCCACCAACATACCTTTGATCAACAGCAAGTGAACATTTATAAATGTGTGTTTCCAGAACAGGAAGCAGCAGAACTATTGTTCTGTTATCAGGCAGCAGCACAAACGCTCATCAGCTCATTTACTGTGCAGGACTTTGAGTGTGTGAAGTGTGTGTTTGTGCTGGATTTCCTTTGGAGAATCTCAGTCAGAAACAAGACAAAGAAAAACTCTTTCAACAGTCCAGGTTGAGTTGACAACATGAACTGCATTTATCTCAATTTTAAATACACGTAGACATTGAGGGCTAACAGGAGGGACTATGTGCTTACCTGCTGCTCTCTGGCAGGTAGCTCCATGCCCTCCTGGGTTTTAATTGCACCTTAGAACACACATGCATCAACACTACAATGAGCGGGTGGAGGGAGGTTTGGAGTCTTCTCTCACCCCCGTTCTCTGCGGCCTGCTGGAGCGGGGGGGCTAGGAGGAGTTGGCTGTCCGGCTGCGGTCTGGGGTGTGGGGCCTCCCTGCTGCTGCGGAGTCGGGGCGGTCTGCCTCTCCCCACCGCAGGGAAAAGGGTAACACCACCTGGGTCTGGGTGCAGTTCAACCCTCCAGGGGCAAGGGTACCTAGACCCGGTTGGTAGAGTACGCTTGGGGAGTGTGATCGTGTGTACAGCGTCTCTTTATGTCTGTCTCCACGTCGGTTGAGTGTGAAGTGCACATGAGAGCATGAGGGTGGGAATGGATGTTTGTATCTGTGTGTGCCTGTATGTCTGTGTCTATATGTCAGGTTGGGTGTCAGGCGCCACCTCTCTGGGGACATCTCAGGCCCTCCAAGGTTTGGAGGCCTATCTCCCCCTACCACCACTTCCCCTGCCAGTGGCGGACCCCCTCAGACATCGGTGCGTTGGTGGTTCTTTGTGTCCGGGGATGGGCGTCCAGGTACACACCGGCTCACTCCTTGGTGGCCGCTTATTGGGGCTCGCTCGGGCCACTTCGGAGGTGGGGTGCCCCCGGCCTCTCGGCCTGGGGCTCGGTCACTCAGGCACAGCTGGCTGACGGCGGAGCTCACGGGCGCGTCACTGCAACTCCCCCTGGCTTCTGCTCCGCGGCTGCTGAGTGAGCCCTCATCTGGGACTCTCCTCAGCTCTAACTGGGACAGTGGCGCAGCTGCCCCTCTGTGGGTCTTCCTTGGTCTCTTGTGTTCTGGGGGCCTCTGGATGTCTGGAGTTTTGCTCTCCTCCATACCTGCTTCATACCATAGAGGACAGGGCTGTGGCTCCCCACACTCCCTAGCAGATCATTACATGGAGAAACCTTTGGAATGCAAGCATGCTGATCCACACAGGTATGCACACAGGTGTACACATGGGTATTCACACACGCGGACTACAGCTTTCTTGGCTGCTGCCTCAAAGCACACTGTGCGCTGTCTATCTTGCGTGTTGCACAATATCGTTTATTATTTAGTAACTATAAAAAGAAAAAAAAAACATTCAGTGTGCAGAAACAGATCAGGTGCTTTCTAACAGCAGTGTTCCCTTTAACACAGCAGCAGTTCAAATATTTCTGTCAGTCTGAGCTGAAACATGAATCTAATCTAATCTAATCAGGACACTGAGAAATACATCATGTTAAATATACCTGCAGGCTTCCAGCTGTGCACTTTGTCCCTGTCAGCTGTGATTGCCATGGCAACCTTGGTGTTGTGCGCGATGCAGGGACGTGTTCAAAGGCAGACGTCTGGCAGCAGCATCATATTTGATGCACTATCTATACTGAGTGTGCTGACTGTATTTCAAATGTCCCACTGCTGTGCAACATGAATCACATGTTCTGCACCTTTCTGTAACTCCCAGGTAACCATGGTTACCCAGCTACAGTATATTCAGAGCCAGTGAGCACTTTCACAATAATCATGATTTTAAAAACTGTGATTAAAATAATTGCTGACGTTAATCAATTAATGAGTTAACGAGATTATAACAGGTTAAGTTGCCCTAATAATTAGACTTTGGTGACAAACTGATGTGATCTCCATGTTTCCTTTGTTGGACTGTGGGCGAGTGTCAGAACTGAATGTACTGAGTAACATGTAGAGTTTAAACATGTGTCAGTTCCAGTTTTAGAGCTCTAAAGTGCAGCTATCATGTTAGGAATATGTTAGGAATAGACAGGAACACTGAGCACACTGAGGTCAAATCTTTATTTTACCACTCGCTGCATTCTTGATGTTCATGAATTCAGCAGGTTCATGATTGTCTGCAGCATTAATCTCATATTTCCATTAAAAGTGTTGAATTTGACTGTTTGATGTTCTTTATGATCTCTGGCACCAGTTCATCTGTAGGCTGAGCTCAGTCCATCCAGTTAGTGAAATGATGTTTAAAGGTCTCCTTGTTCTGTGAGCGTGCACAGATCCTGAAGCAGAAAGCCTGGGTTACAGAGAAATGATCATCACTGTGGTGATGCTCATCATCTCTGACTGGGATTTGAGGTTTTGTCAAAGCAGCAAAGAAAGCCTGGCTATGTTGGACTGGGTGTGGCAGCAGCTCCCAGTTTGAGGTCAGGAGACAGACACCCTCTCTACTTTGAAGATCAGCTTCAAACTTTCCTTTTTGATAAAACTTATAGTTCGAGCTGGATCAGGTGACCCTGAACCATCCCTTAGTTATGCTGCTATAGGCTCAGGCTGTTGGTGGACTTCCCATGATGCTCTGCTCTCTTCTCCCCTCTTTTCACTCCTGATGCTTTTATATGTCACTACTGCATGTCCTTAACTTTTGTCTCTCTGTTTTGTTCTTGTCTCTCTGAGCTCATCTCTTCTCTTTCCCCTCACCCTGCAACCAGTCATGGTAGATGCTCCTCCTGGAGCCTGTTTTCACTGGGAGGATCTTTGTGTCAAAGGGAGTTCTTCTTCCCACCATCACCAAGTGCTGCTCACAGTGGAGGCGGTTACCTTACACTGTTAAACAGCTTCAGATGACTGTTGTTGTCTGTTGGGTATTGTCACTTATAAATAAAGTTACAATGGATGGATAGATGTTATTGTGACAAAGAGAAAACAACTGTTGTCAGATAGATTGTTGTTTTGTGTGTCTGCAGTCTGTCAGGCTGTCTGATCACAGAGGAAGGCTGTACTTCTCTGGCCTCAGCTCTGAGCTCCAACCCCTCCCATCTGAGACAGCTGGACCTGAGCTACAATCATCCAGGTCTCTCAGGAATGAAGCTGCTGTCGGCTGGACTGAAGGATCCAGGCTGGAGACTGGACACTCTCAGGTATGGAGAGAAAATCTGATAGAGGAGGAAGAGCTGGAAACATTTCCTGTGTCCTTCACTCACTTCCTGTTTGTTTCCTGCAGATGACACATGAACAATCACACATGCAGGAATATTTTCAGGGACAGACACACTAGTCTAGCTGGATAGTTCATGGATATTTATGTAGGGGTCTCCAAGGAGTCTGTTTGCAGGAACATTAATGATAACTGATATGTTGAGAGTTTCATTAAAAGTAGACCTACAGTTAGGTCCGTAAATATTTGGACAGAGACAACATTTTGTAACTTTAGATACACTTTATTAGGTCACAGGTGTACTATACCTGAGATAGTGGCCACTGTGTACCTAATAAAGTGTCAGCCATGTGTATGTTTCCCATGCTGTATGTCCACAGTCACAGTGACAGTCAGTGACACTGACAGAAGGATGAAACAAGGCTGAATAGGCTGAACAGCTGAATTCACAATAAATTTGTTCTCAAGTGCACATTTTTCTGTTATTGTTCTCAAACAACAGAATGAGAATGAAATATTGATTCTAACAGGGCCCATAAAGGGCTTTTATTTTTTTATTTTTTATTTTTTTAACATAAAATATGAAAAATAAATAAACAAATTAAGAATTAATAAGAAAATAAATCAATCTGTAATACATAAATAAAATAATAATAAGATATTTTTCAGTCTTCTATATCTGCTGTGTTTGGATTGAAATGTCTGTATTAACAGTTCTATAACCTTCTTCTGAACATGAATGGAACACTGTAGAAAATGAACTGTTCTTCTGAACATGGCTTCTCTTGCCTACTCCTTGCTGCTAGAGACCTGGCAGCGTTTCCTCTCGCATAGCCGAGCCAGATTTGGCCTGAGGGAGGAAGCAGTTGCGACCCTCAGTATGTCTTGAAGATGATCATCCGTAAGTCTGGACCTGTACTTGGACTTATTGAAGTTCAAAGTGGAGAAGAGCTTTTGGCACAAGTATGTGCTACCAAAAAGGCACATGGTCCGCTTGAACATTCGGGAAAGCCGAGGGAAACTAGGGCTCAATTCTCTCAAAAATTGTCCAAGCTTGTCTGCTTTTCCACTCACCTCCCTGAACGTTGCTTTGAGTTCAGAGTTGCACTGCAGCTCAATGAGCTCCATTTGAAGCACAGAAGGGGCATCTTGCACATCAAAGGAGACGGGGTCCGCAAAAATGTGAAAGGTGGCTCTGTGTGTCTTGAAGTCAGCAAATCTGTGATCAAATTCCTCCTGTAGCCTCAAAATGACATCAACATACTCGTCAGCACTGAATGGTGTGCCTGCATCCACGAGTGCCTTGCATGCTGGGAAATGGCAAAGGTTTGTCTGAGAGAGCTGAGCTTTCCAGAGCGCCAGTTTTGTGGAGAATGCTCTCACGTTGTCATAGGCAGCACTGATAAGTTGCCCCTGGCCTTGTAACGTCTTGTTCAGTACATTAAGCTCATGTGTCATATCAACAAGAAAAGCTGAGTCCATGAGCCATTTGGGATCAGTTAGCACAGGAACACTAACTCCATCCTTCTCCATGAAGGCTTCACTTCTGCTCTCAACTCAAAAAGTCTCTTTAATACATTTCCCCTGCTGAGCCAACGTACCTCAGTGAAGTCGAGCACATCCCCATATTCTGACTCCATTTCCTCTAAAAAAGCACAGAACCTTCGGTGCTTTAAGCCCCTGGATCTGATTTGGTTGATGCATTTCACAACAATAGACATCACATTGTCAAACTTCAGGCATTTGCTGCAAAGGACCTGCTGATGGATGATGCAGTGCAGAGCAATGGCCTCCTCCACGCCTTCCTCTTCCAGTTTGTTTTGTGCCACCAGTCCATGTTTCCTCCCTGTCATTGATGGCGCTCCATCTGTTGTTATTCCAACAAACCTCTTCCATGGCAAACCAACATTCTCAATGGCATCACACAGCTTGTAAATATCTGCTGAGCGGTGGTCTGGCCGTGCATTGGAATTACTGTGAGCAGCTCCTCCATCACTTCAAAACTGTCATCAACACCACGGACATACATTGGGAGCTGGGCAGTGTCGGTGATGTCTGTGGTCTCATCAAGAGCGACTGAGTATACACTGAAACATTTGGCTTTCTCACACAGTTGGTCATAAATGTCACTTGACAGGTCAGAAATGCGATCTGCTGCGGTGTTGGCAGAAAGGCTGATGTTGCTAAACTGACCTTTCTTTCCCGGACAGACTATATTTGCAGCCTGCAATATGCACTTTTAGACAAATGCACCTTCTGTGAATGGCTTCCCTGCTTTAGCAATCATCTCACTAACCACGTGGCTCCGACTGCTGCATTATTCTCTTTGGTTGCTTTCTTGGAGAAATCTTGCTGCCTCAGTAGATCTGTTTTAAGACTGGCAACCCGGTTCGCTCTCTCGTCTCCCTGGTATTCTGCATCCACCTCAGCATGTCTAGTTGTGTAATGACGTTTCAAATTGTATTCCTTGTGCAGCGCAACTTTCTCTGTGCAAATAAGACAGGTCGGGGTGCCCCTGTGCTCAACAAAGAAATATTGCATTTCCCACTTTTCCTGAAATTGTCGGTGCTCATCACCAACCTTTCTCTTCACCGCAGGCTTTGAAAAAGACATGTTTGGGGCTATGTGACATTTATAATTCTACTTGGTGTCACTGTCGCATTGAAGTTTCAATCAAGCGTTTAGCCGACGGACGGGGAACGTCTCAACGCGTAGTGAACGTCATTTCTGCTTCTTTTTCTTGCAACCGTAGCACGGCGATCGGCAGATAAAAAGCCGGTAGCAGTCTCCTTTGTTTTTACGCTCGATGTTCATGTCTTTCATGACGACACGAACACCGTGGCGTTTGCAGATGGTAGAAAGTGCAGGGATAGCGAGCGCAAAAAAGGCGACTGCTCACGGCGCCGGGCTGTTGTTACAGGAGAAAGAAGCGGAAACGACACCGTGACATATAACAAATAACATCAGCTGTTTCTGATGTTAGTTGTTTTGACTGCTTTTACATTATATTGAAATATATGTAATGTTCATGTTTGCTGCAATGCAAACGCAGTGATGCAAATAAAAACATCGAGCCACAAATTACGGTGCGACCCTATAATTAGTCCGGGTTACCGGGGACTGTTGTTGCCGATGAACAGGTGTCGCTATGTGACTGCAGACTAAATTGGGCTGCATTGAGTTCATGACTTTTCTTTTATCCCGCCGCCTACGCATCACTGTGAGAGTTAATATGAGATCTCTCTCTGTGGAAAAATAACTTTAAATCCCACTGACGTGTGTATAAATCTATATACGTATAATGTCCCGCTGGGCAGCAACTTAAAAAAACAACTTTTTTTGAAGTGTTGTGAACGCAGCGCGCTGGGGCGAATGTCGGCGTTTGCCCAATAGAAAGGAGGAAGCCAGCCAGGCACAGAAAGAAAGAAACACTCCAGGGCAACGCTGCTGGAACTTTGACTCATTGAGAAATGTTTCCCTGCTTGCATCAAGCCCGGCTGGTGTCCCCTGAGATCCATATCCCACCCTGATTGGTGGGTTAATTCAGCTCCGCCCACAACACTGTAAAGTGTCATACATTATCAAACTAACATTACATTTTCATATTAAGGTGGGGCCAAAAACTATCGTCCTGCGGGCCTCAATTGGCCCGCGAGCCGCGAGTTTGAGACCGCTGGTGTAGGAGGACACCTACTCTGTGTCTGGTTAAGTATAAGAGCCCTTTGTTAGGGGGACCGCTGGACTCTTAGCACCAGCTTTGGGGTCACAGGGTCACATCTGGAACAGACACACACACACACACACACACACACACACACACACACACACACACACACACTATGCACAGACTGGTACTCTTTGTTCATACCTGTGTAAGACGTCATAATGAACTTGTGCATATTCATGTAAGCTCAATAAAGAGCAGTGTTACGAGGGAGCAGACGAGAGCGACTGAGGTCAAGTGAAGGAACGGCGCTGTCACAGTTCTCTCCCTCATCAATTGTCTGGTTCCAGCGGTGGGTCTGTGCTAGACGACCCATCACCAGCTTTTTCCACTGGTTACCAGTACGTGGTAGAATCCACTTCCAGATCTGGTTGTCTTTAAATCTGTGAATGGATTGGCTCCATCTTATCTCTCTTTAACAAAAGAATCCAAGTGGAGCCCTCAGGTCTGCAGATAAGCAGCTTCTGACCAGAACTAGACGTAAAAACAGAGGTGAGCTTTATCGATGGCTGCAGCCAAACTCTGGAACAGTCGCCCTTCACATCAGGTCGTCACCAACACTGGACATTTTTAAAAGCCGGTTGGAAACACATTTGTACTCTGTAGCTTTCAATCCTGACCAGTCTTTATAGTCATTACTGTGTATGTTTCCTATTTTCTCTCTACTCTGTGCAGCACTTTGGCTCAAGCTGTTTTTAAATGTGCTGATAAATAAATGTAGATTTCTTTGAATAAAACAGTGGAGCCGAGCTTTGAGCTCAGTGTGTAACAGTGTGTGTGTGAGAGCCATGTAATGTCCATGTGTGCATGCTGACTGTGCTGCTCTGACCCCCCTCCTCCTTTCAGGGTGGAGCCTGCTGGAGTCCGATGGTTGAGACCAGGTCTGAGGAAGTGTAAGTGTGTTTTTAATGGGATTCATGAAAACAAAGCAGCACACATTCAACCATCTTCATCATGTCAGGAGTCATCATCAAAGTGTCAATCAATGAACAGATGATGGATCAATAACTGCAGCTGGATTGTGTTTGTTCTCTCCATCAGATTCCTGTCAACTCACAATCGACACAAACACAGTGAACAAATGGCTCCAACTGTCTGACAACAACAGGAAGGTGACACGTGTGGAGGAGGTTCAGTCATATCCTGATCATCCAGACAGATTTGATGTTCGTCCTCAGCTGCTGTGTAGAAATGGTCTGACTGGTCGCTGTTACTGGGAGGTCGAGTGGAGAGGAAGCGTTTTTATATCAGTGAGTTACAGAAGCATCAGAAGGAAAGGAGACAGTGCTGACTGTTGGTTTGGATACAATGATCAGTCCTGGAGTCTGTGCTGCTCTGATGATGGTCCTCAATCTGTCTGTCACAATAACAGACAAACATCCATCTCCTCCTCCTCCTCCTCCTCCTCCTCCTCTGTCTCTAACAGAGCAGCAGTGTATGTGGACTGTCCTGCTGGCACTCTGTCCTTCTACAGAGTCTCCTCTGACACTCTGATCCACCTCCACACCTTCAACACCACATTCACTCAAACTCTTTATCCTGGGTTTTATGTCTTGTCTCCTGGTGGCTCAGTGTCCCTGTGCTGAGTGGAGTGTAAAGAGTGTCTCCTGTTACAGAAACACTCTGACTGTTGAACAGATAGTTCAGTCTGTACATGTCTGTCTCTTTCACTCACAAACACGTTTTCAGATTCATGGATTCAATCAGTTGATGTTTGAAACTCTTCTAAATGATTCCTTGTAAACTTCTTCAGTCACAAACAAACAGGAAGTGATGTCACATGTGTTCCTGTCCACACAGCAGAATGAGTCTATTGCTGACAGTGATGTACAAACAGAGTGAGCATTTCTGAGGCCCAAAATAAACTGAGTAGTTCACTGAATGAACAATGGACTGTGAGCTCAGTTCCTTCATCATTAGTATGGATTATATATGTATATGTATTATATTAGTATCATATATATCAGGTGCTGCTGCTTTCAGTCATTGTGCAAATGTGCTGTTTGTAAGCTTGTAAAGCTGCAGTCAGCTGAGACTGAAGAAGTCACCTGATCAGTGAGCAAACGTTTCTGAAAACGTCCAGATGAACAGAATCAACCTTTTGGGATCAGCCAGCAATGCAGCATCATTGTTGTTCAGCTTCAGAGGTTTGCAGGAATGAACTGATGACCAGAAACAGCTGCAAAGTCCAAGAAAATACCAGCTGGAGTTCAGCTGCATTTGAAGAAGTCAAAGAAAAGTAAGGATGGCAAAGGGCGACGTTTTCTTCCAAAGAGCTGCAAACATGGTCGACGCCTCATTAGAAGAATCATCTGGACATTTGTGAGGAACTCTAACCAAGAAAGCAACGTCACACAGATCCAACAGACAGTTTCCATGACTGCAAGTGTTGAGTGGAAAAATGCTACATTGCATTATTGCATCCTCTCACCACAGGAGGCGCTGTTGGCACCACTGATTGCTGATCAGCTGTTCTCTGATGATCTGATTGATACTGTGAATAACGGGACTCACTGAACTCTGTGACACAGTGAAGATTACAGAGTTTAACTTCAACATCTGACTGACGTCACACAGACAGAAGGATGAACCAGTGAGGCACAGAACACAGTTACTGGAGATACTGGATCAGCTCCATGTGAACCTCTGATGGAGAAGCTGCTGAGCCAGAGAAACATCAGGACATGACAGCAGCTGCACTTATCTAACAACATGTAGCAGAGCTGATCTATGTTAGAGGATCTATCACAGCAGCTGAAGCCAAAGTCCAACACTGGATACCAGCTGAGCCTGTGCTGAGTGTAGTGTTACAGGAAAAGGGCAGAAACACTGGTAGCTCCCAGTGATGCTGACTGGGGCACAGAGCTGAATGATGCAGCATCAGGACACTGTTTCAGTCTGACTGACAGAGAAACCTGTAGCTGTATCTACATGTGAGGCAGAGGCCACACAAGCAGCTTTCTATGTTTCACAGTGACTGAGATCTTCAGTGGGGGTGGACATGCTCCTGTACAGACCTCTGAGGAGAACCAAGGTGCAGTCAAAGAGTCCAGTCTGTCCTCACAGATGTGAACATGTGCTTTCATCAGGTCTGCTGTCAGCTAGCAGGCTCACATCAGAATCACTGTTCCTGAAAAACACAGTCTGTGTGACATCATCAGTCAGCTGATGGTCCCAGATCTGAATGGTTTCTGTCTCTACTGAGGAAGTCAGAGAATATCACTGAGGTGTGGATCAGGTCTGAGTGAGCTGTGGAGGGACAGCTTTAAACAGTCCACAGGTCTCACGTCCTGCTCAGTCTGGTAGCAGATACCTCGTATTGTTCCAGATGTGCTGACATCAGCAGCAGCACAGCTGTGTGATACCATGAATCTCAGTTATTGATCCAACACACAGTAAATACAAAGATCAGGATTTCTGAGAGTAATCATTATGAGTCTGAACACATGATCACTGAATGTTAGTCTCCACAATAATAAGCTAACACAAGCAAACACAGCTTTCAGCTCTTATTTTGAAACTGGCTTATTTAGAGAGCTGTGATGTGAGCGTGCCTGGCTCTGAGGCACTTGGGTCAGCCTCTGTTGTTTAGAAGTGTTACAGACTGTGAATGACACAGACCTGTCAGTTTCCATGTTTGTCTGTAACACAGCTCAGGGCTCCATGCTGAACGCATCCATCCAGTGTTATTGATCCAGGACTGATACCAGCATTGGGATCAATACTACAACACACAATCACATGTGTCCACGTGATGTGTTTGACCAGCTTTATTCATTAATGATCAATCAGCTTATTTACTGCATCTGAGTCCAGCTTCATTTAAATGATCCAACCATGAAAATGACATCAGTCCTACAGAAGCACTTCATGCTAACAGGAAGTCATTAAGGTGGAATAACACAGAGACACAACCACTCACAGCTAACCTGACCCCACTAACTGCATGTGTTTGGACTGTGGGAGGAAGCCGGAGTACCGGAGAGGACGCACACAAACACGGGAGAACATGAAGCTCTGAAACAAAGATGGTGGATTTGACCTCAGGACCAGGCAGGGTTACGGGGGTCATGACCCCCCAATAATAGATCCAGCTACACTGAAACTGTCAATTTCATTTACTTTTCCTGTTTTAAAGCTATCAGGCTGCTTTGTGGCTCACTCAATACTAAACTAAGATACTTTCAGTGTGAATCATTTGCAGGAACACAGGCAGGATTTAAAGTGCAGAACTTTACAGTCTCTGTCTCAAAGTTGGTCTGAACATGCTAACAGCTCTTTGTTTTTTTCAGTTTTCACTGGTTTGATGTAATGAAAGAAATTTTAAAGAAGCAGACGATTGTTGTTATTTTAGTTCTATAGTTTCATAAATCGTGGTGTGGATCTAAGTCAACATTCAGAATAAATAAGATAATACAGCACTTTGATGGTTGCCTTTGTATTTTCCCAGCAGTGCTCAGGTTGGTTCTCGGCTACATTTACATACAGATGTTAATGTGTTCAGCAGCTGGACTCATCTGAGGAAGGAACATTGGAAAGGTGCTCAGTGCACAGCTGCATCACTAATTTTATGTAAGACCCTGTGTTTTATTGTATTTATATATTTGTAACATTTGACTCAAACACTTTTGGGAAGGATGAAAATGTTTTCAGGAGGAAGTTTTTCCTTCTGTCCGACTGCAGTACACACAACACTGCGTCTCCCCCCATTATCACACTTCCTCAGGCTGGTGATGAGCGCCCCCTGGTGTCAGTGTTGATGACGTCATGCACAGTGAAACATAAACAGTGTCTGTTAATAAAAAATCATGTGTCCATCCTCATGTTTGCATCATGTTTCTGTAAAATCATCAGCTGTTTCTGAACCTTCTTCATTGTTTGACTCATTCCAACAGCTGTGAGCTGTGATGGAGTCAGAGCAGCTTCATCACTGATGTTCAGGTGAAGCTGAACTTAATAAACTGTAGAAATGATCAGGATTCAGGTTGGATGTGTAAAACACTTCTGTGTGAGGTCGCAGTGCTTCATATGTGTGTGTGGGCTGAAGCACACACGCGTGAGTCCTCAGAGGTTTCACACACATCACTGCACACACTTATAATCCTAGTTTAAGCTTGTGGATCATATCGGACACATCAGCAGCTCTTTGGAGACAAAGATTTGAGATTTAAGATGAGTCATAGTCTTTCTATCCATGGTAGCTTCCACTGCTGAGGCTCGGGAAACATGAAGAGGATAATTAAGAGCAAGCATCAGCTCTGTCTCATCTAACTACATAGTATTATGATCATGCACTTATGTCTCAAACTAAGACACAATGAGACAAAATGAGTTCTGTGAGTCTTTAGATTATCAGTAAATTCTGGTGACAGTTTGACGCTCAGTGGAGCCATTTTTGGTTTGTGATGAGTGTTTTGTGAGCTTCTGTTTTGTGAATCGCTCTTTGTAATTTAGAAGATCGTGCAGAAATGTGCGCGCCCTTATCTGAGAGGACACGGAGAGAGTGTCGCAGACTCGAGGTGAGGAGATAAACCTCGGAGCTGGATGGCCTGCACGTTACCCATGTGCATCTTTTCAGTGACATCAAGTGAACCCATAATAAGCATTTCTATGTCTTAGACATCATGTCCATTTCTAATGAGAGATTATTTTTAAATGAGGGAAACCTGGTCTAACAACACGCTTACAACAGAGCTAAAGGTTCACCACAGTGAGACGGTGGGACTCTGATAAGAACTGAAACACTGTGTATGAACAGCTGAGACAAAACTATATATAAACACTCATTTATTCCAGTTTAGTTTACAATGATTTTAAAGTAATGTGGAACGATTCATGTTCATGAGCTGTTACAAACACAACTATTGATTTGTCTATATATGGTCGGACTACAAGGCTTGTGTTGAGGCTCTTGGAATAATGTGTGAATTACAGCAAGAAATGATGGTTTTCCATTTTACCAAAGTGGAATAAAATCACCACAGCAAAGAAATCATGTTATTGTCTGCAGCTAAAATATATGGTGAACATGGTTTTATAATAATGTGCAAACACAACCTCACTCTGCTCTATACGAGGAGCCAACCACAGCTGTCCGGGTCTTCATCCACCACCTCCACCATCTTTGCTCATCATCATTCACTTAATTGCTGATTGGTTTAAATCAAACTCCATTACAGGTTCAACTCCATTATATAACAGCATGTTGACTTTGGATCTGGTGTGCAGTGCCACCTTAAAAGATGAGGAAACTAAGAGATTACAAAAAAAGAAGTGGAGGAGTTAAAGAGCTGCAGCAGATTAACAGTTTCTGACAGTCATGTGTTAGAAACAGGACGATTAGATGAGCTGAGGGATCCATCTACTGCTCAGTGAAGCCTCATCAGAAACAGTCTCAGTGGAAGGATGGCTCTATTGTTAAGGAAGGACACAGGCAGAAAGACTGGCGTCTGTCACACAGGAACTGGACTGAAAATCAGCTGCACATATTCATCAGTATGTGCAAACATATTATAGGTGTGGAATTCAGGACAGTACCATCAGAAGTTGATCCACTGTGCAAATGTCTGATTGGCAGTGGCTTCATTTTTCACTATGAACAAACTGCTAATGCAGCATCACAGGACGTCAGCCATGGATTGGCCTCCCCAGACCTCAACATTACTGAAACATCTTAACAGAGGATGGAAACAAAGGGAACCAACATCCAAGAAAAGAGCTGCTGCTGAAAACTTCCTCACAGAAAACACAAACAAGCTTGACTAAGAGACTCCAGGCTGTGCTGAATTATAAAGGTGGACTGACCTCCAGGGTCCTTAGTATCATATAAGCTCAGTTTGTGTCTTATATACTTTCCATTTATATAACACAATATATAGAAAGGAGGGTGGTTTAAGATGTCTGTAGAGTTTTATTCATTATCTTTAGACAAACAAAGAAAGCACCATCCATTCGTCTCCAGTCTGTATGAAAAACAGGGGAAAGGTCAAATTAAACCTTTGAAATTCCTTTCACAATAAATCCATAAATAAACAAAATAAAACATAGAAAAGTGTTTAAACCCACTTTTCCATAAAGCTGTCAATAGGAAATGTTCCAGTAAACATGTCTGTGTTTCTGCTGTTTTCCTTTCATGCGTCCACAGCTGACAGGTAACCCTATTGGAGTCGCCATAGTGACGGGTGGCGTCTCAGCTTCAGCGTGTTGATGGGCACAGCCATGGTTACCACAGCTGGAGTTGGTATACGGCGAGCTGTGAGAGGACAGAGATGGAGAACGCACATTTAACTCTTTAACAGGAGATACGTTACGACTAACAGACGACTGCTGTCTACATGATGTCTTTGCAGCCCTTATGCTACATGTTACACAACTTTTCTTCATGCCAACAAGACTGAGGTGCCACATAGTCGACACATACAGCTGATTATGATGCATGTTTTACTATTGCTATGTTCACATCATCTGCTTGGCTTTATTACTGAAAGCCTGGAGATCCTCTGACGTGTGCATGGCTGATGTGAAGTATGATTAGTCCTACATGACATCAACAACAGAGGCAATGAAAGCTTTGTTGTTAACAGGTTGTAGGTAAAGTCAAATGTCTACTTCTACACTTGTGTTGGGTAAAGTTCTTCTCACTGCAGCAGATTTATATCTGTGCTTTCACAGGGCGTGATGTGGAGCTCAGCGCTGAGGTGCAGGTCTCCTTGGAGACGGCATCCTGGCTGAAAATATTATCATGCTTCCAAAACATTTCAGCTTTTATTTTGAAAGAAACAAGACTTGAAAACGAATCCCCTTCTTCCTCTTTGTCTTTGTTCTTCAGAGGAGTGTCACCTGGACAAACTCAGGGCTGTTCTAGAGCCTTTCTTATTATTTGACTCCATAGAAATAAAACTGAATCGAATCAAACAAAAACTCCCAAACAGCTAAAACACTTTGCTTTATTCTCTTTTTTAACAAATACGTTGAAGTCCATCCACAACAACACAGCTGAGATCTCCTTTGTAATCAAGTGTTTACATCCTTTGTACAGATCTGCATACAAAACAATCATTTACGTCCCACAGAAGTCTAGTTACACGTAACTATACAAGAACTGGTGAATGACAGAAACATAAGACACATGATCACAGGTGATAACAAAAAGAGAAAGAATTCATGTGTTAGTGATGTTTTTCAGCCCTGATGGCTCATGTTGGAGAAACAAGCTGAGGTACGTGGAAAGTTCACACACACAAGTGGGCGTGAGCGCACACACAGAGAGAAACACAACTGAAGCATCTGTTTGCTGTTTCTGCTTTCATCATCTCTGCTGCTGTGTCAGGCTGGGGTCTCTCAGTGACGTGGTTGAGGTGAAGTATGACGAGTATCCCTGATTCAGTCCATCGAGACAAAGGGCAAAGAAAGCTGTTGTTAACAAACTCTATGGTGATGTGGCATTTAGCTCTGACTCTACGCTCTGCTGAATCCTTTGAACCTGCTGATCAGTAAAGCTCTACGTGCTGCAGCAGATTGACCTCATCTGTGTTCACAGGTGTGGACCTCAGCGCTGAGGTGCAGGAGACTTTCATTCAGTTCTCCCTGCAAACAGCATCCAGCCTGGAAATACTGTCATCTTTCCCACAAATGGTGCTCTTATCTCAGAGAAGAAGTCTGATGTAAATAACTGCAATCAACAGTGATGTTCTGCACAGATCACTTTTCCATTTTGCTCTCTAGATGAGTCCCAGCTGCCTGACCTTGTGTCCAGGTGATCGTCTCACTGAGGAGCTTTTGTTCTGAAAATCTCACGTCCATCACCTGTTTCCTTTTTACTATCTCTGCTCTTTCTTTATTCACAATGCTCATAATATCACACAATTATATTCATCACCTGCATGTTTTTATCCAGCTGCTGTTAGAACCAAACAAATAAAAAGGATGAAAAGCCTGAAATCCTTTGATTTATTACATTTGAAACAAATATGAGAGCATCCCTAACAGCACAGCTGAGGCCTTTGTTTTAATCAAGCCTTTGTATCGACACACTTGTAAAGATTCATATACAAAACATAATAGAATAAATCAATATAAAATACACATAATCACAAAAATGCAGCCATGTTGTGAGTTTGCATCTAAAACATGCATGTTTCCCTTTGTACAGGCAGATTTACAGCAGACAAAGCAACACGCTGATCGACTTTGACCGCTGCAAAAACAAAACACCCACCAAGTCTGAAGTCGATCAGAGGAACTGTTGACAGACTGACAGACAAACATACAGATGCTTGATTCATTAGTGCGATTAAATGTTCTTCTTTAGCAGCATCCCTTCATGTGTTTGTGTTCCAGGAATAAAGGTCTGTTTAAACTGGACGTCTCCTCAGCATCACTCGTGCTGTCATGGTTTCAAAGCTGTGCAGAAAGAATCTGAGGGATGATACAGAGGTGACCAAAGTTAAAAACATCCAGCTGTGCTGCAAATGTTTGCAGAGCTCCAAACTCTTTGGCTTTCTGCAGAGCAAGTATGGAAGAAGCACCTGAGCTAACTTCAGTTTAGACGATATGAGGAAAAATGCTGCTTCCCAAAGTTTCCTACAAGTATCCAGTTTATATTTAGAGAAGCGAAGGCTCTTTATCCTGACAACTACTCCCTGGTGGATCCCTGTCCTGTGACAGCAGCAAAGACTGTGTATCAGTATCATCAAAGCCACTTCAATAACCAGTGTTTAAAGCTCTCTAGCAGATGGACTTCAGTGGCAGCAGCCTCTGTCTGCTGTGTACAGAAGGTTCTCTGATGAAGCACACAGCAGATGCTGCACTACAACAGCAGCAGCAGCTCAGCTTCAGTTTGCTTCGACGCCCTTTTTGACCTGTGAAACAGCAGAAAATGAAACATTTCAACACCCGTTTGTTAGCGTGAGCTATTCTGCTGTTTTTCATCATTTCACAGGTGAAATAAAATCACATTTACTTCCTGTAGGAGTGATCGTGTCCAGCCTGACTGAGACCATGTGCTCCATCCTGCACAGGTAATAAACCTCTGACATGAAGGGCTGTCAAGTAGTTTTAGACAAATGGGGGTAAAAGAGACGTTAAAAGCTTAAAGAGAAACTACATTTTCTAAGAACTGTCTGACGTTCACCTCTCACACAGTGGATACGATTCTGCCGCTGCACGAATAATCTTTGTGGTTATGAAACTGTCCATGTGTTTGCAGAAAATGTCACATGTTCAAAGCCATCCCAGCACCTGGGGTTTGTATAAGTGCAGCTGCTGGTGGGGAGATAGTCTCACTCTTCTATATAAAGAGTCAGCAGGCAGCAGATCTTCATCTGTGATCTCCTCCATCATCACGTCTTCACTCTTCAGCAGCTATGGCTTCACTTCGTGCCCTTCTGGGAGTGGTGCTGTGCTCCTCATGGTTTCTGCTTCTGCCTCAGGCCGACTTTGATTTACAGAGTCATCCATAATATTTTTTATTTTTTATTTTACTGCCCATCTATTTTCATACAAATGTCTCCGTCTTATGGAAAAGGGGTGGAGCTTATCCAACGAGGACAGGCAGGGCGGCCTGAATCATTCCATCAACACCGGACGGAGTGAAACCTTTGTTGAAAACAGATTATATGGTAACGTTGCATTTAGCTTCAGTAAACTGTGAAGTTACAGCAGCAGATTTACATCACGTGGCTTCACAGGAAGTAGTCTGGACCTCAGCGCTGAGGTTCAAGCAGCTCTGCTTGCAGACGGCATCCTTCCTGAAAATGTTCTTCATCTTCCTAAAACCAGAACTTTTACATTGGTGCTGAAGTTCTATATAAAAACAGCCTGAAATACAAAGTGATGTTGTGCACTGATTACCTCACACTTTCCATGTTTCCTTCTACAGAGGAGTGTCCGCCTGAGTGTTTTGTCTGATCTGTTGTTGATCGTCTCATTGACACTGCATGCAGATCTGACACCAGGGCTGGACTGGGACAAAAAATGGTCCCGGGCATTTTGACTGGAGACCGGCCCCCCAGGTATTAAAGGAAAAACCATGAAGCCTTTGAATGAAAACAAACGCTGTTGTCACAGTGATGGACGCTGTCTTGTTGGTATACATGCATCAGTCTAATAAACTTAAACCTACACCATCCTCCCTGTCCTGGTATTCTAAACAGGAAGTAGACTGTTGGTCGAGTTAACCTCCTGAACATCTACAACACACGGTGGAAACCTGACATTAAGACAGAGACTAGAGGTGAGACATGATCATTGCTGATTACTGATGACAGATTTAGATATATTTTCATAAACCTTTCATTTGCCACATCAATAAACAGCACGGCAGGGCAAAATATGTTTTCTAACATGGCAACCTTTAAAAAGTGAAAGGAGACAGAAAGACAGGTGAGAAAGAATCAAACTGACTTTTTGATGCATTTTACACACAGTACTGGTGCAGAATCTAGAAAATGTGGGAAACACTGGCATCATATGCAGTACTTACTTCTGAAGAAATTATGATGGGACCCTAAAAAATGACTATGTACAATAATGGATTTCTATACATTTTACATCAGATGAAAACGTTTGTTGTAAGATTCAGATAATTATTTATTAAAAGTGAGACATTTTAAATGAGAACAAGAAAGAAAAGTATGTCTTTGTGCCCCCCTCTCCCTGTTAATGCCCTACTTGCCCCCCTGGCAACACTTTGCTAGACCCGCCCCTGCACAGTTACCAGCTGTCAGCTACACAAAAAGGATCCTGGTGTTATTTGTCTCTCAGAAACAGTTCATAACTTCAACTCATTTTTGTTTTGTCAGGTTTTGTTCTTTACATTGTCTTTCTTCTATATAATTGTTAAACATTTAATAAATATGTCTACAAAAAGATTTTAAAAATCAGACATTTCACACAGACACCCAAATGATTTCTGACTGATGAAGGGGGCTGAAGGTGCCCTGCTCTTGCCCAGCTTCTGCTGCTCTCTCCCTGCTCACTGTCAGCAGCTGGCAGCCTCGGTCCTGCCTGAGACTCTTCATCTATCAGTGCCAAAGAATATGGGAAACGCACAACATGCACATTACAAAACAAGCACATGAATCAGCATTACATTCATTAGTGAAGTGCTGACGTTCGTTCCTAAACTTTGGGCCTTAATTAACATCACTGTGAACTAATGTTTGCTTTGCTTCTTAACCAGTGAAGCAGCGAGGGGCTTTCTGAGGTTCCTGCTCGTAAATGCCCAAAATGAGTCGAGTATTTCTCTGCAACTACAAACTCTGTTTTCATCAGAGGTGTAAATATTACAGCCCTGTGTCAGAGTCACTGAGGCTGGAACACAGAAAAAGGAAGTAGATGTATTTATTTTTAGGCTTTATTGCCTGGAACCACTTTAAAAATACGCTTTGGGTCACAATTAACTGCAGAAAACCAGGAATCCACATATGAACATTATCTGTGCAGAGATTTATGCTTCGGAAGGTAAACAGTGAAAACTTGCAGCACTAAATGCACAGATAGCCAGGCGTTTCACATTTTGGGACCATCTGCCAGTTTTCATTTCTTAGGTATTGAAGAGCAGAAATGATTGAATTTTATTTACATGCTTAAAAATGTTTGCTTTTGAATATTATTTGAAGAATTACCCACACACTCAGGCACTGTGGGCCTGTTTCCCTTTGCACAACCGAGTGTTGGAAACGGGCCTTTTCTCTTTAAACTCTGAGGGGCTGTAACTTTGGCTTCTATTGGCAGATTTGCATGATTGACCCTCTTTTTAAAATAGTTTTAGCCAAGAGAATCAAGCTAACATCACTGTTTTTACGTCAGCTCACGTCACACGAGCTGTTTCAAGAAAAGTCCTCCTGTCACACAGCAATGCCTACATCAATCACACCACTCTGCTTAAATAATAATAATAATGTTTAGTGAAGCAGGTGAAGCAAAGGGCTGCTTTTAATAGGCTGGGAGACCCAGGTGTGCTGCTTTAGCTGCTGAGCCTCTCATGCTAGCCTCCATCTATAAGCTGGGATCACAGGAGCACTGCAGTCCTGACTAGATCAAGGATTGTTATTCATGCAGGTGACAAAAGTTTACATTCACAGAGTCATAGGATTGAGCCTGGTTTGAAAAGCAGCTGTTTAATGCAGCTGCTTAGAGTTCACACACAGTAGAAGAATCAGACTTGAGTCACATTTCAAACACTGGAAAAATACTCAGCAAGTAACAATGAAAACAGCACAGACTCAGTATATCCTGTTCAGTCCTGTGTTTGATATGAATGTGCTGTTCAGAGAGGATCTCATGTCCTCTTTTACAAAGCCTTTGTTTCATGATGTTTGTGTATAAATGAATGTAGGTGTGTTTCTAAGTGTGAAGGAGCCCTGGGAGAAAAGACTGAAGCTTGTGCCAAAGAACAAACAGGAAAGAAAGATCAGCATTAATGAAGACGAGCACAGAAGGAGCCCAAGCACATGTTGCTTTTTCAGATTTCTCTAAAAGTGTGTGTTCATTTGTTCCATCCTTCACAACAAACAACAGCTGACAGACACACATGCACTCTGTGTCACTTCACAGGGGCTGATGAAAGTGGACACAGTAAAGGGAGAGCTGGACCTGCTCTACACATCCTGCACTCTGTTAACAGACTTTATTCTGCAGCATCAACAGATAAAAATATATGAAGATATAGAAACGTTTAACATTGTGACTGTTCACATTAGTGAAGCTGTTACTTTGCTGCCAAGTGGGAAAAGAAGCCTAAAGCTGAGTCTGATTAAACATCTGCTGCACCAGAGAGTTTCATGGCCCTGCTTTATCCTGTGCTTGCTGACCACCTCGTCCTGAAACCTCTTCATCATCCTCACAGTTGTGTGAAGAAAGAGGGAAGCAGGTGGAAACCATCTGTGCTGCTGTGTTCACTTGTGTGTGTGCGTCTATGGTCATATCTAATGTGTACCTACAGACAAACACAAACACCTGGCATTGCACAAGAGTCTCTATGGAGCAACCTGCAGATGTCAGAGATGTGATTAGAGGGTAAAGTGGACTAGTGAGAGCATCTATGTTGTTGTTGTCTGCTGGGGGACAGCATCAGCTCCAGAGATGCATCAGGATCAGCAAACTAATCTGCAAGGCTGCAAGTGTCACTGAAGGAGTTTGAGTCAGTGAGGGACTCAAACTCACACAGCTGGTCAAGAAGGCTCAGCAGCTGCTGTATTTCCTGAGGAGGCTGAGGAAATTTGGTATGTTGGCCAAGATCCTCAGCAGGTTCTACAGCTGCACTGTGGAGAGCAGCCTGACAGCTGCATCACTGCATGGTACGGCAGCACTACTGCAAACCGCAAACGCCTGCAGAGAGTGATAACAACTGTGGAGAAAATCATCAGGACCCCGCTGCCCTCTCTGCAGAGCAGCTACCATCACAGAGTCCAGAGGAGAGACACACCTCTGCCCTCGAGACGAAGGTTCAGAAGTGTGAAATGTAGAACATCCAGACTCAACAACTCCATCTTCCCCACTGCTATCAGACTCCTGAACAGCTGACCGACCTCAAACTGCAGTTTGCACATCAGGTCACTTTGCACACTAAGTTCATTTTGCACATTAAACTCCATGTACATCCATGTACATCGACATCTGCAGACCACACGTGTCTTCAGTTACTTATTTGTACTTATTTGCAGTTATTTATCTTTTTATTTTATTTTTTTAAGTTATTTTTTATCCTTATTTTATCTTTTTATTTATTCTTATCTTGTTCTTTTAACCCTTATCTAACTTGGCATTGTGCACGGTGTGTTTAGGTTCAGTTTAAATTCAGGGACACGGAGCCCCTGTTGATCCTCTACCTAATCACACGAGCCACGGTGTGAGAACGGGTGTGGGTCACAATCAGCCAAGGTTTTGGGTGAACCCATTGTGAGATCTAGCCCCACCCTATCATGTGATTTCCTGTGATCAAATGTCCCAGGATGTGAGTGGGCGTTAAGACGTCCATGTCCCTCTTCAAGCAACTTAAAGAAGTCCAGACGCTTTTCTTTCCAAGCTCCTTCAACAACATCATTCATAGAACAACTTCCAGCTTCTTTTGCTCGGCTACAGTTTGGATGGATTTGCAGATGCAACAAGACTAAAATGGTTAGGGTCAGGAGGTCAAAGGTCAGAGCTCCTGTGGGTCTGAGGGCGGCCTCAGAAGCTGAGGAATAATTTAAGAACTGCAGGAATACCAGAAGGCACAGAGGGACCCAAGATGACTGAGTTGGTTCACACCTGTTGGCGGAGGCGCTATCTCTCCAGGAGAAGCCACTCATCGATCGAGCACATAGAGTGAATCGCCAGCGTCCCAAACAAAGTCATCTTCCTCGGCCCATCATCTTGAGATTGCACTACTACCACATTGGTGAGGAAATTCTGCTAAAAGCTGCAGAGAACAAGAACCTGATGTATAAGGGTTTTTAAAATAAACATCCTCCCAGATTTCCCTCCCTCTGTTGGAAACGCAGAGCCGCATTTGCAAATATGAGAGGAAGACTACGTGGGATGACCGGCGTCAGGTACAGACTGCTATACCCTGCAAAGCTGTTAGTGACCCATGGTGATGTGAGGAAAAGCTTTACCCATCCCAAAGAGACCGTAGACTACGCGGAGAAGCACCTCTCCCACCCACCTTCAAATGTATTAAAAGCAAGGATATATCTATATGTCTAACGCTGACACAGCACTGTGTTTCTTCTTTTCCCTTTATATTCCATGTAAAGGTGAATATGGAGCGTTTATGGAGCTCGTTTATTGACCAGCTGTCAGTTAGAAGGTAAGAGTTACTAGGTTAACAGAGGTTAGCAGTAACAGTACGGGGAAGTATATTGTGTTGTTCTTTTGTTGGTTTTTATTTTATCCTACTTTACTTTGTTATTTTGATTTTACCTGTTGTGAGTGCTTCCCGTAATTCTCCTTTTTCTTGCGCCGCTGCGGCCAGAGTTCACAACATTACATATTTTTGTATCTATAAACAGGAAGCTGACACTCTCCAGACTTTATCAAAGGTGTGAGCGTCACAGCAGAGGCCTTTGTGTCAACGTAGCTGAAGACAAAACACAGAAACACATGAAGGAGATTTTCCTGGCCTGGATTTTATACAAATATTCTGCAGTACATCAAAAATGAAAGAAAACCATTAGTCAACATATGAACATCACCTCTGAAGTTACAGAGCTTTGATTGGAGACACAGCTGAGCGTTTTGCATTTTGCATAATTAATTACATAATTAATTATGTAACCATAATTAAATGGTTACATCATCTTTAAAGTCCCCAGAGATCAGGAAAAGGGCCTGAGGGTGCTGTGTTTGGAGTCTGCTGGTTACAGTGTGCAGGACCTCACAGGCTGCTGCAGCGTTAGCAGAGGGCGGGACATACACAACTTTGGCTTCAGCCAAGTTAGATAAACACACTGTGTCTCTGTCAAAACAGCAGTGTAGTTGTGGCACCCCTGTGAGGGAATGACCACATGAATATTATTTTGTGTAAAACACTCATGTAACGGGACATTTTTCATTGCTATATGTATTTATTTTCAGTTTCTTTAAGAGGATAGAAAATCCATGTAACAGGGATTCATTTTATGTTAGAAAGCAGTGAGGGCGGAACTTTGGTGCTTGCTCCGGGGTTTCGGGGAGCAGTAAGTGGAGCCCACCTTCCGCTGCTTCCTCAGACACGTTCTGGAGGAAAGCAGAGACGCATCGTGTCTTCCTTACTCTGCTCTTCACCTGCTTTTACAGGTCGGTACACGGTGCTCGCACCGAAAATGTTGTTTATTGTCACCATGGTTACCCACGTTAATGTGAATGGGAGAGTTAAGGCGGTCCGCCAAAGTTATTTATATGTAAACACGGGAGAAAACCAGAGGAGTGTCCGCGCGACCGCACCGCGAGCCCGCTCGTTAGGTGGAGCGCTCGTGAAGCAGAGTCAGTGCGCTCCTATGCTCTGTGCAAACGTGTTGTAATGCTCCAATCAAATCAGTTCTGTGAGATGTGAATGTTAATAGTTCTGTTAAAGTGACTGAGTAGATTAGCTAATGTAAACACAAGCACTCTGAGCAACTCTGTGTAGCTAACAGAGGCATTCATGGGTTGATTCAACAAGCTGTGTTTCATGATGCACTAAATAGTGATTTTGCCAGTAAATTACTGGAGGGAACTGTGATATCCTAAGACCAAGGAACCACGGAGACCATGTTTAGCTCACAGTTGCTTCTTTATTAAGAGAACCGGGGCATGCGCCCCCACAGACTGAAAGCTCCCCAACCACTGTTGCCCCCTGGTGGACAAATCCTTGCCACAACATAACATTCCTCCCCCCTTAAACTGGAACTACTCTGTAGTTTTAATCACTACAGAAAATACCCATAACCAAAAACTTCACCTTTATAAAAAAAATGCAACAACCCCGTCCCCAGCCTTTATTGAAATTTCACTCCGGAATAGTGAACCTTTAGTCCAACAGTCTTAGGTTAACCTATAACAGTTCACCGTAATCACGGCACAAAGTCTCTCAGTTGCTCCGGCTTTCTCTTGGTCCTTTGCGATCGCCGTAACCCAGTGGCAGGTGATTCCAACGAATCACTACTCTCCATATGTGGCTTCACCACTGGTGTAACTTGCACCTCTATGTGTCTCTCATCCTCGTCTCCTGTCTCAGCGCTGATGTTTGGGGCTGCCTTTGGGGGCTCGCCTGGGTGGCCTTCAGGCATTCCTGCTGCCAGGCACGGCTCCAGGCGGGCAAACAGCTGATCGACGTGACGCCTCACCACTGTCCCATTGCCCAGCATCACCAAGTAGGAAACAGGCCCCGTCATCTCCTGTATAAGTCCTGGTATCCATTTGGGTCCTCTGCCATAGTTTCTGGTATATACTGTGTCTCCAATAACAAACATGCGTTCCTTGGCATGTCTATCATGATACCGTCTTTGGCTATCTTGTTTTGCTGTCACTTTTTGTTTCAAGTCAGGGTGTATGAGATCAAGAGTACACCTCAACTTCCGGCCCATCATCAACTCAGCGGGAGACTTCCCTGTTGTGGACTGTGGTGTGATTCTGTAACTAAACAGAGCCCTGTTTAACTTGGTTGCCAGTGTGTCTCCAGTACTCTTTTTCATGAGTTCTTTGAACGTTTGCACTGCTCTTTCTGCTAACCCATTGGAGGCGGGGTGATATGGAGCGGAGGTGACGTGAGTGATTCCGTTCTTTGCCATGAACTCTTTAGTTTGTGCACTTACAAAACACTGGGCATTATCTGAGACCACCATCTCAGGAAGGCCGTGTGTGCTGAAACAATTTCTCAGGCAGTCTATGGTTGCAGCTGCTGTAGCGGATGGAACTGTATACACATCTAACCATTTGGAGTGGGCGTCCACTATTACTAAGAACATTTTACCCAAAAACGGGCCCGCATAATCGATATGTATCCTTCTCCAGGGCTTTTCTGGCCACTCCCAGGGGTGTAGCGGTGCCTCTTGTGGCCTGTGTCTATGTTCTTGACTTGTACTGCAGGACCTCACCTTGTCTTCAATGTCATTCTCCATATGCGGCCACCACATGTAGCTTCTGGCCAGGCCCTTCATGCGGCTCATTCCTGGGTGTGACTGATGTAGCTGTTCCAAAAGGGGGCGTCGACCTCGTTCTGGTATCACCACCCTCTCCCCCCACAGCACACACCCATCCTGCACACTCAGCTCCTGTTGTCTCTGTCTGTAGGGCTGAAAATTAGGATGCTGCGTAGTGGGCCATCCTCTCATAGCATACTCACGCACTCTGGAGAGTATGGGATCTTTGGTTGTCCATCTTTGCAGCTGCTCAGATGTCATCACGCCCTCCTGGTCCTGATCTACCATCAACACTTGGTCCTCAGCTGCCACCTCTTTAGGGAGGTTCTCTGGAAGAGGGAGACGACTCAGACCATCAGCATTACTGTTATTTTTGCCTTCTCTGTATTTAATGACATACTCATAGGCTCTTAATAACACTGCCCATCGCATGATCCTCTGTGACGCCATCTGAGGGACGGCCTTCAACTCATGGAACAAACTTATCAATGGCTTATGATCCGTGATAATCATGAACTTCCTGCCGTACAGGTACTTATGAAAATACTGTACACCAAATATCACAGCCAATCCTTCTTTATCCAGCTGTGAGTAGTTCTTTTCTGCTGCATTCAGGGTACGCGATGCAAACCCAATGGGTTTTTCCTGACCATCTGGCATGCGGTGAGCTAGTACTGCTCCCACTCCATAGGGGGACGCATCGCAAGAAAGAATTAAATCCTTTTGCTCATCATAGTGTACCAATACACTGCTTGACTGCAACAGTTCCTTTGATTTGCCGAAAACCTTCTCCTGTGCTGGTCCCCAACACCATGGTTCCCCCTTTCTCAGAAGCTTGTGCAGTGGGGCCAACAGTGTGGACAAGTTTGGCAAGAACTTATTATAGAAGTTCAACAACCCCAAATAAGCTTTGAGCTCTGTCACTGATTTTGGGGGTGGCGCCTCCTGCACTGCTTTCACTTTTGCCGGCACTGGATGTAAACCGGTCTTATCCACCCGATGTCCTAAAAATGTCACTTCCTTCTCCATGAATTGACATTTGCTCCTTTTTAAGCGCAGGCCCGCCTCCTCCAAGCGCTGCAGCACTCCATCCAGTGTTTGAAGATGTTCTTTGTCATTCTTTCCCGTCAGGATGATGTCATCCAGATACACTGCGACATTGGTCAGACCTTGCAACACACTCTCCATGGTGCGCTGAAAAATGGCAGGACTTGAACTCACACCAAATGGCAACCTGGTGTATGTAAACAAACCCTTGTGTGTGTTCACTGTGACATACTTTCTAGATTCCTCATCAAGTACAACCTGTTGATATGCGTGACTCATATCTAACTTGGTGTATTTTTCTCCTCCCGCCAGCCCCGCTATCATGTCCTCCATTCGTGGAATGGGGTATTGTTCTACAGGCGACACCTTGTTAACAGTCAGTTTGTAGTCACCACAAATTCTGGCGCTGGAGTCTGGCTTTAGTATGGGTACAATGGGTGCGGCCCACTCTGAGAATTTCACTGGTTGGATGATTTTCTCCTCCAACAGTCTCTCCAGTTCCTGCTCCACTTTCTTTTTCATAGCAAACGGAACTGATCGGGGCTTATAGAAGCACGGTTTAGCATCCTTAGCTACATGTATCTTTGCCGCAAACCCCTTCAGCGTTCCCAACTCATCCTTAAACACTGTTTCATGTCTGGCCAGTATCCGCTGTAAGGCATCCTCTCCGCCTTCGATCTTATGTACAGGTTGCCAGTCTAATTGGAGGGCCTTAATCCATCCCCGACCCATCAAACTAGTTCCAGCCCCTTCAACCACCACCACATCCAGTGTTTTCTTACTGTCTCTGAATTCCACCTGCACTTGGGCTGCTCCCCACACGGGTACCTTGTGGCCTCCATACGTTCTCAGTTTGATTCCACACTTGCTTACTTTGGGCGCCTTACTGCCTTCAAAAAGTTTTTTAAATGACTCCTTCGACATGATAGTGTAACCACAGCCTGTGTCTACTTCAAATGTCACATTCTGTCCATTTACTTTTAGCTTCTGTCTGATGGGTTCTTCCCTTGGGATGCTAATCTCCTCATGCACATTATACATAGTCACACTTGCCTTTATGTGGTGCATTTCAGCTCCTTCTTCCTCACTCTCCACATTCTCCTCTTCCAAGAAATGGGCTTGTTTACCTTGTCTGCCACGCCCTCCTTTTTGTTCCATTTTCATTCGGCAAACCCTTTTTATGTGTCCCACCTTTCCACAGTTGTGGCATTTTTCTGAAACAAACCTGCAGTCCTTGGCCACATGATTTAGTCCTCCACATCTGTAGCACTTCCTGACAACCTGTTGTGACGTCGAGCCGCCGTCCTCCATCTTGTTCACGGCTCCTAATCCTTTAGTGAATCGCGACTGTTCTGTCATGCTCTTCAAATCCACAATGTCTCTGTTAGCAGCCCCCATTGCTTGAGCAAACTTCAGCGCCTTTTCAAATGTTAGCGAATCCTCTGCTAACAATCTGCGCTGTATTCTGTCGTCGCTTATTCCACATACTAAACGATCCCGCAGCATCACCGTCAGGGAGTCACCAAAGTTACAGTCCTGTGCGAGCTTCCTCAGCTCCGCTACATAATCGCCCACACTTTCCTCCGGCCTTCTATTCCGTGTGTTAAACTTCCACCGCTGCACAATTTCACTCGGCTTAGGGTGAAAATGATTGTTCAACAATCCCACCAACTCAGCATAAGAACGATCCCCTGGCTTGACCGGACTGAGTAGGTTCCTAATCAGGGCATAGGTCTGTGCGCCCACGCAACTCAACAGTACCGCTCGCTTCTTCTCCTCCTCCTTAATATCATTCGCCACAAAGAAGTAATCCAAAATCTCACAATATTCCTCCCAGGATTGCAGCTCGCTGTCGAACGGTGCCACCGAGCCCAAAGTGGTAGCCATTATTCCACACTGAGGGTTACGCTCCACTTCCCACAGATGCTAGCGCTGTACCACTTGCCAACCTCAGTTCATAAGTCACTTAGCACGGTGTAACTTCACAGCAAAACCTGGCTTTTACCCTCGTCGCCATATGTGATATCCTAAGACCAAGGAACCACGGAGACCATGTTTAGCTCACAGTTGCTTCTTTATTAAGAGAACCGGGGCATGCGCCCCCACAGACTGAAAGCTCCCCAACCACTGTTGCCCCCTGGTGGACAAATCCTTGCCACAACATAACAGGAACAAATGTAATGTATTTACCAATGCTGTTATTGAATAGAACTGTTTAGCCAGTAAGACACTGCAGAAGACAATGTGATGTGTTTATTGATATGATAAAAGGATGTAGCTGTTATGGAAAGAAGTGTGAACTTGAGAAACTGAACCAGTTAAAAAGAGTATATTTCACTGATGTTGTGAAATAAGTAAATGTCATTGATGTGAATGAGGAACCAGCTGAACAGTATATTGAAAGCTCATGTTTAGTGTTTTATAGCATTTATTTGTGTGAAATAAATCAGACTCAGACACGTTCTGGAGGAAAGCAGAGACGCATCGTGTCTTCCTTACTCTGCTCTTCACCTGCTTTTACAGGTAACATATTTGTCATCGAGGTCTTCATCCTTGGGACCCGTAACATAGTAACTTCTTCATTGTTATACTTCTATAGTTTTCCCATTTTGTGAGCTGTGGATGTGGAAAGTGTCTCAGTGACACATCCACATGAAAACGGCGTTACCTTCGTTCATTTGCACGTCAAATGAACGAGCTGTTTGGACTTTAACGTCACAGCTGATGCTTCGATACTCGAACTCAAGAGTTCAGCTTCCACTCAGAGGTACAAGTACACACAGCAAAGATAAACGTGTACACAAGGTGGAACCCACAAGTGCACAGCTCCGACCAGAGATGGGCAGTAATCCGATTACTTTTTTCAAGAAACGAGTAAAGTGAGGGATTACTATTGCAAAAAAGGTAATTAGATTACTGTTACTTTCCCGTAAGCACGCTGCGTTACTGCGTTACTAAAACCACAGCTGTGTGCAGATGAACAATGGATAATCTATCGAGTGTGGAGAGAGTGTGAGCGTGCAGCGTTTAAAGCGTGGAAGCACTGACCTTACTTTGAGTTTGACTCTGTAAAAAGTGACAAAAACATTAGCATCCGCTGTTCACTGCGTGGGAAGACAACATGCTCACTCACTATGTGTTAATGGGCATGCTTATTTATAACTTTGATAAAATGTCATAAAAATAATTCCATGCCAGCTCACCATTGGTGATCAGGTAGTTTCTGTTCCAGTTCCAGTCCCATAAATCATGAAGCTTGCTGCCAGAAAAGCTTCAAATCTCCTTTGAAAGCTGTTTGTGGTCTTGATTGTGGGAGCTTCAGTTGTCTGACTCCAGCTGCCACACAGTGCTCACTGATATCATTTGCAAAAACCCCAGTGTGACAATATTTATCAGTGAAGCAGAAATCAGGAAGTGACGACTTTTCTTTGAACATTTGCTAAGGCTAAGCTGTGCTTTCTACCACAGTTGGGAATTTCCTGGTTTACAACAAATTATTGTGTCAACACCGCATAAGATTTCAAACTACAGGAAAATCACTGGAGTTATAAGAGGCAGACAACGACACACACACCACATGCATGCTGTTGCTATTTATTGTGGATTAACCTGTCAAGGGCAAGAACAAAATAATTCTGCCTCAAATACAGGAAATCATAGCTTTCCTGTATTTCCTCCATTGTTGGCATGCTGGTTAGTGCTGTTGCTTAGGGCTGAACGATATATCGCATTTGCGATAATATCGCGAAATGATCAAGTGCAATTTTCTAACCGCAAAGGCTGCGATTATACTGCGATTATAAGGCTGTCCAAATTACTACCATATCCCAGAATTCATAGCGCGGCCCAGCCAAACTCCAGTTTCCAGCAATGGCGGCCGCTACTAAGTTTTAAAATTACTCATACTAATCTTTCTGGGTCACAAAATAAACTTTTAACATATTTTCAGGCGAGAAAGTAGTTGTGTAAACATCAAATATCTGCTCGGTTTATCAAGATATCCCATATTTGCAAAAGTGCTTCGACGTTTTCAGAGGCGTCTGCTACCCACCAGCTCGACAGCTAGCCGGGAGCTCGAGGATTACTGATGCGGCCGAGAACGGCACAACTCCCGGCACATCATTTTCAGATCACCGCGGAGTTTCGCTGCTCGGGTTAAACGTGATATATAAGTCACTTAGACAACCTAAAAATGTTATTGTTGGGCTTTTTTTCAGTGTTTTGTTTGTTCGTGAGTAAATCGGTTTGGCTGAGATTAAAGTTATTAGATTAGATAAAATAAAACTTTATTAATCCCCCGGGTGGGTTCCTCCTTGGTTTTCACACAGCTGACTAAACGTCAAACAGAAAACTTATTAAACAGAAGTATGAGACAGTCGAGAATTTACACCAGTGTCTGGTTATATTTTAGATAGCAAGAAGCAGACGGCCGAGTTTATTAAACTCCACCGAGACAGCGGTGACGCTAATCAGAACTAGCCTTCTGATTCAGAAGGCTAGACCGTCCAATTTCACGCCTTTAAACTTTAAAGGCGTGTTTGTGTGTGTGTTTATACAATTGCTATTATGTTTGCACTTTATGTGTAATGTTACTGACTGCAGAGATCAGTAAGATGTGTGTATTTTTTATTTATTAGTTTTATTTATTTAATATTATTTTTTAATTGAATGACTGTCTAGTAGTTCACAGATGTCGAAAAACTGAGTGTGGTAAAGCCACTGATTTTTTTTTATGTATATTTCTGCAATCTGCACATTGTACTGACTTTCATTTTAATGTTTACACCAGGGTTCCTTGTCAGCACTTTATGCTCAGATGTTTGTAAGCTAAAAATAAACTATTGTGTATGTTCAAATATACTGTTGTGATTGAAGAAGTTAAATAAAAATGTCAGTCATCAATTCATGCATCACCTCATGTCATCATAACAGAGGTCTGTCTTCCAGGAAAGAACAGTTTGAAATTAATGTAATATAGTATTGGCCATACTATATGATGTATTGCTTGTCTTTGTTTAATAATACAGAAGACAAAGACCTTAAAAAATAATCGCATATCGCATCGCAATCGCAATATTGGGGCAAAAAATCGCAATTAGATTATTTTCCATAATCGTTCAGCCCTACTGTTGCTCCACAGTAAGAAGGTCCTGGGCTAAATTATCCATGAATGTAAACGGCTGTGTGTTTCTATCTGATAGACTGGTGAGCTGTCCAGGGTGTACCCTGCCTGGTAACCTATCACTTCAGGGTTATTTCCCAGCCCTGCTGCAACCAGGATAGAGATAGGAGGATGGTAGTTGTTGTAGACCCATTCAATTTCAATTGAAGGATTAAAATGTTCCAGGAGCTCAACTTACTCCATCTGAACATGTTTCAATCGTGTTTTATGAACACAACATGCAGCTTTACTGAATATGAAAAGGTTGTGTTGATTTAACTCAGTCGTTTAAGTTTCTGCCAAAGCAAAACCTTTGTGTGCAACCAGTGTCCACTATTGAATCAAGTAAATCCAACATGTTTTTGTCAGTGCAAAAGGAGTTACGGTGCCTGTATTCCTGCACAATATTGTCCCGGGAGGGAGGAAAACTTTCTGGTGAAGTTTTGGTTGATTTTTGGGTTTTGCTTGACACTAGGTTGATTTTATCAGTGAGGTTTGGATTGTTTTCTTTCTCTAAGAGAGAGAAAGATGGTTTTATGCTTGGACATGTTTGCAATGGGCCCCAGTATTTGTTACTTTATTAGTATTTTATTGGTTGCGTTTGTTTGTGCTTTTGTTACAGTGCACTGAGATAAGAACATCTGAGAGGTGTGATCCACCGGTGGTGATATTTTGGTATTTTGTGAGTTCCCGATTTAACAAATCAGCTCTTTAATCCAGACCTGAGAGGTTGAACTTTAAAGCGCTATAAAATATTCTTACTGGAAACAGTGGCAAAGTGTTTTTCTCCATGATTATAATGAGCTTGGGAGAAATTCACTTATATGTGACATTGATCACATGAGAAGTCCTGAGCCTAAAAGGATTGCAGCGAGTCAATCCAGTCCAAAAACAAGGAGCTGTTTTCCTTTAAAGAGAATAACATCCTCCCTCCTACTCTTACTCAGGGTCTCATAACACTTATTCCAAAGCCAAACAAAGACTTACTTCTTATTGATAATTGGAGACCCATCTGTCTGCTCAATGATGACTATGAGATTATGGCTTTAGTACTTGCTAACAGAATGAAAGAGTTCTTGGACACAATTATCGATGAGACACAATCAGGCTTTATGAGAAACAGACACCTTTCTAAGAACATGAGACTGGTTTTAGATCTACTTGATTACTCTGATTTGGTATCTGACTATAGCTTCATTCTCTTCCTGGATTTTTAAAAGGCTTTTGATACAATTGAACATCAATTTATTTTCCACTCTTTGGAAAAATTTGGCATTTTTCTGTAAAGCTATCAAAACCTTGTACACGAATGGCAATAGCTCAATTAAAACGATTAAGACTCCACCCCGAGATTTGACCTGTTATACAAGGAATCAGCACAGCTGATAAGGAGCTCATCATCAGCCAGCTAGCTGATGACACCACACTCTTCTTGAAGAATGCAAATCAAATCCGTCCAGCCCTTAGTGTTATTAGTGATTTCTCTGAGGCATGTTAATACTTTTAGCTATTTTATATCCATAAATGTAAGCAGTGGGAAAAATCTGCTTTTCACAGGAACTTGGTAACAGCAATAAGAGAATACGTAGTTTATTACGGCGGGGAGTCTCTGGCTGGCTGGAGCGGCATCTAATAACAAACTCACAAAATAAAAACAACACAACAAACAGATATTATGATACAGACTTATAATCTGCACCGATGTTTTTTCTAAATTCTATAAAGTGAGCGCGAGAGCCCTCGGTGCGCCTGCGCGCTGCTGAAGTCAAAGTAAACTTTATTGTCATCTCCGCTACAGACAGTCCAGCATATAGAGAGACGAGACGACGAGGCTGCAGTTACAGCGGTGCAAGTAAACAAACAATAAATATAAGAAGAGTAAGAAAATAAATCTACACTTTAGGACTCGGGGTAAAGGATCAATAACAATTTAATTTATAATTTACAGTTTGATGATTTAAAGTCTCACACAACCCGTCAAAAGGGGCGGGGCCGGCTGCTTCCAAGTAGAGCGCATTTCATTTATAATGATGTAAATCCAAGCCCATCATGGATTCACGATCTGAATCCTGGGTTGTGTGAAATCCCAGAAATCAACCTTAGACAAAGTGAATCTGTGAACTAAGGTGTAGGTCTGTTAGGTTAATTGTGCTGATCCTCGGGTTGGGGGATTTGTGTTTGTACTGGAGCGCAAAATTCAAACCAATGGAAGATGGACAACAAAAGTTCAAAGCCATCAGGTGCTCAGTTTATGTATTTATTTTTGGCCTACATCAGTAAGAAATGCCAAATTATATACACAAAGTTACAGGAATCACCACTCCTGTTATTCATGATGATTTCAGTAACATCACATAATAACATGTAACGTTATTATGTGATGTGCGTACTGTTAATGCTGATGCTGTGGTGAAATTCTCTGCTTCTTTTGTGTATTCTGCATCTATTACGTCAGATTGTCTTACCCCTCATATGGTTGAGAATTTTGCCAATACCCTGTTAACTACATGTTCCTCCATCCTCGACACTGTGGCACCTATTAAAATGAAGCGCCCCAGAACTTACTCACAATGTTGGTTAAGTGACTCTGTTCGCGCTCTACGACATGCGTGTCGGCGGGATGAAAGAAGGTGGAGGAAAGATAAACTCCAGGCATCTTACGACATCCTACGTACTAGTCGCTTGAAGTTTCAAACTGCTGCCAAAATGGCTAAAGCAGCTTTTCTTTCAAAAATTATCTCTACCAATGGTAACAATCCTCGAATTTTATTTAAAATTTTTAACTCTGTGGTCAACCCCTGCCCCACTATGCCGCTGCCGTGCTCCACGGTTCTTTGCGAACAATTTTTAAATTATTTTTTTAGATAAAGTCTCATCTCTTAAATCTGCTCTTCCTTTAATGACAGGCCCTGCGTTTACCCCTGACTGTTCCTCTTCCTTCTATCAGTTTGAACCCGTTTCACTCCCTACTCTTAAGCGTCTGGTTGAACAACTGAACAATACTAATCTCGTATATGATGTTCTTCCATCTCGTATAGTTAAGGACTGTTTTAGTGCAATTGGACCTAGTATATTGTCCCTTTTGAACTCTTCTTTGCTCTCTGGTTGCGTACCATCAGCCTTTAAACATGCTATAATTCAGCCTCTTCTTAAAAAAAGGAACCTCGATTATAATGATTATGCGAACTATAGGCCGATTTCCAAGCTTCCGTTCTTGGCCAAAATTCTTGCGAAGATAGTGTTGCTTCAACTCCAGGCCTACCTGGATGAGAATAGCATTAATGATAAATTCCAATCGGCCTTCAAACCACATCATAGCACTGAGTCAGCGCTGCTCCGAGTTCTCAATGACCTTCTACTAATGGCTGATAATGGGCGCTCCTCGGTCCTAGTGCTATTGGATTTATCGTCGGCTTTCGATATGGTTGATCATAAAATCCTATTGGCGAGACTTGAGCACGCTGTAGGCATCAAGGGTGTTGCCTTGGATTGGTTTAAATCATACTTGTCCAATCGGCTCTCCTCGGTTCACTTGGCCACTTCCTCTTCCTCCGCTGTACCTGTCTGTTGTGGTGTCCCTCAGGGATCTGTGTTAGGCCCTACTCTGCTCTCATTGTACATGCTTCCATTAAGCGCTATCTTTGAGAAATATCACATCGCTTTTCATTATTATGCTGATGACATTCAGATCTACTTTGAGTTAAATGATGACCTAGCTTTGTCCTTGAATAGTTTTCAAGAGTGCATGTGTGAGGTCAGGCAATGGCTCCTGGCAAATACTCTTATCCTTAATGATAAGAAAACTGAAATTGTGGTCTTTGGCAGTGACGTCCTTCGTGCCAAACTTCGTGATGCCTTTGGTTTTCTCACTAGCTCCTTTTCCGACACTGTTAGGAATTTGGGCGTGTTACTTGACAGCTCATTTAAACTTGATAGACAAGTGTCTGCTGTTGTTAGATCGAGTTTATACCAACTCCGCCTTATTTCTAAGGCCAGGCAGTATATCTCGCATAAAGACCTGGAAAAACTCATCCATGTCTTTGTAACTTCGAGGCTGGATTACTGCAATTCACTCTATTTTGGACTCCACTCTCCCTCCTCCATAGATTACAGACAGTCCAAAATGCTGCTGCACGCATTCTAACCAAAACTAAGAAGTTTGCCCACATTACTCCCGTCCTAGCTGATTTGCACTGGTTGCCTGTGAAATATCGTATCCAATTTAAAATTCTGCTGTTTACTTTTAAAATCACTAATAACACAGCACCGAGCTATCTTAAGGAACTCTTAAGCTTATATGTTCCTGCTAGGGCTTTAAGATCATCCTCACAGTTACTGTTGGTGCAGCCTAGATCTCGGCTGAAGTCTAGAGGTGATCGAGCGTTTGCCCTGGCCGCACCAGAGTTGTGGAACAACCTTCCCATTGGCATTCGGGCGTCTGACTCTATTCAATCTTTTAAATCACGGCTTAAAACGTATTTGTTTAATCTTGCGTTTTCTACTGGTTAAATGCTGGCCTTGTCTGCAGTGATTTATTTTACTAATTTTCCTATCTTGCTTTTTATTTGCGCTGTGTATGTCTTATCCCCATTGTGTGTTGATGGCACAGTTATATTGTGCTATAGTTATATTTTTTCTATTGGTGGCTTTTTCCTGTGAACATAATTCTACACTTTTATTTTTATGACTCTGATTATACTTGTGTTAATTTGTTCTATGTTAAGCACTTTGGCATGCCGTTGGTTTTTAAATGTGCTCTATAAATAAAGATTGTTGTTGTTGTTGTCCTGTAAGCACAGTCTGCCTGTGTCTTTTCTCTGCAAATGAACATTTTCAGCCAATATAGGTAATACATCAACATGGCTGCTGTGGCTAAGTTAGGAATATTTATAATGTCATTTCCAAAACTTGCATATGATCTGCAATTTGTAGCAGATCTACTGACTGTCACAGAGCAGCTGGAGCAGTCTCGAATGCAGGTCAGTCCACTGCTGCCCCCTGTGGCCAAGTGCCATAGCTACTGCTGGATGAACTCGTGACACATGTGCACCTGTTTCTATGAACACATTGAGTCTGAGTGGCTGCACTTACACTGGTGCATTCAAACATATTGAAAGATGCCAGCAATGTGGATTGTCAAGACTCAAACCAATCCACATTGCTGGCGTTGCATCTTTCAATGCCAGCAATGGCAGGTATCAGTGCTCAAACCTTTTGTGTTTGTTTCCAACAAGTTGCCCACCTCGGGAAACAAAAATGTGTTCTTTTACTTGTCAGATGAACATATGAGACACTTTGACTCTTCAGTGCAGTGTGGAGCCTAACAAAGATCTGTTTTGTGTCCCAGCTGATCAGCAGGAGGAGGAGAGTCTGACGGAGCAGCAGAGGAACATTTTCAGCTACTTGGACTCAGCTCAGCCACTACAGAGGAAACAATGAGCTCAACACAGAAGGTGACAGACAGAGCAGGACCATATGACCAAAGATATTTATCACCATATACATTTGAACATTTGCCATAACGATGTAGCTGACGATAGAATTGACACCAGACAAAATACTTTACAGCTGCACAACTTTATTAAAAAGCCATCAATGTATTTTCACTGAAACAAGCAGCTGTTGTTTATGTGCATTAAAGTTATATAAAAATGTAACAGTGCAAATGCAAATTCCTCGCTGACAGTTTAACCAAAAGGCGTTTCCAGTGGAAACTGGCCGACACATCCTGAGCATAACCATGTATAATATCCACTAAACTTCAGAAGAGGTTATACAGTCGTGGCCAAAAGGTTTGAGAATTGCATAAATATTGGAACCTGGAGAAGTTGCTGCTTAAGTTTTTATAATAGCATTTTGCCTGCACTCCAGAATGTTATGAGGAGTGATCAGATGAACTGCATCGTCCTTCTTTGCCATGAAAACGAACTTAATCCCCAAAAAGCCTTACCACTGCATTTCATTGCTGTCATCAAAGGACCTGCTGAGACCATTTCAGTGATCGTCTTCTTAACTCAGGTGAGAATGTTGGCGAGCACGAGGCTGGAGATCATCATGGCTGTATCCCGATTCAGGTTCTGCAGCTTTAAAGTCCTCAAGGGCCGCGTACTCAAAGACCGCTAAGGCCGAAGTGCGAGGCTCGTAGGCTCGTGAAATGGGACGTCTAGCCTCCGTCGCGCTGCCCAGGTTGCCTAGCAACCATGATACTAACAGCTGGAAACGTTTCATACAGCTTTGTTTGACAGAAATGAAGGAGAACATATTTAGTTCATTTGTTTCTACATGAGCTCTGTGTGATTTGATGAGTATCTGAGGCTGAGACCACAGGACTGTGGAACATGATTGTTGGGCTTCATTTCTGTGCTGAACAGTCGTTTAAGATTAGCTGTAAATAACAATTAGCTGATGTTGTTCATGAGACTAAAGTCATCTCACTGTGGTAATGTAAATATGATATGGCCAATATTATAGTTATTATATTAATCACTTCACTCACAGACAAGTATCTGTGACAGTGTGTATATAGATGTATCATATATAAGAGACAAATATTGTTCTTGTAATATGTTGGTACTAAATGTGGCTGAATGCTTACATATATGTGTAAAAAGCAAATGTAGGAGCTGTGATAACTGTGTCTGATAGAATGAAGAGTAGACTGATATATGAAATATTCCTTTATTGGGTGAGAAAATCAGACCATGTCATAACTGCTGTAAGTCACACAGAATAGATATCAGAGCCTTAAACAGGCTGACTTCTGCTAAATGGGTCAAACTGGGCAGAAAGTCTACAAACACATAACATCCTTATAGAATATGATGTAACACTATAGATCAACTTAGCTCAGAATATATAAAGCATATAAACAGTTACAGCAATATGATGCAACAAACACAGCAGCTACTGATCCAAAATACTCAAAGCTTCATAGAACTGAAACCAACATTTATTTTTAGCTCCATCCTGCTGCTGATACAGACTTTAGGTTTCTGAACATTAAACTTGTTGCTGCCTTTCATAGTGTGTAACTTGAAGGCCCTGAGTACTTTCTCCCACACTGGAAACACTGGGATGATCACATTATTTGAACATTACCTAATAAGACTGATTCAGCACAGACAGTTATGTTAAACTTTCCTAGCAGTCCTTCACAAACAGGGAACAGTCTGTCTATTCTCTCCATCTGTCAGCTGCTGCTGGCTCTTCCTCCTCCTCTTCCTCACACACTGCTGAGTTTGTCCTGGTGGATCATCAGGGGTGCAAAGCCTCACAGATGATGTGCAGCAGTGGCTCCCTCAGTCTGTCCTCACTCTGGATATTTGCAGTCGTCACACATGGAAATCAAATGTGTGATAAGCTGCAGGATTCAAACACAAGTGTAACTTATAAACACATGTTCATACTTTTATTCCACAATCAGAGAGAAAGAAACAGAGAGAGAGTGCAGGACAGACAGACAGGTGACAGTCTCAGGTGTACACACTGCTACACAACAGCACCAGAGAAGCAGGATTTAGTGTTTGTGTTATTACGAGTGTAAACAAGAAGAGTTCCAGATGGTGCAGTGGACACATGTGTGACTGCTGTGATTAAAGCATCTTTCTTTCAGCTTAACGAGTGAACCGTCAGCTCGTTCAAACACACGTTAAAGTGCGTTTGGCTCGACACCACCGAACAGAGGCAGCAATATAACACAGCTAACATTAACAGTGCAGTGAATCCTGCTTGTGCCGTGATGTTCAGGACTGCAAACCGAGCAGCATCACTGACTTTCAGCTTGTTGTGTTTGTGGATATATGACTGACTTTAATTATCCACAAAATCATCACATTCTCTGTCAGATTAAGGTCGACTATTGAACGGCGTATATTTTAAAGGCTTTAAAACCAAGTTAACGCTGAAAGTACAAACATCACTAATGTCACATAACTCTGCCGACAAGGCATAGCTATGGCTATGAAATGCTCTTTGTGTATCACTTCTTCATTATGAAAGATGTCATTAATGCACTAGTAATGTCTCATCTGGAGTATTGTTCAATCATTTGGTCAGCAGCTAATAAGACAGATCTTAACAGACTTCAGTTAGTCCAGAATAAGGCGTCCAGATTAGTGTGAAGATGTTCATACTATACTAATATTGATAAAATGCATAATAACCTTTCTTGGCTTCCTGTACAGGCTAAAATATTCTATGGCTTACTTGTAGTTCTAAAGAAAGCAATTCTGTTAAACACACCACATTTATTCTGCTCAGCTGCAGTATCCAGATGAAATACATCATCATATTACACAGTTTTCAACAAGCTGCAATTTAGTAAATGCTTGAGTTAAAAGTAACGTTTTGTAAAACTGTTACATTTAGAGCAACTTTTAAGTGGAATAAGTTGCCTTAAAAAATTAGAGAATTATTCAAAACTTCAATGAAGACTTAAAAGCCGATTTACAGAGCTTTTAGTTGTTGTAAATATTGTAAGACATGATTTGTTTTTGAAATTTGTGTAATGTGCCTCAATGTTATTGATATTATTATTATTATTATTGATTGCTTATATTTGAACAATTGTGAAACCTCACTGTGGATGTAAGAGTGAAATTATGTGGATATCTTGAATCCACTTTATTGTGTAATATTTTATGTGAGTATTTGACGGAAGACGAGCAACATCTGTTGTGGAAGCTAACGGGGTTCCTTTAGAATAAACAAACATAGGATTTATTATCACTGAATAATTCTGTATAAATCTATACAAATTATAGAAATATGTAATAGGAAACAACAAAATAATCTAAATTATAAAATAGTGTGTGTGTGTGTGTGTGTGTGCATGATTTTAGTGTTTGAACAGTCATGAATTATCTTTAACAGCAGGTTGGATGTAATGTGTTAGAACTACCAGCAGGTGGGGATAAGAGACCTTTAAGGTGTTTGGTGCCACGCTCCACCTTCAGGTTTAAAACTAGTGTTAATGGAGTTTGAAGGTTGAGTTTGTTCCACGACTGCATTTCACTCACTGCCTCTGTTTGTATCTCTGTCACTGCAGGACCAACATGGAGCCAGAAGTCAGCGCTCTCAGGAGGCCGACAAACCTCACAGAAGAAAGGGAGAGAAAAAACACACCTGTGACGAGTGTGGGAAGGGTTTTACTCTGAGGGCTAAACTAAAACGGCATCAGGTCATCCACACTGGAGAGAGACCGTTCAGCTGTGACTTGTGTGGAAAGTCTTTTTCCTTGAAGGATTCCCTAAAAAAACACCAACTCATCCACAGTGGAGTTAAAGCGTACAGCTGTGATCAGTGTGGCAGAGCTTTTACTTGCAGTAGCAGCTTACAGAGGCATCTAGTTACCCACTCTGGAATTAAGGCATACAGCTGTGACGAGTGTGGGATGGAGTTTACTCTGAAGGCTTCACTAAAACAGCATCAGGTCATCCACACTGGAGAGAGACCGTTCAGCTGTGACGAGTGTGGAAAGTCTTTTTCCTTGAAGCGTTCCCTAAAACAACACCAACTCATCCACAGTGGAGTTAAAGCGTACAGCTGTGATCAGTGTGGCAGAGCTTTTACTCAAAGTAGCAGCTTACAGAAGCATCTAGTTACCCACTCTGGAATTAAGGCATACAGCTGTGACATCTGTGGAAAAACTTTCAGCCGGAGAGGGAGCCGAAATACACACCTACGCATTCACACCAGACATGATGTGTACTGCTGTGAACAGTGTGGCAAACAGTTTACAACAGACGCACACTTACAACAACACATGTTTACCCACACTGAGGAGAGACCTTATCAATGTGACCTGTGTGAGAAGACTTTTAAATCTCCACATTACCTGAGACAACACCAACAGATCCACACCAGAAAGAGAGTCTACAAGTGCAGCTACTGTGAGGTATGTATTTATATTGTTATCTTGTCATTTTAGCCTGACTGTTTGGAACAACTCTGCTCATTAAACTGTGTTAGCATGTTAGCAATTCTACTGCATGGAAAAGCAGCTCTGAGTGATTATTCAGATTTTCCTTTCAGTTATGATTTTAGTATTACTGTAGTATTATGGTGGTAGTATTGTAGTTATTGCAGCCCAGTAAACTGAGTGTGTTAACTGAAACAGTCAAATGTAGTTGGACGTCTGCAGAGATGCTCTTTATTTCAGGCGACGTTCAGGATACAAATGTTGAAGGACTGACTTACACTGTCTTTGTGTCTTTGTTTAGAAGCAGAGCGACACAGATGGATCCAGTTCTCAACCCTGTCATCACTGTGGTGGTGGGAAAGACTTTCATTGTGACCTCTGTGGAAAAACTTTCAGTCGGCAAAAGACCCTAAAAAGACATCAACGTAGACACACTGGAGACAAACTGAAATACTGCAAAGAATGTGGGAGAAGCTTCACCACACCAAGTGATTTAAAACAACATGAACTGATTCACAGTGGGGTTAAAAAGCACCTCTGTGATCAGTGTGGGTCATCCTTCACCACTGCATGGAAGCTTAAAACACACAAACGAGTCCACACAGGAGAGAAACCACACAAGTGCAGACACTGTGAGAGAAGCTTCTCACGGTCAGGTAATCGTAACAGGCATGAACGTGGACACATGGAAGGAAACTACAGCTGTGACCAGTGTGACAAGAGCTTCAGGAAGCTCAGATCATACTCTGCACACAAACGATCCCACGTTACTAATAAACTGTTTCACTGTTACCAATGTGCCCAAACATTCACCTCATTGTCTGCTCTGTGCAAACATCAGCGCGATCACTCAGGGCTGAAATCACTCCCATCACTGGATCACAGTGAATCTGAAGACACAGAAAGATCCTCTGGTTTCTGTGTCAGACTCAAAAAGCTTGAGATCAGGCTCCACAGAGTTCAGATAGAATCATTTAAACTTGTGTTGAACTGAACTGGTTGCTGGGCTGAACTTCTACATAATACAGATCTACATGGGATCTTCTTTTCTGTTGTTTTACTGAGTCAGTTTTGTCCTTTTTTCTCTGTCCTGGTTTTGCTCGTCTGTAAATGATTGAAACTCAGTCAAATAGTTCATTGTTCTCCAGCAAAACGTTTTGGAAACTCATGTTTAACCTTTAAAACTCTGACATGTTTTAGCACACAAGGCTTCATCGGGGAGTTCACTCATGATTGGACCATGAGAACAAAGGTTTTTAGTTCTTTCAAAGAGAGTCTTGGAGATGTTTGATGTTTCTGTTTTTCTGAAACCACCTGAAAGAAAAACTATTTTTCTTGCTTTATGTAGTGTGGAAGTTTTTAATGTTTCTTCATCTGTGATGTTCTTGAATGTGTTCACGTGAAGATGGTATAAATAAACTATCCTTTCAGCTTTAGCTCCTAATTTATTCATTATTTATGGATGTAGCACAGCAGCCGTCTCTTGATTAACACATGGAGGGCTCGGGATCTGATGGTGTCGTCTCCCTAATTTGCCCACTCAGTAAATCTCACTCATGGCCAAGAAATTGAAATAAACCTTGTTTCCCTGCTGGATAGTGATCCACTGTAACTCTGCTCCTCCTTCCTGTTTAGGATTTCTGTGGCTGAAGTAAAATTCCCTCCATCCATCACTTATCCCAGCTAACCCAAAGTGAAATAAAGTTTTGCTCGTCTTAAAAAAGCATTACAATAATGGGCATTACCAATGCAAACTGAATGATACAGAAGATGAAAGAAGAGACTTTGATCAGTTAATAAAGCTCATGATCTGGATTCATTGTGGCTGCTACACAGATACTTCTGGGTCACTTCTCTCAGTTAGGAACCTTCCTCACCAAACTGACTGTTGGACCACACCCCTGGTTTCATGAGAAATTGTTTCAGCCATGATTTCTCTTCCTGTATTTCAGAGTAAAGACTGAAGTGACAAATGGAAGCATGTTTAAAAAACACAATGTGAGAGAGACGTTGAGGTCCTTAGAAGTTACCCTGGGTTTTTCTGTCACCCTGCTAGATGTTACACACCTTGTTATTGGACTGATTTCTACTGCTGGACTACTCCTGCGGAGAGTAACAATACTCTTACTAATTAGCTCCCTTTCACACCTTTGGGGATATTTATCTTTGTGTTTGCAGCGCTGTGAGCCAGAACAGCGAGAGAAAAATCTGCAACAGCGACGAGCCGAATGCTTACGTGAATCGCAGCAGCTGCACATGTGCTACGCTGAATTAGAGGATATCTTTGCTCTGGATTTCTATTTCTACTTTTTCATTTCTATATGATTCTTCTTGCATCTAAACAAAGATGATTCAATTTGCTAAATGTTGATGGCTCTTCGTGCTCAGGTGTAAATGAGACGTAATATTTGCTCTTGGTTTGGTTCTCCTGTACAGAACCTTGCAGTACAACAGAAACCTAAAAACATTATTTGTAGTTGTTATTCTTAGTTGTTCTGCTGCCTAAATACCACAGGGTCTGATTATGAAGTTATTGAGCTGCACATACTTTACGACCTGCTTAAGTTCGAGGTCACAGCGTCTGTAGAGCAGCTGGAACATAATGAAGTCTACAAGGTTAAAGTTTTCTCTTCAGTTATTGTTCTTTCTGCTGCTTGGTTTGATGGATCTGAGAGCTTTTGTTTTTATTATTGTTATTATAATTATCATGAATATTTTACTCTCTAGAAGCTTTAAAATAGTGTTTGTGTTTGAAAAAATTGATTTAAGAATTGAACAGAAACATCTGTCCTTCTGAAAATGGCCCAAAGGCACGGAGACAAAGTCAAAGGATGCAACCTGTAACTTTCTCTTCCTTCATGTCAGGACCATCATCCATGATTTATATAAAATGCATATAGCAACAGTAGCACTTTAGTTTGGACTTTATGATTTCTGTAACTGGAAAATATTATTTTGTTTAAAAGGGCGACATTAACATTAAAATAAATGAAAGAAGCTTCAGCTGAGAGCTTCATGCAGTCATCATCAGCAGCTCATAGCAGTCACAGCTCTTTGTTACGCAGCTTTGCAGGAATTAAAGTGGCTGAAGTGTCAGAGTTTGTGTGAGAAGCTGCTTCATGGACAGCTGTACACACGTCTTTATTATTTCTTCATAAATCAAACACACAGGTTTGTCTGCAGATGATTTAAAGTGTGTCGTTGTGCAGTTAAAGCTGTTTGTGTGACGCCCTGACCTCCTGTGAATGAAACAGCCAATCAGATCCATCAGAGAGAGAGCAGGAAGTGTTGTGTGTTTGTGACAGAACAAGGAAACAGTGATGATGATGAACATAAAGGTCCTCTGATGTTTCCTGTTACAGTAACGCTTGTTCATCTGTTGCTCTCCTACACTTTCCTATAAATAAAGGAGAAAAAGTGCGTTTAGTTTCATTTCCTACAGCTCAGAGTTACACTTCACATTCCTGCTGTCACATCAAAAAGCTTCACTTTGGTCCAACATCTACATGTTAACATGAAACACAGACAGACTCAGAACATCTGGAACATCTGCACTTTGACCCAAAGTGCTATAGCCAGGATATTTTCTACATATTTCTTATGTTGGACCTGTTTGAACTGTAAACGACCTGTAATCATCTGTAAATGGTGTGAGACACACTGAGGCCACCTACAGGGCAGCTGGGGAACAGCAGGGATCTGAAATCATATGAGACGTTAGTGAGTGAGAAGAACAAACGGACTTAAGATGGCTCGAAGTGATCAAAGTTGATCTAAAACAGAAGATGAATCCACTGATTCTTTGTAAAGTTCATCTGCTGCTCACATGAATCCATGAAAGATTTATTTCACTGAATGTTTCTTCAAAGCTCATTTCAACCTGTTGAAGTCATGAATGAAAGTGCAGACTGAGAGTGGATCACATGATGTTTGAGGTGTGTCATGTGACATGTCCAGTATTGTCACACATGTCTAGATTGTCCCTGATATCATAACTGCTCAAACACTGATGATTATATTTGAAGAATTATTCCTGATGGCAGCAAAGTTTGAATGGAGCTCTCTGTCTGTGCTGATTTGTCGCCCTCTGGAGGTCAAAGCATAAACTGCATGATGTCACTGTAACCACCACAGTGACAGGAAGTGTTTTTAAATGATGAAATATGTCAGTGATGCTGATAGTGTGTTCATCACAGACGTTCAGGCTTCGTGTTGACATGAATCAAAGTGAAAGCAGAGAAACTGGAATGAATCAGGTGTTTTTACCTGGTGTAAATGGCAACACATTAAAGGTGTATAGACAGTAGAGATGTTTTAAAAATCTTAACAGTTCAGTAGCAGTGCCTCGCTCGTCACTTCTCACGGTAGATGACTTTAAACTATGGCCCGATGTTAGCTACATCCACATTATTAATGACTTGTATTTTCCGAAGGCGTTGTTGGCGAGGAATTGTGTAATTATAAGAGCACCGAGGCGTATAATTACCTGCACAGCAACAACATTGATAAAGTACTGCTCAACAAACAAGACGACTTTATTTTTCTTAAAGCACCTGTAGAGCCGAGCCAGAACGCTAATCAGGCTAAACACTTAGCATGGCTAATGCTAAGAGAAAGTGGAGTAGTGGAGACAGTCGGCTGTTCCTGTATCGCCGGATTAGGGAGATCATGTAGTCATGCTGCTGTTCTGTGGAGGGTATTTCACTTATCTGGATATCACAATGTTTAAATGACTGAAACAGAAACACTGGACTGGTCAAAGGCTGACTGGGGAGTCACGCTACTGCCATCCAGCCACAGGGGACTGTCCTCTCCCCCTTCCTCTTCACCCTCTACACCACAGACTTCAGCCACTGCACAGAGACCTCCATCTTCAGAAGTTTTCTGATGACTCTGCGGTGGTTGGATGCATCAGCAGGGATGATGAGACAGAGTACCGGGCTGTGGTCGACTCCTTTGTCACGTGGTGTGAGCAGAATCATCTGCAGCTCAACGTGGCAAAGACCAAGGAACTGATCGTGGACTTCAGGAAGACCAGGAAACACTTGACCCCTGTTTCAATCCAGGGGGTCAGTGTTGACATTGTGGAGGACTATAAATACCTTGGAGTACACATTGACAATAAACTGGACTGGGCTAAAAACACCACAGCACTTTACAGGAAGGGCCAGAGTCGTCTCTATTTTTTGAGGCGACTGAGGTCCTTCAACATCTGCCAGAAAATGCTGAGGATTTTCTATGAGTCTGTGGTGGCCAGTGCGATCCTCTATGCTGTTGCATGCTGGGGGAGCAGGCTGAGGGTCGCAGATGCCAACAGACTTAATAAACTGATCCGTAAGGCCAGCAATGTTGTGGGGATGGAGCTGGACTCCCTCAAGGTGGTGTCGGAGAGGCGGATGCTGTCCAAGATAAAGACAATGTTGGATAACACCTCCCACCCACTCCATGACATGCTGGTCAGTCACAGGAGCTCGTTCAGTGAGAGACTGAGATTACCGAAAAGCACCACTGAACGACACAGGAAATCATTCCTGCCTGTGGCTCCCTGTACAACGCATCCACCTAACACACTGTTTACTGCTACAACTACACATGTTTCTTTTCCAACTATTTATTTATGAGTGACTTATGTATGTATGTATGAATATATATGTATATATTGTACTATTCTTAGTTAGCGTATTGTCTGTCTTGTCTTAATGTTGGTTTAAAATGGAGCACTGTAACAAAAAATAATTTCCCCCAGGGATCAATAAAGTATTCTGATTCTGATTACATGGAGTACTGTTTACTGTTTACATGTCAATGCCACTCGTTAACTTTGTGTGGGCTGTATGCTGCACAATAACAGGTTAAATACAAAACTTTATTTGAAGACATCTGTAGCACTGCCTCAGTTCTGGATGTTTCCACAGACTCCTCTGTGCACCTAAAGAAAAGGTCAAAGGTGTTGAAAATCTCCCAATTCTTTGAATCTTTGGGCTGAAGGAAGGACAGTACTCGGTGTATAAATGCTCAATCAACAATCATTTATTTCCATATAATTCAACACTTAAGAGCATAAGAACCATCATGATGGGGAGACCTGCCTGCAGAGGGTCACAGCAAGTCTCAAAGTGGTGACGGGTTACACAGCCTCTTATAGCTTCTAGCGGCCCCCACCTAGTCGTAAAAGCCTAAACATTCACATTCTTTCTCTCTTACGGCGCCTAAGTTATGACCTCGGCTCCTTGTCTTTCTGCTCTCTGTAAGGTGGGGGTATGGAATGTGGTCTGTCTCTTCTATTATCGGCACAAGGTCCTCTGCACACAACATTCTCTTCATGATTCAGCAGTATGACATGTCAAGAAACAGTGTAACACATTCAACAGTGTCAAGTAATACAGGTCAATCCAATAGATCTAATGATTTTCACACTCTTTTAAGTCAGAAGTATAATGCAAACTAAAACTACATACTGATCACACACTCTATATTAAAGGCAAGGCAAGGCAAGTTTATTTGTATAGCACAATTCAACAACAAGGTGATTCAAAGTGCTTTACAGAGACATTAGAAACAAAAACAAATAAAAAGCATGATTTAAAATTGATTAAAACAAGCAAACAAACTAACTAACTAATTAACAAACAAACAAACAAAACAGTATATAAAATCAAAACAGATAAAATCAGAACAGTAGATAAAATCAGTAGTTAAATGTAAGTTTTGAAATTTAAGCTTAAAAGTGTGGATTTGGTGCTTTATTCAAATGCAGCTGAGAACAGGTGAGTCTTCAACCTGGATTTAAATAAACTGAGTGTTTCAGCTGATCTGAGGCTTTCTGGGAGTTTGTTCCAGATATAAGGAGCATAAAAGCTGAATGCAGCTTCTCCGTGTCTGGTTCTGACTCTGGGAACTGATAAAAGACCGGATTCAGATGACCTGAGTGATCTGGAAGGTTCATACTGGGTCAGGAGGTCACTGATGTATTTTGGTCCTAAACCATTCAGAGCTTTATAGGCCAGCATCAGAACTTTGAAGTCTATCCTCTGACGGACAGGCAGCCAGTGTAAGGACCTCAGAGCTGGACTGATGTGGTCCACTTTTTTGGTCTTAGTGAGGACTCGAGCAGCAGAGTTCTGAATGAGCTGTAGTTGTCTGACTGATGTTTTAGGTAGACCTGTAAAGATGCTGTTACAGTAATCAAGCCTACTAAAGATGAATGCATGGACTAGTTTTTCCAGGTCCTGTTGAGACATCAGATGTTTTATCCTTGAAATATTCTTGAGGTGATAGTAAGCTGACTTTGTTATTGTCTTAATGTGTTTTTCTAAGTTTAGGTCTGCATCCATCACTACACCCAAATTTCTCGCCTGGTTTGTGGTTTTTAGATGTATAGATTGAAGTTCTCTGGTGACCTGTAATCATTTTTCTTTGGCGCCAAAGACTATTACCTCAGTTTTGTTTTTGTTTAGCTGGAGAAAATTGTGGCACAACCAGTCATTGATTTCCTCAATGCATTTACCAAGAGCCTGTACAGGGCCTCGGTCTCCTGGTGACATTGTGATATATATTTGTGTGTCATCTGCATAGCTGTGATAGTTTATTTTGTTGTTGTTTATAATCTGTGCCAGTGGGAGCATGTAAATGTTAAACAGAAGGGGTCCCAAGATGGAACCTTGGGGAACTCCACATGTGATACTTGTCTGCTCAGATGTGAAGTTACCTATTGATACAAAGTATTTCCTGTTTTCTACGTATGTTTTGAACCAGTTTAGTACAGTTCCTGAAATACCTGCCCAGTTCTCCAGTCGTTTGAGTAATATGTTGTGGTCAACTGTATCAAATGCTGCACTGAGATCCAGTAAAACTAAGACTGACATTTTTCCACTGTCTGTATTCAGACATATGTCATTAAACACTTTGGTCAGAGCGGTTTCAGTGCTGTGGTTCTGTCTAAAACCTGACTGGAAGGCATCGTAGCAATTATTCTGTTTTAAGAAGTAATTGAGCTGTTGAGAAACTGCTTTTTCAATGATCTTACTTAAAAATGGGAGATTTGAGATCGGCCTGTAGTTGTTCATTTGTGTCTTGTCAAGATTGTCCTTTTTCAGTATAGGTTTAATTACAGCAGTTTTTAGTGGTTCTGGAAACACACCTGATAATAAAGAAAAGTTGACGATCTGTAACAGGTCTGACTCTAAAGTCTTTGAGACCTTTTTGAAAAAACTTGTTGGCAGGACATCTAAACAGCAGGAGGAGGAGTTCAGTTGACCTAAGATGTCCTCCAGGTCTTTGCTGTTAATCGGATGAAACTGTTTCATGGTGTTTAAACAGTTTTTTGGTGGACACAGTACATATCCTGGATCTGCTGTTGATGTACCAATTGCTTGTCTAATTTTTTGGATTTTTTCTGTGAAGAATTTGGCAAAGTCATTGCAGGCCATGGTCGAATGAAGTTCAGCTGCCACTGGCACAGGAGGGTTTGTTAGCCTGTCAACTGTAGAAAATAAGACCCGAGCATTATGGCTGTTTTTAGTGATGATGTCAGAGAAGTAGGACCTCCTTGCACTCCTCAGTTGTAAATTAAAATTGTGAAGTTTCTCTTTATAAATGTCATAATGAACCTGGAGGTTTGTTTTTCTCCATCTGCGCTCAGCTTTCCTACACTCTCTTTTTTCATTTTTCACCAGTGTGGAGTTTCTCCATGGAGACTTTTTCCTTCCAGAGATAACCTTCACCTTAATGGGAGCAATAGTGTCCATTACATTTAACATGTTAGCATTGAAGCTATTGACGAGCTCATTGACTGACCCTCTGGACAGGTCAGGTGTTAATGGGAAGACCTGGTTAAAAATTGCACTACTGTGTTCAGTTATACACCGTTTTGTGATCACTGTTGTTGATATATTTGTGTGGGCTGAGATTTTACTTTCAAAGAAAACACAGTAATGATCAGACACGCCCACATCAGACACAGTAACCTTTGAAATGCTCAGGCCTTTGGAGATCAGTAGGTCGAGAGTGTGTCCTCTATTATGTGTGGCCTCTGTTACATGCTGAGTCAGCCCAAAGTTGCCCAGAGTGTTACTCAGGTCTTTAGTCCCTTTGTCCTGAGGGTTGTCCACATGAATGTTAAAATCCCCAGCAATAATTACACAGTCAAAATCAACACAGGTCACAGACAGCAGTTCACTGAGGTCATTAAAAAAGTCTGTGCAGTATTTGGGAGGCCTGTAAACATTAAGAAACACAACTTTGGATGGGGCCTTCAGCTGTAAAGCCACATATTCAAAAGACTGAAAACTTCCAGGAGATAGCTGCTTACATTGAAATGATTCATTAAATAAGACAGGGTATAATATGATCTACAGCAGTATCAACTACTTTGATTACATATATAAGGTAACATATGATAACCGAATAATCTCACAAAGGTCAGCAGCACATGTAGTTGGGACAATTCTTCAGTCGCACAAACTACACAATCATTTTCCTCCAATGACGACTTTTCACTTGCAGAAATGGTCCTGTGTGATTTCCAGGCTGTGATATAAAAACTAGTTCCTAATGGCAGCGACTCACTCAGTAAACATGTGTTTCCTTCACCAACCTCACACACAGATCCAATAAGATCAGGAAGTGGGCAGTATAGTACAATATGTGTTATTCTGTGCTGCACTGCACAAACTAAAGATCTGCTGAAGTGTTGGAAATGATCCAGATGTTTATTTTGGATGATACAGCAGAAGATCAGACATGAAAGTGGAGATAACACAGAAGACCTGCAGCAAAGGTCAGAGGTCAGACTGGGCCCCTGGATTCAACAATGAGCCAATGATCATCAAGCAGTGACTAAAGCAGAGCCCTGACGTTCTGACATTCATCACACAGTCAGAACAAATGTCTGCTGATGACTTCATCTCATGAAACGACTGATAGATGTCAGTTCATTGATCAGCTGAGCTGCTGATCTTCATCGTCACAGAAACATTCAGCTTGTTTCAATCAGTAAATAACTCCCACTACTCCCAGTTTGAACTGTTCCCACTCAAAATGCTGTGAGAACAATGATCATTGTAGAACTTCACAAACATCACGTGTTGTTTTCCACATGTAAGATCAGCAAACACACAGAAACTTCCTGTTGCCACACACGGCCTCTAAAATCTCTTCCACGCTTTCTGTCTGAAGTCCACTCTCTGTGTCGGATCCACAGGAAACAACAAGATCTTATTAACATGGTTTTCAATGTGTCTCCTTCCAAAAAGTCCAACCAATGAACAAATGTGTGTATTTGTGGAGGCCGAACAAAAGCATGACACATTTCTCTGTTTCTATAAACTGGAGTCAAACACAAACATGAAGAGTTTCACTGACAGACTCCAAAATGCCCCCACAGTGGATCAAAGGGAAATCCTACAGTGTGGCCAGAGACTCTTAATGGCTCCAACATCAACACATCCACAATGTTGGATCCAGTTCTGCCTCACAGAGTTACTAAGACACACCCTCTGCAGCATCACAACAGCTCCACCTGCTTCACCTGCCTCCTCAGCATCTGTACACCTGAAGAGAAAAGAAAGGCTCCAACAGCTCAAATCTACAAAGGATTCATGAAGTTTCATCCAACAATAACATGTTTGCCTTCCACAGTGTGCTGTTAGACACCACTGTACCTCTGCCATTTCAAAAAGAGCAGCTTGGGAACATTTTGGCTCCAAACACTTTGTGTTTAACTTCTTTGTTTTCTTTGTGAAGCCGACAACATCTGGAGCTTTGTGACTCATAGAAACATCATTTTGTTCTTTAGATGACAGCAGATTGGGACTGAATAATCAATCACTATCAAACCAATAAAGACAAACATGCTGATTTTACAGGAACTTTGTTGGAGAAGCTGCAAAGACATGAAACTGGTGGAGATCCCAAACCAGTTGATAGTGCTGGTTATTCCAAATAAAGCTGTTTCCCTTTGAGATGAAATGACTTTGTGTCCTGATATATAATAAAGATGTTGTTGTTTTTGAGCCCCTGTATTAAAAGTAGTTTAAAGTCAGCTTGAGTTTGATGTCTTTATGTCAAAGCTGCTCATGATGTTGAGCTGCTGATGGAATAAAAACAATATAAAAGCATGTAGTCCAGACTTAAATGTAGCCTGTTGTTAGCTGAGGTCCACACACAGTGTTTGACAGTGTAAAGTGTGTGAAAGGGCTGCTGGTGGAGCTCACTAGGATGAGCAGGTGACCACGAGGTGGAGAGCAGCTGGCCTGGCTTTGACCCGGGCCACGCCCCCTTTCTCTCTGCTTTGCTGTCACTTATCTTCACTGCTCTGTCCAATAAAGCTGAAAAAGGCCCCGAATCAAAGACATCTGCTGCAGCCTCTGAAATGTCTTCTGTTTCCTTCCCGACGGCTTTTTCACCGTCAGCCCATCAGACAGTCCAGCAGCATTTATGATGATGTCATGATGTTGAAGAGGCTGCTACGGTGGCCTCCCATGACCCCCAGCCTCATCACAGCTGAGATGCAGACATTTGAAAACATTCAGCAGACAACTGAATAACAGTCCAACACAACAGTCTGTGTGCAGACACACACTGACCTTTCATATAGTCAAACACAGCTGGTTGAGTCATTTCTCTGTGAGTCTAAAGTGAATCTAGTATTTGAAAGTCCACTTCCTGTATTTGTTGTTGAAGACTTCTTCAGCTTCTTCTCAAGGACATCAGCTGCTTGTTTGGCAGCAGAGGCAGTTAAGAAGCTTCCTGAAAAACACTGAACAGTGAGTTCACTGTGGCATATGACAGATTCAGCTTTCTGTGTGCAAATGTGTCTGTGTCGACCTTTCAAATGCTGTTGAATCCAAAACATCAGCGGCTCCTCGGCTGCTCACTTCATGCACTTCTGTCTGTGTGACAGTCCAATGACATCACAGCTGTTTCCAGCCCCAGTGTCTCAGGACTGGACACCTTTAAACATGTCGAGGATCAAACAGCGTCCAGCTAAACACACATGAAACTATCAGAGCTGACAATCATTCCAATAACATCTAATGGTTCATGTATGTAGACACAGGACTACAAGGAAATGGCTCTCAGCATCTGGCTGTGGGAACACATGAGTCCCTGTTTGTGTTCAGATTGTGTGCATGTTTTAGACGTGTGTCACATGTAGAAACACAACAATCCCACAATGACACACAGATGTGTTTGACACAGCTGTGCAGCTGTAAGTTGTTTCTAATGATTCATTGAAGCTCTTCTAACATTCTGGAGACGATCAGTACATGAATCTGTTCAACACGACAACAATTTGACTTCAGTGTGAACGTTTGCATTAAATAACCTTCTTCATCCAGCTGACAGCATCTTCATCCTATGATGTGAACAGTTCCTCCTGTTGATGACAAACCTCTGACAGGATCTGCTTGAGGAGCTTTTTCATGTGCAGCTCTCTGAGCTCAGGGCTGAGCTGCTGTTTCATCTTTAAGAGCTGCTGCCTCCTCGCCGGACTTGTTCTCCTCTTCTTCTCCTAGTGACACCATTTCTGCTTCATATTAAATTCAATAAAGATGCTGACATGTATCTGTAGCAACAACATCATTGAATCTAGAACAACTGGAGCCAAACCAGTGGCTCTGCTGGGATCACTGGTGAGCCAACACTTCCTTGTTGATGCAGATTTCAGGGCTTCCTTTTGCTCCTCCGTTATAACTGTTCTCTCTTCTCAACACATGATGACACAAAGGAATCAGCAGTGACAAAGATGATGCTGAAGAGAAGCACACACTTCACACATATAACAGAGCAGTGCAGTTACACACACCTCTGCTCGACATCAGGCCTCAAACAAAGACACAAAACACTAACTTGACTCTAAACAGAAGAAACGAGCAGCTGTTTCTGTTCTGTGCTTATTTATATTTGACACACATGCTTCTCTTTGTGCAAACACACATCGCACTATAAGGGTAACCTCGCACACAATGATTGGACAGCACAGTGATGATGCTGGGAGATCCTATACGCAGCAACACAGAAACACTGAGAACTTTAAACAATGATGGAAAGTGTTATAAATGACTTGTTGGCCTCTGATCTGTCACAAACAGCTGAAACGTGTCTCTCATGAGTCACATGAAGGTTTTTGACAGAAAGGACAAAAAGTAGCTGCAGTCAGTTTGTGTCATTTTTATATTTATTCATCTGGGAGAAAAATCTGAGGGACATTAAAATGTGTTTTCAACAGAGACAAGAACATGAATATAACAGAACAGGTAAATGAACATGTTTCAAGTAAACAGCTGGACTGATCAGGTCCAAACACAGAGTGATAAACTTGTCAAACAGCTGTCATATCTTTATATAGAAGCTCTTTATAAATGCTGCTCACTGCAGTCTGTTTACTAATAATGTCAAAGTGTTAGAAACACAGAAACATCAGAATGGTCTTTGTTCACAGAAACCTGTCTGGGATCCTTTGTTGTTCTTTTGATGCAGAGTTACATTATAAATATAAAGAGTTATTTCAGAGTCTCATCAGTTTTCCTGCATGTCTTTATTTAACACATCAGCAGGGCTGAAGCTCTCATGTTAAACACACACTGATCTATGGACACGTTCATGTGTTTCTAACAGAACCAGGCTGTTATCAGCCTGCACTAACATTATGTCACACACACTGAATGTAACAGTGACAGTTTACATCATCACACAATCAGCTGTGATTGTTTCACTGTCATCAAACGAGTCAACAGGAAGTAGAATCAATAGAAACCAATCATTTACTGACAGCATGTCTGATGGAAATAAGTGCAGATTATGTATGAAGTCTAACTGCACACAGTAACTGTGTTACAATAAGGACTTAACAGCGCCCTCTGCTGGAGTGTTTCAGTACTGCGTTAACTAGAATACACCACCTCCTCCTCACACCACCTGCTACAGCTCTACTCTTCTATGACTACAGTCATCCACAGCACTGATGTGAGGTCACATGGTTCATATGTAAGGAGCACAGCTGACCTCAGGTCAGTTTAATGACTGTGAGCAGCAGCTGTGTTATTGTCACTGTGACAGGGAGACACTCTCAGACACAGCGCTCATGTCAGCTTGTTCTCATGCAGGAGGATCAGGAGCTCCATGTTTGTCTTTCTGTTTGAATCATGATGTGTTTGTGCCATCAGAGTCTGTCATGAGTACTCAGGGTTTCACAGCAGCTCTTCTGGATGCTGACGAGGACTCCAACCTCATGTTTCACCTCTCTGAGCTTCTGATGTCTGTGAACACTCGTGTTTCTTCTCTGGGCTCATCTGGACAAAAACACCTTTCTGTGTTTGGCTGCAGCCTCATTCTGACTGACAGGAAGTGTGTTATCCATGAGCTGCACTTCTGTGAGGAAGTTTCCTGCTGTGTTTCCTGTCTGTGGACAAACACGAGTGTTCCAGCTGAGGACTTGGTTCCTTCCACCTGTCCATACAGGACATCACGCTGTCTGCAGCTCTGTAAATGCAGCTCCAGGTCCTTCCACGTGCTGCTCTGTATTTGTGCAGTTTGTAGTGTGTCCTGGGAAACGTAGCACACATGGTGTTCTTCTGCTGTTTCCTCCTTTCACTGAGTGTGAAACACTGACGCTGTGCTGTTGTTCACAGAGGGGAGCTGATTCTAGCTGCAGCTGGACTCTGTCATCTAACTGAATGTGTTGGTGCTGATCACGGGGCTCTGAGGGGGGAGCAGCAGGAGGACTCTGGATGCTGACGTCAGTGTATCTGTGGAAGCTCCCACAGCGTGTCTGTCATTCAATATTGTGCTGTATATTGTATCTATGCAAAGATGAACAGACTGTGTGTTCACTGGTCTCTGTGCTGCAGCTCTGATGTCATCATCACTCCCTCCTCCACCCTCAGCAGTCCCAGCATGCTGCTGTGGTGCACCCCACCCTCACTCTACACCTGAGCCACAGACCACACCCTCCACCTCAATATACACCACAGTTTTCTCTGCTGTGGAAATGAGATCAGGAGGAAATCATCATTATTATTATTTAATAAACGCTCACATTAATGTGGGCTTATTTGTTTCATATTAGAAACATTAGTTGAGTGTTTTTAGTATAAAATGGTCAAAGTCCCTCTTTTTGCTCCTCCCCTCACCTGTGGATGGGCGGTGCTGTTACCGTGGTGACGGCTTGGATGTGTTTCAGTCCTGCCTGGTTATCACTGCAGGAATCTTTCACATTTATTACAGGTAATAACTCTGATTTTTCTGTGTATTATGAACCAAATGTATCCTGATACACACAGAGATGGATGAGCAGAGGTTTTTTTTGCAGTTTATGTAGTTACTATGGACTTAATGCATACATATTATTAAAATTAGGGCTATAACAGTTGTATTGATGTATAGCAACTTGAAATGCTCCCACAAATGGCTCCACAGCATGTAAAAATATAACAAAAGCTCTGGCGGACTTGGTTCTGTGGTCAGTCTTAAAGGGTGAAGTTAAACTCTGTAATCTTCACTGTGTCACAGAGTTCAGTGAGTCCCGTTATTCACAGTATCAATCAGATCATCAGAGAACAGCTGATCAGCAATCAGTGGTGCCAACAGCGCCTCCTGTGGTGAGAGGATGCAATAATGCAATGTAGCATTTTTCCACTCAACACTTGCAGTCATGGAAACTGTCTGTTGGATCTGTGTGACGTTGCTTTCTTGGTTAGAGTTCCTCACAAATGTCCAGATGATTCTTCTAATGAGGCGTCGACCATGTTTGCAGCTCTTTGGAAGAAAACGTCGCCCTTTGCCATCCTTACTTTTCTTTGACTTCTTCAAATGCAGCTGAACTCCAGCTGGTATTTTCTTGGACTTTGCAGCTGTTTCTGGTCATCAGTTCATTCCTGCAAACCTCTGAAGCTGAACAACAATGATGCTGCATTGCTGGCTGATCCCAAAAGGTTGATTCTGTTCATCTGGACGTTTTCAGAAACGTTTGCTCACTGATCAGGTGACTTCTTCAGTCTCAGCTGACTGCAGCTTTACAAGCTTACAAACAGCACATTTGCACAATGACTGAAAGCAGCAGCACCTGATATATATGATACTAATATAATACATATACATATATAATCCATACTAATGATGAAGGAACTGAGCTCACAGTCCATTGTTCATTCAGTGAACTACTCAGTTTATTTTGGGCCTCAGAAATGCTCACTCTGTTTGTACATCACTGTCAGCAATAGACTCATTCTGCTGTGTGGACAGGAACACATGTGACATCACTTCCTGTTTGTTTGTGACTGAAGAGGAAGAAGTTTACAAGGAATCATTTAGAAGAGTTTCAAACATCAACTGATTGAATCCATGAATCTGAAAACGTGTTTGTGAGTGAAAGAGACAGACATGTACAGACTGAACTATCTGTTCAACAGTCAGAGTGTTTCTGTAACAGGAGACACTCTTTACACTCCACTCAGCACAGGGACACTGAGCCACCAGACCAGACTGTAAACCCAGGATAAAGAGTTTGAGTGAATGTGGTGTTGAAGGTGTGGAGGTGGATCAGAGTGTCAGAGGAGACTCTGTAGAAGGACAGAGTGCCAGCAGGACAGTCCACATACACTGCTGCTCTGTTAGAGACAGAGGAGGAGGAGGAGGAGGAGATGGATGTGTAGCGGTTATTGTGACAGACATAATGAGGACCATCATCAGAGCAGCACAGACTCCAGGACTGATCATTGAATCCAAACAAACAGTCTCTGCCTCCTTTCCTTCTGATGCTTCTGTAACTCACTGATATAAAAACTCTTCCTCTCCACTCGACCTCCCAGTAACAGCGACCAGTCAGACCATTTCTACACAGCAGCTGAGACCAGTAATCAAATCTGTCTGGATGATCAGGATATGACTGAACCTCCTCCACACGTGTCACCTTCCTGTTGTTGTCAGACAGTTGGAGCTCTGTGTTCACTGTGTTTGTGTCGATTGTGAGTTGACAGGAATCTGATGGAGAGAACAAACACAATCCAGCTGCAGTTATTGATCCATCATCTGTTCATTGATTGACACTTTGATGATGACTCCTGACATGATGAAGATGGTTGAATGTGTGCTGCTTTGTTTTCATGAATCCCATTAAAAACACACTTACACTTCCTCAGACCTGGTCTCAACCATCGGACTCCAGCAGGCTCCACCCTGAAAGGAGGAGGGGGGTCAGAGCAGCACAGTCAGCATGCACACATGGACATTACATGGCTCTCACACACACACTGTTACACACTGAGCTCAAAGCTCGGCTCCACTGTTTTATTCAAAGAAATCTACATTTATTTATCAGCACATTTAAAAACAGCTTGAGCCAAAGTGCTGCACAGAGTAGAGAGAAAATAGGAAACATACACAGTAATGACTATAAAGACTGGTCAGGATTGAAAGCTACAGAGTACAAATGTGTTTCCAACCGGCTTTTAAAAATGTCCAGTGTTGGTGACGACCTGATGTGAAGGGCGACTGTTCCAGAGTTTGGCTGCAGCCATCGATAAAGCTCACCTCTGTTTTTACGTCTAGTTCTGGTCAGAAGCTGCTTATCTGCAGACCTGAGGGCTCCACTTGGATTCTTTTGTTAAAGAGAGATAAGATGGAGCCAATCCATTCACAGATTTAAAGACAACCAGATCTGGAAGTGGATTCTACCACGTACTGGTAACCAGTGGAAAAAGCTGCTGATGGGTCGTCTAGCACAGACCCACCGCTGGAACCAGACAATTGATGAGGGAGAGAACTGTGACAGCGCCGTTCCTTCACTTGACCTCAGTCGCTCTCGTCTGCTCCCTCGTAACACTGCTCTTTATTGAGCTTACATGAATATGCACAAGTTCATTATGACGTCTTACACAGGTATGAACAAAGAGTACCAGTCTGTGCATAGTGTGTGTGTGTGTGTGTGTGTGTGTGTGTGTGTGTGTGTGTGTGTGTGTCTGTGTGTGTGTCTGTGTGTGTGTGTGTGTGTCTGTGTGTGTGTGTCTGTGTGTGTGTGTGTCTGTGTCTGTGTGTGTGTGTGTGTGTGTGTCTGTGTGTGTGTGTCTGTGTGTGTGTCTGTGTGTGTGTGTGTGTGTGTCTGTCTCTGTGTGTGTGTGTCTGTGTGTGTCTGTGTGTGTGTCTGTGTGTGTGTGTGTGTGTGTCTGTGTGTCTGTGTCTGTGTGTGTGTGTGTGTGTGTGTTCCAGATGTGACCCTGTGACCCCAAAGCTGGTGCTAAGAGTCCAGCGGTCCCCCTAACAAAGGGCTCTTATACTTAACCAGACACAGAGTAGGTGTCCTCCTACACCAGGGGTCTCAAACTCGCGGCTCGCGGGCCAATTGCGGCCCGCAGGACGATAGTTTTTGGCCCCACCTTAATATGAAAATGTAATGTTAGTTTGATAATGTATGACACTTTACAGTGTTGTGGGCGGAGCTGAACTAACCCACCAATCAGGGTGGGATATGGATCTCAGGGGACACCAGCCGGGCTTGATGCAAGCAGGGAAACATTTCTCAATGAGTCAAAGTTCCAGCAGCGTTGCCCTGGAGTGTTTCTTTCTTTCCTGTGCCTGGCTGGCTTCCTCCTTTCTATTGGGCAAACGCCGACATTCGCCCCAGCGCGCTGCGTTCACAACACTTCAAAAAAAGTTGTTTTTTTAAGTTGCTGCCCAGCGGGACATTATACGTATATAGATTTATACACACGTCAGTGGGATTTAAAGTTATTTTTCCACAGAGAGAGATCTCATATTAACTCTCACAGTGATGCGTAGGCGGCGGGATAAAAGAAAAGTCATGAACTCAATGCAGCCCAATTTAGTCTGCAGTCACATAGCGACACCTGTTCATCGGCAACAACAGTCCCCGGTAACCCGGACTAATTATAGGGTCGCACCGTAATTTGTGGCTCCATGTTTTTATTTGCATCACTGCGTTTGCATTGCAGCAAACATGAACATTACATATATTTCAATATAATGTAAAAGCAGTCAAAACAACTAACATCAGAAACAGCTGATGTTATTTGTTATATGTCACGGTGTCATTTCCGCTTCTTTCTCCTGTAACAACAGCCCGGCGCCGTGAGCAGTCACCTTTTTTGCGCTCGCTATCCCTGCACTTTCTACCATCTGCAAACGCCACGGTGTTCGTGTCATCATGAAAGACATGAACATCGAGCGTAAAAACAAAGGAGACTGCTACCGGCTTTTTATCTGCCGATCGCCATGCTACGGTTGCAAGAAAAAGAAGCAGAAATGACGTTCTCTACGCGTTGAGACGTTCCCCGTCCGTCGGCTAAACGCTTGATTGAAACTTCAATGCGACAGTGACACCAAGTAGAATTATAAATGTCACATAGCCCCAAACATGTCTTTTTCAAAGCCTGCGGTGAAGAGAAAGGTTGGTGATGAGCACCGACAATTTCAGGAAAAGTGGGAAATGCAATATTTCTTTGTTGAGCACAGGGGCACCCCGACCTGTCTTATTTGCACAGAGAAAGTTGCGCTGCACAAGGAATACAATTTGAAACGTCATTACACAACTAGACATGCTGAGCTGGATGCAGAATACCAGGGAGACGAGAGAGCGAACCGGGTTGCCAGTCTTAAAACAGATCTACTGAGGCAGCAAGATTTCTCCAAGAAAGCAACCAAAGAGAATAATGCAGCAGTCGGAGCCACGTGGTTAGTGAGATGATTGCTAAAGCAGGGAAGCCATTCACAGAAGGTGCATTTGTCTAAAAGTGCATATTGCAGGCTGCAAATATAGTCTGTCCGGGAAAGAAAGGTCAGTTTAGCAACATCAGCCTTTCTGCCAACACCGCAGCAGATCGCATTTCTGACCTGTCAAGTGACATTTATGACCAACTGTGTGAGAAAGCCAAATGTTTCAGTGTATACTCAGTCGCTCTTGATGAGACCACAGACATCACCGACACTGCCCAGCTCCCAATGTATGTCCGTGGTGTTGATGACAGTTTTGAAGTGATGGAGGAGCTGCTCACAGTAATTCCAATGCATGGCCAGACCACCGCTCAGCAGATATTTACAAGCTGTGTGATGCCATTGAGAATGTTGGTTTGCCATGGAAGAGGTTTGTTGGAATAACAACAGATGGAGCGCCATCAATGACAGGGAGGAAACATGGACTGGTGGCACAAAACAAACTGGAAGAGGAAGGCGTGGAGGAGGCCATTGCTCTGCACTGCATCATCCATCAGCAGGTCCTTTGCAGCAAATGCCTGAAGTTTGACAATGTGATGTCTATTGTTGTGAAATGCATCAACCAAATCAGATCCAGGGGCTTAAAGCACCGAAGGTTCTGTGCTTTTTTAGAGGAAATGGAGTCAGAATATGGGGATGTGCTCGACTTCACTGAGGTACGTTGGCTCAGCAGGGGAAATGTATTAAAGAGACTTTTTGAGTTGAGAGCAGAAGTGAAGCCTTCATGGAGAAGGATGGAGTTAGTGTTCCTGTGCTAACTGATCCCAAATGGCTCATGGACTCAGCTTTTCTTGTTGATATGACACATGAGCTTAATGTACTGAACAAGACGTTACAAGGCCAGGGGCAACTTGTCAGTGCTGCCTATGACAACGTGAGAGCATTCTCCACAAAACTGGCGCTCTGGAAAGCTCAGCTCTCTCAGACAAACCTTTGCCATTTCCCAGCATGCAAGGCACTCGTGGATGCAGGCACACCATTCAGTGCTGACGAGTATGTTGATGTCATTTTGAGGCTACAGGAGGAATTTGATCACAGATTTGCTGACTTCAAGACACACAGAGCCACCTTTCACATTTTTGCGGACCCCTTCTCCTTTGATGTGCAAGATGCCCCTTCTGTGCTTCAAATGGAGCTCATTGAGCTGCAGTGCAACTCTGAACTCAAAGCAAAGTTCAGGGAGGTGAGTGGAAAAGCAGACAAGCTTGGACAATTTTTGAGAGGATTGAGCCCTAGTTTCCCTCGGCTTTCCCGAATGTTCAAGCGGACCATGTGCCTTTTTGGTAGCACATACTTGTGCCAAAAGCTCTTCTCCACTTTGAACTTCAATAAGTCCAAGTACAGGTCCAGACTTACGGATGATCATCTTCAAGACATACTGAGGGTCGCAACTGCTTCCTTCCTCCCTTTTTTAACCATGCCTTTATTGTGGAAAACCTTTCCTTATAACAATATGAGCAGCTAATGCTAATTTGATGTGAATTAGCATTATATTAGTGAGGAGTTAATGTTAAGTAGGCTACCATTAGCAGCTAAAGCTAATTTGAGGTGAATAAGCATTAGTAGCTAACGCTAATACCCTTTTCTCTTGTGTTATAATGATGTGAGACGTTAATGCTAAATAGGCTTCCATGAGTGACTCCTTTCCCTTGCATAAAGATGTAAAGAGTTTATGCTAAGTAAGCTGCCATTAGCAGCTAATGCTAATACTGTTTTCCCTTTCTTTATACAACTTGAGCAGCTATTGCTAAGAAGGCCACTTTTCTCTGCTAAGGATTTGTGTGACCATGATGGAAACTCTGATAAGCTAATGCTGTTTATGGGCCCTGTTAGAATCAATATTTCAATCTCATTCTGTTGTTTGAGAACAATAACAGAAAAATGTGCACTTGAGAACAAATTTATTGTGACTTCAGCTGTGAATGTACAGTTTGTCATTATTTAAGCTTCCATTTCCAAATGTTAGCTGACACTTTATTAGGTACACTGGTATCTATATCAGGTACACCTGTGACCTAAATGTTCCTGCAAACAGACTCCTTGGAGACCCCTACATAAATATCCATGAACTATCCAGCTAGACTAGTGTGTCTGTCCCTGAAAATATTCCTGCATGTGTGATTGTTCATGTGTCATCTGCCCGAAACAAACAGGAAGTGAGTGAAAGACACAGGAAATGTTTCCAGCTCTTCCTCCTCTATCAGATTTTCTCTCCATACCTGAGAGTGTCCAGTCTCCAGCCTGGATCCTTCAGTCCAGCCGAGAGCAGCTTCATTCCTGAGTAACCTGGATGATTGTAGCTCAGGTCCAGCTCTCTCAGATGGGAGGGGTTGGAGCTCAGAGCTGAGGCCAGAGAAGTACAGCCTTCCTCTGTGATCAGACAGCCTGACAGACTGCAGACACACAAAACAACAATCTATCTGTCAACAGTTGTTTTCTCTTTGTCACAATAACATCTATCCATCCATACATCCATTCAATGTAACTTTATTTATAAGTGACAATACCCAACAGACAACAACAGTCATCTGAAGCTGTTTAACAGTGTAAGGTAACCGCCTCCACTGTGAGCAACACTTGGTGATGGTGGGAAGAAGAACTCCCTTTGACACAAAGATCCTCCCAGTGAAAACAGGCTCCAGGAGGAGCATCTACCATGACTGGTTGCAGGGTGAGGGGAAAGAGAAGAGATGAGCTCAGAGAGACAAGAACAAAACAGAGAGACAAAAGTTAAGGACATGCAGTAGTGACATATAAAAGCATCAGGAGTGAAAAGAGGGGAGAAGAAAGCAGAGCATCATGGGAAGTCCACCAACAGCCTGAGCCTATAGCAGCATAACTAAGGGATGGTTCAGGGTCACCTGATCCAGCTCGAACTATAAGCTTTATCAAAAAGGAAAGTTTGAAGCTGATCTTCAAAGTAGAGAGGGCGTCTGTCCCCTGAACTCAAACTGGGAGCTGCTTCCACACCCAGTCCAACATAGCCAGGCTTTCTTTGCTGCTTTGACAAAACCTCAAATCCCAGTCAGAGATGATGAGCATCATCACAGTGATGATCATTTCTCTGTAACCCAGGCTTTCTGCTTCAGGATCTGTGCACGCTCACAGAACAAGGAGACCTTTAAACATCATTTCACTAAATGGATGGACTGAGCTCAGCCTACAGATGAACTGGTGCCAGAGATCATAAAGAACATCAAACAGTCAAATTCAACACTTTTAATGGAAATATGAGATTAATGCTGCAGACAATCATGAACCTGCTGAATTCATGAACATCAAGAATGCAGCGAGTGGTAAAATAAAGATTTGACCTCAGTGTGCTCAGTGTTCCTGTCTATTCCTAACATATTCCTAACATGATAGCTGCACTTTAGAGCTCTAAAACTGGAACTGACACATATTTAAACTCTACATGTTACTCAGTACATTCAGTTCTGACACTCGCCCACAGTCCAACAAAGGAAACATGGATATCACATCAGTTTGTCACCAAAGTCTAATTATTAGGGCAACTTAACCTGTTATAATCTCGTTAACTCATTAACTGATTAACGTCAGCAATTATTTTAATCACAGTTTTTAAAATCATGATTATTGTGAAAGTGCTCACTGGCTCTGAATATAAAAGCCATGGGTCACAGGAGGGATGTTGATCAGTGCTGGCTTGAAATGGGCGTCATTATGCGTCTCAGCCAATGGGAGCATTGAGGGTGGGCCTAATACTACTGCAGCGCTCACATGACCCAGGACAGAGAGAAAGGGGCGGGGACAGAAACATGGAGACAGGTACAGATCTTTGACATGTTCATTTTAAACTGTTCCAGGAGGCAGTGTTGATACAACTAAAGTTATCTGTTGTTGAAGAAGTCGGTCTGAGGAACGTTCTTAGGATCAACAAATGACGGCATGTATGAGCCTCAAGACGCAGCATCACAAGAAGAACACATGAGCTGTAGAAAAAGGAGAGACTACGAAAGCCACGGTGTTACAACATGAACCAGCTGTTACAGATGTAACACATGAGCTGCTATTAAACATGATGTATTTCTCAGTGTCCTGTCTGTGTGTGAGAGACAAACAGCCTCTGTATGTGTGTGTAAATACAGCATGAATATGTAGAGGACATGTTTGTGGATATAAGTAAATGAAAGCTCTGCGTCATTTGAATCTTCTTGTTTCTGTTGCAGGTCTGTGACTGAACTTCTGGGAGGAGAAACGTTGGTTTCATGCTCTGTGATTCTGTGTTTTGTCATCTCTCTCAGGTGATGGAGAGCTCAGATGATGACCCCGCCTACGTGGTCAAATTCAAGTCTACATTCAGAACAGACCTGAAGACACGCAAGCAAAATGCCAACATTGTATATGTGAAAACTGCTGCTGGAGCCAGATTCAAGGAGCTCAAGTGTTTACCCAGATCTTACTGAACTCACTGCAGGAACAGAGGGTTGTTGGAGGGAAACCTGTGGAAGCAACAACATCCGAGCCACCAGAGAAGAAGTTGGCCCTGTTGGTGCTTCATCAGAGTGTGAACAGGAGGAAGACTCAGCTGAGAACAGTGTGGTGGATACAGAGCAGAGCCCACCATCAGTACAGAGGCCTGTCCATTAGAGTGCTGCTCCAACATGCAGCACATGTACTTGGCCACAGCTGCAACATCTGTACCTGTGAAAGCTTCTTCTCTGTTGCTGCTCATATTGTGCAGAAGAAGAGAGTTTCTTTATCATCAGAAAATGTCAATGAGCTTGTGAGTCTTAGCAGCTGGCTCGGTGCAGAGGAGGAAGAACATGTCAGTCAGAGGAAGATAAATGCAGTTCATGTTGTCAACTCAACCTGGACTGTTGAAAGAGTTTTTCTTTGTCTGGTTTCTGACTGAGATTCTCCAAAAGAAATCCAGCACAAACACACACTTCACACACTCAAAGTGCTGCACAGTAAATGAGCTGATGAGCGTTTGTGCTGCTGCCTGATAACAGAACAATAGTTCTGCTGCTTCCTGTTCTGCAAACACACATTTATAAATGTTCACTTGCTGTTGATCAAAGGTATGTTGGTGGCTCTGGACGCTGAGGGAACTTTGTAAAAAACTAGATCAAATGTTAACGTCCTGGCAGAGGCAAAGAACTTTGATTTGATATTTGATTAGATTCATGTTTCAGCTCAGACTGACAGAAATATTTGAACTGCTGCTGTGTTAAAGGGAACACTGCTGTTAGAAAGCACCTGATCTGTTTCTGCACACTGAATGTTGCACTTCTCATACTGCAGTACTATTAAAATAAGTACACAATGCACTACTTTTGAACTCATGATTGAATGTTGCTGTAACAAAGCCATTAATGTGATTCACAGTGTTCATGGTTTCCCAGCACAACAAATGATTGCACAAGTGTGACTGATCCACTTTCTAATGTGTGTGTAGCCCACACTGTGTGTCACTGTGTCACAGGTGAGTCTGTGTGTCCAGGTTCTATGAGGATAACAGGATATAGTGACTGAGTCCAGCAGCTTAAAGTCTGACTCCATCCTCCATTTAAATAACTCACAGCAACAACTGAATAGCTTTGCCTTTGTGTAGCTGACACTTCATTTTAATGTCCTTCTATTCTGGTTCATCTGGTCTCAGTTTCTATAAGCACACAGGTTTCATCAGGACTCTATGACCTCAGTGATCTTTGCTGGGCCTTAATGCTCTGAACAAAGCTGCACATCACAAGACTAAATAGAAATGAATCAGTCTTTCATTCTCACTGCTGTTTGACTTCAGCTCTCAATGTCCCACCATAACCCATGGAAAGAATTACTGTCCATCCAGGCTGCTGAACATGAAGCTGAAGAAGGTGGAGTATTGTGAGGGCTGATGGAGATGATGATGAGGAATCCAGGAGCAGTGGGTGGATGGCAGCATCAGCATGAAGGATCAGTGTGAGAACACATCATCATCCACAAAGGAAACCAGTCTGAGTGTCTGACGCTCTTGTTAGAAAGACGCAGTCCCAGCAGTTAGCTTGTCTGCTAGTTAGCTGAGAGCTAACTCACTTGTACATTGAATACCAAACTGTGTAAACCAGGGGTGTCAAACATATGGCCCGTGGGCCAAATCCAGCCCATGAGATAATTTCATATGTCAAATATTGATGAATTTTCAGGCTTGCTGATAATCAATGTGAGCACGGCTGAGATGTTATTCTGAGCAAACCATGTGGCCAAACACTTTAAGAGACAGACTGGGATCATACCATTATGTGAAAGAGGACATGTCCCATAGACAGCAAGGGTAGTGGTAGAGACCAGTACACAGAGAAATGGGAGCTGTACTGAAATGCAAGCGTGTCAGGAAAGAGTGAAAAGGCAAAATGAGCAGCATCTGGCTGCATTTCAGTGATATTGGAGACCACAAAGCTGAGTGCAACATTTATACAGGAGATATACAGGAGACGCTGAGAGTAGAACTGATAAAATTAGGAGCTGGCTAAAGTGAGACCCATTTTTATTTCCACCCATTTTCCACTGTGGAGGACAAAAGGTTTCAAACTGGTCCAGGTCTTAAACCTCACGTGTTCTTCCTAATAGCAGTAAATGGATAGAAATAAGGCTTTTATGAAAACACTGAATAAAACTTGCTGCCTTTAAAAAGACTAAATGTACAGTTCAGTATTGAATACTACATAAAATAAACTATATATAAAGTGTGTCTGAATGGCAGAGATGCAGAAATATGTGCATGTAGCACAGAGCCACGGCTCAGTGTCTGAATGAGTCTCACAGACCTGAATGTGCTGTTGAAGCCATTTATAATTATAACGTAATTCTTTACTCGTTTGATCTGCTCCTTACCACAAGCCACCAGACGTGGAAGGTTTTGGACTTTTAACTATATTTTCTGAAGTTTTACAACTTTTCTTACTGTTAAAAACCTCGTTATGGCCGTTCATGCTGTACAAAGTAATTAGACATGTGTGGTATCAACAGAAACATCAGAATCTCAGCTAAAAGTTCACAAAACCATCTCAACAACCACCAAACAGCTGAAACAGCAGGTGAACAGATCACACAAAAAAGATGTAAACACAAATCCCCCTGATCATCTGTTTTTTAAACATGAAGGGTAGTTTTGGACGTTCATTTACTGCTGGTTCAGTGAATTTTGGTTGGACAGTGATGAAACCTGCAGCCTCAGAATCTGTGAGAAGTCTGCTTTCAGCACCCAACAGCATTGTTGTGTTGTGTGCTGTGGATCCACCTCTGCAAACTCATCACTGTTTCACCATCATGTTTCTACTTAGACAACAACAAAGGAAGCAGTTCCCAGGAACTACTTCCTGTCTTGTTAACATAAGAGTACGTTGCCCTCCAAAACACCTCCACTTCTCCTCTTATTAGAGGACTAACTTATTATTAATCTGCTAATTCTGTCAGTTGATGAAAGAAAAATGCTTGATCTCACCTGAGAGATTCCAGTGTACAGTGTGGACTCTTCAGTCCTTCAGACAGAAGCTTCACGCCTGAATCCTTCAGGTTAATGTTACTCAGGTCCAGCTGTCTCAGATTAGAGGTCTGAGAGCTGAGACCTGAGGCCAGAGCTTCACAGCTTCTCTCTGACAGGTCACAGTGACTCAGTCTGAAAAATAACAGATAAACAATTACAAAAATAAAACACTTATGTCGAAGTGTAATGAGATACTATTATATTTAGCAATATTTCATCTTGTTTTGTCAGGAAACTGAGCACTGATGCAGAGCAACATGTGGAGAGAATCAGAGGAGAAGAAGTGAAGAGAGAACAGCAGTAAAACAACACTGAATTGTTCAGTGTGCTTTTGATATCAACAAAATGTGTCAAACTTCTTTATTTTGTATTTGTTTTAGTAGAATTGATGATTATCACTTAGATAACAACCACAGGCCAGGTCTAAATTGCACTTTGGTGACAGTTACACCCAGAAATATTTCAGAAACGTGGACAATTTGTGCTCCATTGTATTCAGTATTGAACAAACTGAGTACCGATGACCACTTAATATTTTTGATATTTTATTTGAGTTGTTCCACCTGATCTGTGTTAACTAGAATAAACATTTAAAAGCTAAAGCTATGATCACATATGTACTTACAGAGCTTTGTTGGAGGCTTTGACCACTGGCAGCAGCCTCAGAAGAGCCTTTTTAAACGCTCATGTTCTCACTTAGATCATTTATTTCTACTTACATTTCATTCTGGGAAAAATGGGGATTACTTTGGAAACAGGAAGTATTTTCCCCAAAAATCAGCCCTGGATTAGTAAATCACTCCAACATGTTCTCAGTCAGAAGAAGCTGTCTTGTTATGAGGGAGAGAAGAAAAAGATTGAGGCACAGAAACTTGTTGAAAGAAAGATAAAGCAGCTAAAATCAGGTCTAAAAGTAAAGCAGAGCATAGGTTGAATAAAGGACACTCAAGGCTGGCTTTGAAAGGAATGAAGTCCATGGTGGGGATGCAGAACAAGGAGCAAAGATGAATGTGATGCTGAATCAGCAGAAGACTTGGACTCATTTGATTCCAGCTTTGATATCATTGATTTCAATGAAGAGCTTTGTGATTGTAGCAAAGGGCTGGTAGCTCTGAGAGTCCCACTGATGAGGCGTTTGTGAAGGTTCGCAGTTATCTAAAGAGCTTAGAAAAAAAGGCATCTGGACTTCTTTAAGTTTTTTGAAGACGTTTCACCTTTCACCTCTCATCCAAGAAGCTTCTTTATTTCTAGGGTCAAATGGTGGAGAGTCCCAGATTAGCCTGTGTACAAACAGACTTCAGCCATAGAGAGTGAGTGTGAGTGAATGAGAGCACACACAGGACACTCTGATCTCTGAATGTGTGTGACGCAGTGAAAAAGAGGATTGTACTGGATATACTGTGACTGACAAACAGAGTTTAAAGAGAAAGGTGTTTGGATTAAAATGGATTATGCTAAAGTGAACGTGCTAATGAAATCTGGACTGACTGAAATGTGAAGTGAAGATAATTCAGATGTAAAAGAGAGAAACTGATAATAAGGTGGGGCTGGAGATCAGTGGAGGGCATGTAAACACCCGATTGGCTGAGTAGATATCAGATCGACAGTTTCACAGTTTTCCCTGTGGATTATAACTTTAAGAAGATGTGACATTCATCAAGGAATCCTGCTCTCCGGATTATTTCCATGAACACTGAGCTGGATCACATCTACAGTGCTGGAAGTGCCCGTCTCACCACCAACCTCTCTGTGCACATTCACTTTTTAACCCTTTGTGAGACACTAAAGGTGTAAATCTGAGTATTTATCTATGTTAGTGCGAACACCTCTAATAGGTTGGTTTAGTCTTTCCAAGTCATATCTTCCCTTAGCTCTGCGGTCCAGGCTCCTAAAATCATCCTAGTTTAACAAGCAGTACAATCTAGAGGAGAGCTGCACTAACAGGTGTGACTGATGAGATCTGACCTGCAAGGATACTCATGTTTATGTATATCAGGACAAGCAGGGAAGACCTGGACATCAACTCTGTCAGGCTGCCTGAGTCCTCTCACCCACATCAGCTCAGAACTCTGCATTATCTACTGAGTCAGACTCAGAGGATCAGGGATCAGAAGTTCTACAAAGAGTAGAACCAGACTTCCTGTATAGAGGTGTGTGGGCCTACTGATCCACAGTGTCAGCACAACTTTCACATCATATTCATCTCAGCACAACTAAACCATGAGACTGACCTCAGAGTTTCAAATCGACATCGTGGATTCTCCAGAAGAACACACAGCTGCTTCACTCCTGAATCCTGCAGGTTGTTGCAGTCTACACTCAGGTCCAGCACTCTGGGATACGAGGGGTTGGACTTCAGCGCTGCTGCCAGATAATCACAGCTGATCTCTGACAAATCACAGTCCTTCAATCTGAATAAAAAATGAAAGATGTAAGTTTATTAGACAAAGTGTGAGCTCTAAATCATTCAGTGTTTCATCATCTGTTCAGAGCTGAAGAAGGTTCAGAATGTAGAAGTTTAGAAAATGGAAACTCCAAACAGCTGAAGCCAACAGGAAGCAGCTTCAAACAAACACAACAAGAGAAAAAACTCTGAATGTTTCACATTAAAGTCGTACATTTATCATAAAAACAGGACAAAGACTTGAAAAAGTCGTGTTTTTCCTTCCAGGAACAACAAGGCTTCACTTTTAAAGGTGAAGTGTGAAAGAAATGGACATATTTGAAGTCCAACACCTTTTTCCAGTCACATTATTAAAGCAGACAAACTACAAGCTCATTTTCATTCCATCAAGTCATCTTCTGACCTGGACTAACAACACTGGTCTCTATGTGCAGCTGGCTGTGAGACCAGTGCTCAGGGAGCGTCTACAAAGTGCAACACTGAAAGAACATCACACACTCATTTGCTTCCATCATCCAACCTGAAGAGGAAACAGAGACGGCTCCCCTTCAAAGTAAAAGCTGCTCCTTTTGGACACAGTATCAAAGAAAGTCTACAGTATAACAGAAAAGACAGAACAAAGTTTTGGTTGTTTTTAAATTGTGCAGAAATGAAACTACACTAAGCTCAATTATGTGACAGACATTTCATCCCATGTCAGTTTGGCCTCATCCTGGGCCGGATTATCCAGCACACACTCTGACCACAGGCCCAGGGGCCACGCACAGCTGGGCTCCATCCAAGAGACAGGAAACAAACCAACACAATAATAAAAAGCACCATGTGATCTTCTTACATCTTCTTACAAGACAAACATAGTAAAAACATGAGCATATTGGCATCGTTCTAATCCCATATGGGAGCTGCCAGTCACTGACTCACACTGCAGAACAGAATTGTTGAAGATTTAATTTTAATTTCAATTGAGATTTGATTTTTTTCTTGTGTGCAACACAGATTTTCTGTGTGCAGAGACGTGCCAGCAGCGCGCAGTTGCACGAGCGCAGCTTAGAGGGAACATTGGGCACCACCACAGTTCACTTCAACAAAACTTTACTTCAGATTTGTTTTCATGGTTTGATCCAGTGATGAGAGCCGTTTCCCCCATGTCCAGTCCTTGTACTAAGCTAGGCTAAACATCTCCAGGGCCTGTCTCTGTGCAGCTTTTAATCTGATGTTAATAAGGTAGAAATGGAGGAAGAAGAAAATGACTTCATCAATCAACATGCAGCTACCAACCCAAATGGTGAGGTGGTGGTTAGTTATTACTGTTGTTTCTGATCCCCTACATTATCCTACATTCAAATATATTCTCCAGCTACAATAGTGTTTGTGTTCCTAAAAGGATTTCATGAATGTGTTACTGTTCATGTCACATCTGTATGAAACAAAGAGGAAGTGAGGTTTATCCTTCATGATCACAAACTGTTCCAGCATGTAAACCTGAGATCTGTGTGGAGCAGCTGACCTGTACGATGTGCTCAACACAAACATTATTTACCATCAGTTACTGTGTGACTGAACCACGTGGGTGTATGAAACATCGCTTTCAGTTTTAATAGCACATGGCAACATTCAGACGTGAATCTATACAGTAACACTTTGATTTGTTACAGTGAGGAGACTGATGAAGGGAACGATGAGGGGAAACTAACAGCAGCAACAGAAACCAGGAGACAAAGCTGAGGTCTGGGTTCCTCTATGCTACACACAGCCTCCTGCTCCTGGACTTTAGAAAACACATAAATGTCTCCAAGTACACTTACTTCAGAAACTCTATCAAACTAATTACAAGTTTACTTCAGCTTTAAATTACTCACAACATCAGCACACACGAGTAAACAAAGTAACTCACAGCTACTGTTCAAGTTTAGTCATCTTTAATACAAATATACCTCATTATTATGAATCTCACAGCTACCTGCTCATTGAACTGAACAATAATTCTGTTTGACCATTAAAACAAAATATGTGACTGTAAAAAAATCTTCAGACAGTAATTAAGAATCTCCTAAGCAATCCAAAGATAAAGAAAAGTTCACCTGCCAATTCTATAAAGCTTGGTTGTTTGTACAATAATATCATTTAATGATATGTTTGGATCCTGACCTGAGAGTTTCCAGTGTACAATGTGGACTCTGCAGTGCAGCAGACAGAAGTTTCACTCCTGAATCCCACAGGTCATTGTTACTCAGGTCCAGCTCTTTCAGACTAGAGGACTGGGAGTTGAGAACTGAGGACAGAGCATCACAGCTTCTCTCTGAGAGGTTACAGCCACTCAGTCTGGAAGAAAACAAACAAACAATTAAATCAGTCAAATGAAACATTTTTAATGCCAGCATGCAATACAATTATTGGTTAACTAAATAGCTTCATTAAAACACAACTCTTCTTCTATAGCAGCACTTACTCCTTGTAAGCTCCACCTGCTCCACCATCTGAGTCAGAAGACATGAAAACAAACTGTAAATCTAATAGAAACATGATTGGAAATCTTCTCAGATCCATTTGTACATTTAGAGCCTGATCCTGAAATATAGCAGCACGGACATTCACAGCAGCAAAGGGTTCTTGCTGATCTGAGCTGGCTTGGCCCTGGCTTATTGAAGATTAAAGAAAGCAGAATCAGCTGTTCAAACCCCCACAAGGCTGCCCGCTGTGACTGAAACAATGGGACGGGTCGTGACTTCTCAAAATGGGCTCATTGAACGCAGCACGGATAAGATCTTGAAGAAGCTCATGGCGGTCGTGAGTTTTCAGACTTTGCTCTTTGAGCACAAAACCGATAACCTCTGGGAGAAGCTCGTGGCTCTCCAACGGGAGATTGAGAGACGAGTGACGGACTGTTAGATCAGCTGTGAAATTGACATGCAGTTGTTCGCACCAAAGAAAGCCACCATCATCTCATGCGGCTAACATACCAGCGCCAGCTGTGGTCTCAAGGCTGGAGCTGAACAAATCTCACCCTGATAACAGACGGTGTTTAGACTTTCCTTCCCATCCTAAGCATGCTTATCCCCTCCCGGTGCAGACGGTGGGTCGAGGGGACCAGCGCAAATGCTGCAGGCCCGGATGCGCTGTCTACACCGGCTGTCTCTCACCTTTTACCCATCCCTGTTGCTTGTCATGTGTTTCTATGGCGCATTAAGAGTTTTCATGTGCTCTGCGCTAAGGTCATTTTTTTGGTCTGTTCTCAAACTGATCTCCCTGTTGGAGCTCAGTCTGGGAGGAGTTCTTTTTTCTCCTCATCTTTCCTGATGTTGTGCATTTTCTGCTGTTCGGTTCCGGGTCGCTGCTCTAGCGGCCGACCGGCCAGCTACCTAGCCTGACCCGTCTCCCCAATGTGATGTTTGTGTATTGTATGCACGGTTGGAAAGCTCAGTATCCTAATTGCCCCTTGAAAATAAATACAGTGTTCTGAATCTGAATCTGAAAAGATTACAGAAGACGACTCTGTTCAGTATATATTACGCTCATACTGTCAAGAAATACCAAAGGTAGGTAAAACTCTGGTTGTTGCAGCCATCCAGTATGACATGCTTTGTACTGTCCTGCTGCAGTTTGTGACACCTGTTTGATGAGTTGTGAAGGATGATGAAACAAACACTTCACTCAATGTTTGTCTTCTAAACTGGATGTAATTTGGGCAGCCGATAGTTTTTCTTAATCTATCCCAGCTGCAAATAGGAACACAACAAATAACTAACTTTACCCACTTGGATCCTTATCATTCAAGATTGTGAAAAGATTCTCTACTCAGAGAATACTGGAGATTTTAGATGAGAGAGATGGAAGATGATGAAGGGGAAGAGTTTTCACAACTTGAGGCCTTTTGTCTTCACTGTACAGGACAAAGAAGACAGGAAGGGAGGGAGAAGTGAGGAGAATAACACAGGAAATGGTCTTGGGCAGACTCAAACCAGGCCCTGGAGTCACGACTCTAACCTTCAGTGCATGGGTCACCTGCTCAGCCAGGTAAGCTACAGCAGTCAGCAGTGTGTGAGTTAATTTGAAGACAATGATGACTATAAGTCAGGTAAAAAAAAAAATACTATCATCAACCAACAAGGGGAAAACAGTGAGCTGAATGACCAAGCTTTGACCAAGGGTGGCTCACTCCTCGGTCTTCTTGCCCAAGGAGTGAACCACCCTGCATGGCTATCAATGTGGTGCAAACAAGGCCATCATACAATACAGGCCATCCAAGCTGATTTTAACTTTTCCTCCCAGATACCACCTTAGAAATCATCTAGATTAGGATATGTTGGCTGTTCTAGATCCAATCACAACAAACAGAGAGCTGTTGTGTGTCCAAGGTGAACAGGAAGAATATATACATGCATAAAGTCAATAAAGTCAGAAGGTTTGCTTTAGACTGTGCTGCAGTTTATCATCAAAGACAAACAGGCACCATGCTGCCAACAAATGGCATCAAGTCTGACTTGAGGTTTTTTGTTCTTTTTTTTTTAAAATCAAGATTAAATTTTATAGCAACCACAGCAGAGATGACCAGGGAAGGTGTGCTTGAGGGGATATAGCTAAAACAGCTGGTTTCAGACTGAAGATGAACTGAGGTGCTGCACCCAAGTCTGCAGGTTCAGGGAGGGACAAACATCTGCTGCAACCAGATTGGAGTGAGAGGAGAGAGCAGGCCAACAACAACAAAGAAACAACAAACACACTGTGGAAGACCGAAGCAGAGTTTAGTTTAAAGTGGAACTAAGGATGTTTCTCTGGCTGCCAGGATTCACTGAGTAATTCAAATGCTTTCTTTAATGCAGGACCCACCATGCAATAAATTACTGACACAGTTGGATGTTAAAAGTAAAGACATGAGTACAAATGTACTCACAGAGCTTTGTTGGAGGCTTTGACCACTGGCAGCAGCCTCAGAAGAGCCTCCTCTGAAGCAGAGTATTTCTTCAGGTCAAACACATCCAGATCTTCTTCTGATGACAGTAAGATGAAGACCAGAGCTGACCACTGAGCAGGAGTCAGTTTATCTGTGGAGAGACGTCCTGATCTCAGGGACTGTTGGATCTCCTCCACTAGAGAACGATCATTCAGTTCATTCAGACAGTGGAACAGATTGATGCTTTTCTCTGCAGACAGATTCTCACTGAGCTTCTTCTTGATGTACTGGACTGTTTCCTGATTGGTCAGTGAGCTGTTTCCTGTCTGTGTCAGCAGACCTCGTAGGAGAGTCTGATTGGTCTGCAGTGAAAGACCCAGGAGGAAGCGGAGGAACAAGTCCAGGTGTCCATTTGGACTCTCTAAGGCCTTGTTCACAGCACTCTGGTGAAGAGATGGTTTAAACCACCAGGAGGTTGTTTGTTGTTCTTCCATCAAATTGAGTCCAGAGTTGATGAAGGTCAGATGGACATGAAGAGCAGCCAGAAACTCCTGAACACTCAGATGGATGAAGCAGAACACCTTGTCCTGGTACAGTCCTCTCTCCTCTTTAAAGATCTGTGTGAACACTCCTGAGTACACTGAGGCTGCTCTGATATCGATGCCACACTCTGTCAGGTCTGATTCATAGAAGATCAGGTTTCCTTTCTGCAGCTGATCAAAAGCCAGTTTTCCCAGAGACTCCATCATCTTCCTGCTCTCTGGACTCCAGTGTGGATCTGTCTCAGCTCCTCCATCATACTTGACCTTCTTCACTTTGGCCTGAACCACCAGGAAGTGGATGTACATCTCAGTCAGGGTGTTGGGCAGCTGTCCTCCCTCTCTGGTTTCCAGCACATCCTCCAGAACTGTAGCAGTGATCCAGCAGAAGACTGGGATGTGACACATGATGTGGAGGCTTCGTGATGTCTTGATGTGGGAGATGATCCTGCTGGCCTGCTCCTCATCTCTGAATCTCTTCCTGAAGTACTCCTCCTTCTGTGGGTCAGTGAACCCTCTGACCTCTGTCACCATGCCAACACAGTCAGGAGGGATCTGATTGGCTGCTGCAGGTCGTGTGGTTATCCAGAGGCGAGCAGAGGGAAGCAGTTTCCCCCTGATGAGGTTTATCAGCAGCACATCCACTGAGGTGGACTTTCTAGGGTCAGTTAGGATTGTAGTTTTGTGGAAGTCCAGAGGAAGTCGACACTCATCCAGACCATCAAAGATGAACACAACCTGGAAGTCTTCAAAGCTGCAGATTCCTGCTTCTTTGGTTTCAGTAAAGAAGTGATGAACAAGTCCCACCAAGCTGAACTTTTCCTCTTTCAGCACATTCAGCTCTCTGAAAGTGAATGGAAATATGAACTGGATGTCCTGGTTGGCTTTGTCTTCAGCCCAGTCCAGGCTGTATTTCTGTGTTAAGACTGTTTTCCCAATGCCAGCCACTCCCTTTGTCAGCACTGTTCTGATTGGTTCATCTCTTCCAGGTGAGGCTTTAAAGATGTCTTCTTGTCTGATGGTTGTTTCTGGTCTGTCTGGTTTCCTGGATGCTGTTTCAATCTGTCTGACCTCATGTTCATCATTGACCTCTGCAGTCCCTCCCTCTGTGATGTAGAGCTCTGTGTAGATCTGATTCAGGAGGGTTGGGTTTCCTGCTTTAGCGATGCCCTCAAACACACACTGGAACTTCTTCTTCAGGGTGGATTTAAGGTTACGATGACAAACTGCAGCTTGAAGCTCTGAATGAGAAGAAAAATAAACACTCAATTCCAAAAAGAACTAATCTTTAAAACATGTTGCTCCATCTTCCATCTCTGGAAAATGTTCATTTATCCAGCAGCTTAAATCTTTAGATAAATACTCTTACTGCTCTGCAGACGGTCAGCCAGCTCCTCCTGCTTCATTCTCCTCAGGAAGTCCACTGTGATCTTCACAAATGCCTCTCTGCTGCTGCTCCTCTGACTCTCTAAGCATTCTGGGTAATCTGGACTCAGAACCTTCTGGATCTTCTTCAGCTCGTTCTTCACAAAAGTGATGATGTTGTCCTCCAGCAGCTGGAACAGAATATTTATGAATGAGCCAATCAGACTGAAATCATGGAGCCAAACATCAGATCCATGTTGGACACACTGACGATCCACTGGTCTACAAAGAGCAGCATGGAGATGACTGTGAACAGAACAGATGTAACAGTAGTTGTTGTACATGTACAGACCATAAATATGGAGTCCAGCTGTGTTTGATGCTGCTGGGCAGACTGACCACTGGGACCCTCTGAGCTCTGCTGGTCCACTCTGTGGAGGAACCATGAAGGATTAGATCAACACAGGATAAAGATCCAGGAGTTTCTGCTCAAATAACTTCATCTGAATCAAGTCTGTCAAGTTTTAAACTCTCAGATTGTGAACATATCAGTAATTTTCAGTCTGTTTTCATGGACGTCCTTTCAGTGGTGATGTCAGGGATGATTTTGAAGAAGCTCATCAAACTGAACCATCAGCAGATCACTGCTCCAAAACCAGAACATGATCCGAGTCTCCCTCCACCACCAGAACACCAGCTTTACTAACGTGGTAGATCAGTGTAGTACAGATCAATAACTGATGAGTCATTTGATCAAAATCACTGAGTGCTTCACGTCTGACCCTCTGATGCTTCTGTAGACATTTTGCATATTTAATGAATGTCTGACAGTTTTACATTCATTCTATGAACACAGTGGAAATGTTGTGTTATAGTCTCCATGTTGTTTCCAGCATCATAAATTCTTAAGTTCAGAAAATTAGATTCTTTCTTCACAGCTGAAAAACAACAACATTTATTCTCTATTGAAATCTGCATCGTCCACTCCAAAGGTCACAATCTGAAGGTAACATCTGGTTTTGTTCCCTGTGGTTAACTCTGAGCATCAGTATGGTGGGATTTATCCACTACATCCACACCACTGTGGTTCAGTGTTGTCCTGATGGAGTAACAGCAGCCAGTATGATCCAGGCTTTAGCTGCTGGGTCTCTGTGTGACCTCTCAGACTGTTTAACAGATCAGACACAAAGAGAATCAGAGCAGCTCTGTTCTTTAAAGACAAACATGAACCCACTTAGGTCACACTTTCCCCACAGATATGAGCATCACTGTCCTCAAACAGCAAATGACCAAGTCGAACATTTGGATCTTTTCTCTTTCATTGTTTTCTTTTTAATGAATCTTTGTAACAATCTGAGGATGTTTCAGGTCATATTTATCCAGGAAACACAAACATGTAAAGGAGTCATCACAGCTCTCTGACCTCGTTGCTCCAGGTTCACCACTGAAGAATGGAGGGAAATCTTTGGACCGGTCACTCCTCACAGACGGACAGCTGGACCCTGCAGACTGTGACCTCTGACCTCTGCAGACACAAACATGATTGAAGCAGCTGTGATCACACAGACTGCAGATAATGCAGCTGTTTCCTGTCAGTAACATCCTCTTAGATTAGAGTTCAGCTTTTTACAGGAAAACTGGACAAAACTGATTTTTGTTACAAACTCATTTTCATTTCCTCTCAGCTCACAAACACAGTCAGACAATCAACCAGAGTCAACACTGATTATAATGTCAGTGCAGAATTATTTCTGTTACTCAGTGAGTTCAGCTCTCTGACCTCGTTGCTCCATGTGACAAGAGTTTCATGCTGTAAAATGTCAAAATGGTTGAATGTGGTGGAGTAAAAATGTGAGATGTCAGCTACTTTTCTTCAATATGAAATGTTTGCAGGGCCTGACAGGAAGTGGACGGACGCTCTGATCACTTCCTGTTTGCTGAAGTGGGTTTTCAGTTGTTTAGAAACCAAAGGCTTGTTTTAAAAGACAGTTTAAATGGGACTGAGGGAACGACGTGTTTGTAGTTTAGATCCAACAACATCAAGCAGTTTAATCAAAGGGTTCATGTTGCTAACAGCTCACCTCTCTGCAGCAGACACAGGCTGGACTTTAAAATCAATGAGGCCACCTTTAGACCAGTCACTCCTTAAGGACACAGAGCTGGCTTCAAAGTCAAAGTCAAAGTCAACTTTATTTGTTCGATTCTGCCACATGTACAGGACATACGGAGAATAGAAATTGCGTTACTCTTCAATCCCTAGATAAATAGCAAATGAACATTTAAATATATTTAAATATAAAAGTGATTAAAAAATGCAAGTAAAATAATTAAAAAGTAAAAATTTAAATAAATACAATTTTACATATAACAAGAAAGCTATATAATATACAATATAATGGGTAAGTGACATTGAGTGTAAACCAGGCAGAGTAGTGCAAATAGGCAAATAGTGCAAATGGAGATTTAGTAATGTACGGTAAGAGAAAGTGTAACAACAAAGTCTTATGAGGTAATGGCAGTCCAATGCTCCACAAAGTGACTGGTAACTGGTGCAGGCCAGTGAGTGAGTCAGAGAGTGTGCGTGTTTGTGTGTGTGTGACAGAGTTCAGTGAGACCGTGGAGGAGAGAGGGGAGAGGGGGCAGAATCGGGAGGGAGTTAAGCTTCCTGACAGCCTGATGGATGAAGCTGTCCTTCAGCCTGCTGGTCCTGGCCTGGAGACTCCGCAGTCTCCTCCCCGACGGCAGCAGCTTGAAGAAGCTTTGCATTGGGTGTGTGGGATCAGCCGCTATGCAAAGGGCTTTTTTAGTGAGACGGGTGCTGTAAATGTCCTGGAGGGAGGGGAGAGAGACACCAATGATCCTCTCTGCAGCTCTCACTATGCATTGGAGGGTTCTATGACAGGACGCATTGCAGGCTCCAAACCACACAGTGATGCAGCTCGACAGGATGCTCTCGATGGTGCCTCTGTAGAAAGTGTACATGATGGGGGCTGGTGCTCCTGCTCTTCTTAGTTTGCGGAGAAAGAAGAGACGCTGCTGTGATTTCTTGGCCAGTGCTGTGGTGTTGTACGTCCAGGAGAGATCCTCTGTGATGTGCACACCCAAGAACTTGGTGCTGCTCACTCTCTCCACAGACGCTCCGTCAATGGTCAGAGGAGCATGTTGGGTGTGCATTCTCCTGAAGTCCACAACAATCTCCTTCGTCTTCTCCACGTTCAGAGAGAGATTGTTGTCAGCACACCACGTGGCCAGGCGTCTCACCTCACTTCTGTAGTCGGTCTCATCCCTGTTGCTAATGAGACCCACCACCGTTGTGTCGTCCGCAAACTTGATGAAGAGGTTGGAGCTGTATGATGGAGTGCAGTCATGGGTCAGCAGAGTGAAGAGGAGGGGGCTCTGCACACATCCCTGCGGGGCCCCCGTGTTTAAAATGATGGTGCTGGATGTATTACTGCCAACCCGTACTGCTTGAGGTCTTCCGGTGAGGAAATCCAACAGCCAGTTGCACAGTGAGGTGTTGAGCCCCAGCTGGACCAGTTTTTGAATGAGCTGTTGGGGGATTATGGTGTTGAATGCTGAACTGAAATCTATGAACAGCATTCGAACATATGAGTCATTTTTGTCCAGGTGTGTGAGTGCCGAGTGGAGTGCAGTGGAGATGGCATCATCGGTTGAGCGGTTGGGCCGATAGGCAAACTGGAAGGGATCCAGGGAGGGGGGCAGGACAGTCTTGATGTGTTGCATGACTAGTCGTTCGAAGCACTTCATCAGGATGGGAGTAAGTGCAACAGGACGGTAGTCATTAAAGCAGGAGGGAGATGACTTTTTTGGAACCGGAATGATTGTGGTGGCTTTAAAACATGTGGGGACGACAGCCTGGATGAGTGATATGTTGAAGATGTCTGTGAAGACATCAGTGAGTTCCACTGCACAGTCTCTCAGTACACGACCAGGAATGTTGTCAGGACCCGGAGCTTTACGTGCATTGATCCTGCTGAGGGATCTCCTCACGCTGTCCGGGGACAGAGTCATCACCTGGTCACCAGGAGGGGGTGGGGTCTTCTGTGCAGTGGTGCTGTTTTGGACTTCAAAGCGAGCAAAGAAAGTGTTCAGCTCGTTCAGCAGGGGGATAGTGCTATCACAGGTCTGTGGTGGGGGCTTGTAATCTGTGATGGTCTGAATGCCCCGCCACAGGCTCCGTGAGTCTCTGCTGTCTTTGAAGTGATGAGATATTTTCCTGGAGTACTGTCTCTTAGCCTCTCTGATGCCACGGGAAAGGTTGGCCCTAGCTGTCCTCAGGCTTGCCTCGTCTCCAACTCTGAAGGCAACATTCCGAGCTTTCAGCAGCCTGTAGACCTCTCCTGTCATCCATGGTTTTTGATTGGCCCGGACAGTTATGGTTTTCGTGACTGTTACATCCTCAATACACTTGTTGATGTAGGCAGTAACAGTCTCTGCGTACTCCTGGAGGTCAGTGGTGTTGTTGTAGGTGGCAGCCTGCTTAAACATGTTCCAGTCTGTAGTATTAAAGCAGTCCTGTAGAGCCTCTGAAGACCCCTCTGGCCACACTTGTATCCGCTTACGAACCGGTTTGGTCACTTTAACGAGCGGTCTGTAAGCAGGCATTAGCATGACAGTGATATGGTCTGAGGCGCCGAGGTGGGGGAGGGGAAAAGCTTTGTAAGCTCCTCTCTGGGTGGTGTAAACAAAGTCCAGTGTGTTATTTCCCCTTGTTGGAAAGTCTATGTGTTGTTGTATTTTTGGAAACACGCACTTTAAGTCTGCATGATTGAAATCCCCAGCCAGGATGAGAAAAGCATCAGGATGGGCTGTCTGCTGCTCACTGATGTGCTGGTACAGTTCATTCAGTGCCTCACTCCTGTTGTTGACATTGGAGGAGGGAGGGATGTACACAGCGCACAGGAGTATGGCTGTATATTCCCTCGGTAGATAGAATGGCCGGCACTTAATAACCATTAACTCCAGCACTGGTGAGCAGTGTTTGCAGACCGCAACAGCATCGCGACACCAGGCATCATTGATGTAAACACAAAGTCCTCCCCCGCGGGTCTTACCTCCCGCGACGATGACTCTGTCAGCACGGTAGCATGTTAGCTGGTCGAGCTGAATGGCGCGGTCCGGGACACTGTCGCTGAGCCATGTTTCCGTGAACACAAAAGCACAGCAGTCCTTTACATTCCTTTGAGATGAACGTAGCAGTCGGATGTCGTCCAGTTTATTTTCTAGCGAGCGTACGTTGGCCAGAACGATAGAGGGGATGGCGGGTTTGTGTGGGCTAGCCGCTAGCCTAGCTCGGATGCCACCGCGCTTACCCCTCTTCTGCTTCCTCTCACACCGCTTGAGGCGCATCCATTGTGGGCGAAGTGCGGGAGTGGGGGTCGGTGATTGAGTAGGCCTTCGGAGCAGACCCAGATCTTTCAGCTTCTCGGTGTCCACAGAGTTTAACTTAAAAAGTTTGTTTCTGCCGATGTCGAGAAGAAGTGTTCGGGCATATCCTCGCTTGCACACAGATAGACGCGACAAAGACTTACAAAAACACTGCAACTTACAGGACGAAAAACACGAAAAAGTAGTTTGTTCGGGAGAGAGAGAAGCCGCTGCGTGTGCACGCGCCGCCATGTTGGATATGTTTTGGATAGGTTGGATAGGTTCATGTTTACGTTTAGTTCCTTGTTTCTTCCTGTGAATAATGATGCAGCAGTGATGTGAGTGCTGAGCTGTGACATGGAGAAGAGTCATGGACAGTTAGAGATGGTCATCTCACCTCTGAGCTTTGGTCTGGCTCTCATGTTCCCCACACAGAGTGCTTTTAGAGGGAGGGACTCCCTCCTCTCTGTCCTCACACTGATCCATGCTGCTCAATTCACATCAGCTCACACACACTTTCTACCTGCAGAGGAAACAAATCATTCATGTGCACATCAGCTGAAATCCTCCTTTCATCATGTGTGCTGTCCAAATATCAGCTGCTTCTTTCCTGCTTCATCTCAGTGTCAGCTGGATGCAGTCAGACAGCAGTGTGAGGCAGAGGAAGCTGCCATCAGCTGCTCTGCTATCAGTCCACTAGATGGAGCCTGAAGCACACACGATGCATTCACTGACACACACTGAGTCACTGTGACTGGAAGCTTCAGTCAGTCCAACACGTGTGAACAACATTTTAAACGTTTCAGCTGATCCAGGATTCAAAGAGGATCAGCAGAGTTAAAGCTTCACACTAATTCTTCCTGCTGAGTTTGCAGAGAACTGCACACACACTGATTCACTGCTAATGAGAAGCTTCTTCCATCCAGTAATTCATCATCCATCAGCTCTGCTGCTGCTCTCAGTCCTGGACTCTGATCACAAACTAAAAGCAGCTTTTTAACCCGTGTCTGTAAGAACTCTTAGTGTTAGCTTAGTGTTAGCTTAGCTTTAGCTTAGTGTTAGCTTAGTGTTAGCATGCTGTGTGGCTAGCTTAGCGTCAGAGCTCTGCAGGTGTCTCGTGTGTAAATATTAATCACAGTGACAGTAAAGGAGGTAAAGGGCTGTGACGTCATCACGTACGCTGCGTCCTCTGTGGGCTCTGAGTGAACTCAAAGTACAAACTACAAGTACACAAACACGAACGTAGCTCAGAGTGGCGGACACACTCGGCCTCGTTGGTCCAGCTGTGAGTCCGTTACCGTGAACTATGGAGCGGCAGATTTGTGCTGAACTAAGCTGCACACAGCTGATGTTAGCCAGGAAACATTACACACTGACTTTAATGGAGAGACCGGAAATACAAACACACACAGTTTGTTGTGTGAAGAAATCAAACACGAGCTGAACAAACAGTAAAGTTCCTAAAGACAAACTGTTAAAGGAGGAAACAAAGCAAACTTACAGTTTCTTCACACCAACAACAAGCTCCACTCCACACCTGGACACTAAACACGGACACACAGGTGAGCTGCTTCCTGGAAGGAGGCGGGGCTCCACCTGAAACTCAGCACAGGTGGGAGGGGCTCAGCTCTGTGTGTGCTGATGTGTTAACTTTAAAAATATGCCGTCTGACTGCTCAGACTGAGTCAGAGTAAAGTTCACATGCTGACGTGTGGAGACATGAAACCTTGTTGTAGCTGCAGGCGTGAACACACTGATCCCAGATCAGCTCTGCTGTATTTGTAACATGAACATTTCTGCTGCAAAGCTTCAAATGTTCAGCATGTTTCTCTGTTTCCAGTCTATAGATCCAGTCACACTTTCTACCTTCACCTGTGCAGTAAAGACTGAGAGCAGAGCTGAAAGCAAGCGTCCAATCAGTGAGCAGCATCAACACCTGAGCTTCATTCAGACTCTGTTATTGAAGATGTTGTTGGTACAAAGTTCATCTGCTGCTCACATGAATCCATGAAAGATTTATTTCACTGAATGTTTCTTCAAAGCTCATTTCAACCTGTTGAAGTCATGAATGAAAGTGCAGACTGAGAGTGGATCACATGATGTTTGAGGTGTGTCATGTGACATGTTCAGTATTGTCACACATGTCTAGATTGTCCCTGATATCATAGCTGCTCAAACACTGATGATTATATTTGAAGAATTATTCCTGATGGCAGCAAAGTTTGAATGGAGCTCTCTGTCTGTGCTGATTTGTCGCCCTCTGGAGGTCAAAGCACAAACTGCATGATGTCACTGTAACCACCACAGAGACAGGAAGTGTTTTTATGACTGAAACACTGAAATGATGCTAACGGCTGTCGTTAGGCTCACTGACAGCAGTGCTGATGTGTTCATGTCCAACACTGGCTCAGGTCAGACTCCTTCATCCTTCTCCAGCGTGAGGCCGCCCTCAGACCCACAGGAGCTCTGACCTTTGACCTCCTGACCCTAACCATTTTAGTCTTGTTGCATCTTTAAATGCAAATCCATCCAAACTGTAGCCGAGCAAAAGAAGCTGGAAGCTGTTCTATGAATGATGTTGTTGAAGGAGCTTGGAAAGAAAAGCGTCTGGACTTCTTTAAGTTGCTTGAAGAGGGACATGGACGTCTTAACGCCCACTCACATCCTGGGACATTTGATCACAGGAAATCACATGATGGGGTGGGGCTAGATCTCACAATGGGTTCACCCAAAACCTTGGCTGATTGAGACCCACACCCGTTCTCACACCGTGGCTCGTGTGATTAGGTAGAGGATCAACAGGGGCTCCATGTCCCTGAATTTAAACTGAATCTAAACACACCGTGCACAATGCCAAGTTAGATAATGGTTAAAAGAACAAGATAAGAATAAATAAAAAGATAAAATAAGGATAAGAAATAACTTAAAAAATAAAATAAAAAGATAAATAACTGCAAATAAGTACAAATAAGTAACTGAAGACACGTGTGGTCTGCAGATGTCGATGTACATGGATGTTGTGACCAGGAGATATTTCATTTTGTATTCTTATGATCACAGTTATAATCAGAAGTATCAATCATTAATCATTTACCATTGTTGAACCAGTTGACAGAATAGTCTTTGAACCATATCTAGGTTAACATTAATCTACACAGATTATCAGTACTCTAATCAGTCTATTGTTGTTCTGTACTATTCATGTTATTTGCTTAAAGCTGTTTCACAGTTCTGTAATCACTCAGAAGCCTGTGGGGCCTGCTGGACCCTGCCTTGGTTCTATGTTCAGTTCTGCACGTACACAGGCCTTGAAAGTACATGCACGCTCTTATACAACACATGAATGTGTACACACACCCTTAGTAAGAATAGGAGGGTTGTCTGAGGACAGTTTTCCGATAGATATACTTTCACAATAGACACGAATAGATATACACACAACACACACTGGTTTTCTCTGAGTGCTGGGCTGAGTGGAAACATCTGGAGGCCTTATAAGGAGAACTTGTGGAGTGAGGGGAACTTCCTGAGTTCTGAGAACTGACTGATACTTATCATGTGACTTGACGTCATCATTGTAATAAAAGCTTTGTGAGATGCTTGCTCGGGGGAGATCGGCTCTAAAAGGCTTGTGATGCTCATCTTCCCCATATGTACATATGTATAATAAAAATCACTATTCTGACATCTACTGAGACCATGCAGTCGTTTGTCTCTTCCTCAAATTCGAACCTTGACAATCTGGTGCCGAAACACCGGTTTGAGGAGGGATATTTTAAGGAGCCTGGCTGACGGTCTAGTGGTGTCAGACGGACGGCCAGGAGCTACACTGAGTGATGGGCCCTGAAATATGAGAGGTAAGCACCGCCTGTTGATGGATCTCCAAAGGTGCCGAATTGGAAATTGAGCGCTAAATTAAAGGTTCACTCAGTGGGGCTTCTGTTCTGTCCGGGGTGATTTTGGGGTAATTAGTGTTAAAGGCAGGGAATAGTGAACTGAGTAAATTTATTGCTGTTTATTTTGGGGGTGAATTTTGAGTTAAGAAGTTATGTGTTTGAGTTAATACGGTTTAAGGTGTGTGGAAACAAATAGATACGGTTTAAGAGGTTTATCTGTGGGTTGACTGGGATGCCAGCCAGTCAATCGGTAGTGTAGGGATAATTTGGTTTTGATTGAGTAGCAAAAACGCGGTTTTGGGTCTCAGGTAATTAAACTGGAGGGCAGGGTACCCACAGTGAGGCTTTTAAAATAAGTAAATTTAATTTAGGACTGGGGCGTGGCCCCTAAGGGCGTAGTTCAGCTCAGCGCTGTGGCGGCGACACCTGACAGTGGACGCACCGTTAGGCTATTTGCTTGGTTGGTTGCCAGGGGGATTCGGGCGCCCCGAATAAACCGAAACGGTCGAAGGGAGACCGTTTCTTTTACTGCGCCAGATTGACAGATAGAGTCGCGGACCGGCCGCTTCCCATAAAAACGTCAGCTGCCTGTCAACTTTAAGTATAGCCAAAAGCGTGAGCCAGGATTTCATTGCCTTTCACGCAGCTGGTGGAGTTCCAGGTGTCCGGCGGGGTGTGGTTTTAAATTATCTAGCGTTAGTAATGAGGCCGTTGTCAAGGCGGCGTACTTGAGACGGGTAATTGATCAGCAAGAGCGAGGCTCTGGGCTGAAAGATGCTTTTAAATTAGTCAAAAATTTAGCAACACCAGCAGAGAAATAGAGAAGTGAGATAAAGTTGTTCTGGCATATGGTGTTTTCTTAGGAATTCGAGCGCTATCGGGAGGGCGTTCCCGAGGCGTGTATTGACCAGCAAGGCGAGGCCTGGGCTATAGGGGCTTTTAAATTAGTCAAAAAAGTTAGGTGTAACCTCTTCTGGTATGACGTCTATGCGGGCCCGTGTGTATATAGATTATAAATTACCGGTGTGTGTAAATAAGTTGTATAAATCTGTTAGATCTGAAACTCCTGCTAAAAAACTTCCTCTCTACAACTCTTTTCTCTTCTCTCCCTCTTTCTCTCAGTTGGGATTCTGTGTGTGTATGTGTGCTGGAGAAATAAAAAAAGGAAAAGGGTCTCTCTCTCTGTCTCTGTGAGGGAAAAAAGGTGGGGGCCGAGTGAGCCCGCGGGGCCGAGCGGGTCCGCGGGAGCGAGCGTGTATGCTGTATGAGGAAGAAGGGAGTGAGAGGGAGCGAGTGAAAAGAGTAACCGAGTATTTGGTGATTTTTTTATTATTTCAGAGGCACTGGGTAAGAGTTTTGACTTTAGCTGTGAGAGTTGTGAAAAGAGCAGGTTTTTCTTTTGTTGTAGACTGTGAGTAATCGGTGTTTTTCTGCCTATTGTGCTGCGTGGAAGACACAGAAGTGTAGAAATGTTTGTGGTTTATCTTTGTTTGACGTTTTATACAGAGTTGGTTGATTCAGGGTGATTTCTCCCGTTTAAGGGAGGAGTTGCATTGTGGTTATGTTAAAGCTTTGCTGTAGGGGTATGTGTGTGATTTTGTGCTGGCTTCGCATGTTTAAATGGATGCATAGAAGTTTGTCAGTGAGAAATTGTTATGGTTGGGTTTAAAGTTAGTAAAGAGTCAAACAACCCCCACTGTTTTAAAAAGGCCCAAAACATCATAAAAGACACCTCACATCCTGGCCACTCCCTGTTCGAACTGTTGCCCTAAGGCAGACGGTACAGGGCAATCAGAGCAAGGACTAATAGACTCAAACACAGCTGTTATCCAACTGCAATAACACATCTGAATACTACAAAAATGTCCACCATGCCACTCTTGTGTTAATCTATGCACGGTCTGAAGCATGACGGTGGGGATACTTAGTATTTTAAGTATTCTATCTATTTTATTGATTGAATTTTATTGTTTTTTTTTATATTTGATATTACTAGGGATGATGCAATGATCGGGGACCATTCTTAATGTCGTCGGTCTCATGACAATGACAATAAAGTTTTTGATTTTGATTCTGATTCTGAAATACACCCTCCTCAAGAGTTCAATGATTTAGGCAGTTATGTTTATACAAATACTAAATGTATGTTTAGTGTCTTCATACAGGTGTTTTTTCTTAACCTGGAAGCCTGAGTACGGCAGCAGAAGACAGGCCAAGCTTTGGCTAAAATTCACGGCTGGACACCAGAGTTGTCCTCACCCCTCCCGGTAAAACAAAAAAGAGAGAATGTAGTTTGAGGCAGGTTTTTCTCGCTGAACTGCTCTGGGTGCTGTGTCCCTGAATCTCACCAGTGTTAACCTCTGGCGGAAGACATGGGGAAAAGGAAGAGATGTTCTTGGTAAATCACTGAAACAAATAGAACCACACACAACCAGAGAAAGGTATGAGAAGGGTGAGGAACAGACACATGTGCGTGTTAGAGAAATGCCTCGTTTGAGAAAAAGTTAAATTAACCCATATACAGACGCACCCATACATGCAATGAAGAAACAGCTTATATACATGTGCACGTACATGCAAGGTTAAAGTAGCGACACTTAACATACACCTGTTTTTAAATGATATAGTTTATACATTACTGACAAATAAACGCTTTGGGTTGCAGGACAACAACGTAACGTCAAAAGACAAAGACACGGGTCTGATGATTAAGGGAGGACACGACAAATTTAGTGGTTAAAAGGGTCGAATTGGGACATGTTTTTGTTGATTGTTTAAGACAAATGACTACTGAATGGTAGAAAATTCCTTTTTAGGTTTCTAAACAGGATCTTAAGAATTTTAACACGTACCTGTGTTGTCCTGTCAACTTGAGGGGTTATGAGTTGATTATATGGTGAGAAAAAAAACAAAAAAGGGGGGAGACGAGATCTCGTTGTTTCTCCCCTCTCGGGATAACACAGCCAACACAGCACAGCCAACACAACATCATTTTCCTGTTCGCCTGTTTTGTTTTGTTTTTGTTTTTTCTGAAAGCCGAAGCTGACCTGGACTCCTACCCTCCCCTCTACCATCGTTGCCCTCTCCGCGACCATCTTTGACCCTTTGACCCCTGAAGGCCACAGCAGCTGAACTCACAACAACAACTTGAGGATGTCAACAGTGCTGCAAAAGAGCGATCTCATGCAGCAGAGACGGAGAGCACTAAAACCTAACGCCCGTTTCACTACACGGGGGAAATTCCCAGGCTGCGTCAGCTGACAGAGCTGTGACGAGACGCGCATTAAGCCCGGAGGAAAAGGGAGGGTGAGCAGAAGTATGCTGACCTCTGAGAAGAGCCGAACGGAAGAGCTGCAGAAGGCCGTGGAGCAGAGTAAGGACAACATAAACAGACTCCAATCTGACGTGGAAGGAAAGACTCTGAGGTTTTTTGCCCTCAGTAAGAGCTTAAGGCATCAGAGCAGAAACTGAGCATGGCTCCGGAGGAGCTGGCTGCTAATGGAACTCATCAGTCAGATGTGGAGCTTCACGTACAGGACTTGTAATCAGGCGGAAGCTTGCTGGAGCAGGAGGTCGTCAGACTTGACGCAAAGCTCCAACAGCAGGAGTAAACCCTGAAAGACCATACAGAAGCAAAAGGGTCAAGGTACAAGGAGAAGATGCAGGCAGCTGCAACAACGGATGAAAACAGACCCAAAGAGGAGGGGAGGACCCTAGGCCATGCGTCAGGCCGCTGGTTTACCTAAACTACAGAACAGGAAGGTGATGAACACAAACATACACCAACACGCGAACACACACTTCTGCATGCGCCGACTTAGAATGAAGAGAAACACACACATGAACACTTATGCACTCGTTGAGGGAGTGAAAACTGATACATACCCATGCACTAAAATCAAAATGTTGATTTAATTTACTAAGAAGTGACACACAATGCCCCAGCTGCTGCAATGAAGAATGCTTTACTGACAAAGGCTCAATGCTGCACACGACAACGTCAAATACAGAATTTGCTATAATAATAAGCCCAGAGGGCATTTGTGTGGTTTGGGGAGCAGAGTCCGGAGCGGTTTGGTTATGAAAATGATGCCTGTGCGAGATATCTGGGGCTTAAGGCCTCGACTTAATTGTTTACTCTACACTAAAAAGAAAAGAAAACACTCTGAGCAGTGGTGCAGAGTGAAAACGAGGAATTAACAGTGTGAGTTTTATTTCAGAGCGCCACGTCATTGTGATGGAGATTTAATAAAGGAGGAACACACGGACAAAGAAGAAGAGAAGGGGGGGCAGCCCTTGAACGCGATTGCCTGAGGCATTAAAGTTCTGTACTAAATTCTGGTTTCCAGTGTGAGAAAAGTCACGCAGTGCCAGTAGTAGAGCTAGGTTGAGTGATGATTCTAAATTACTGAAAGTAAATCATCGTACACCGTTCAAGTTTCATGATAACGGGGATCTAGACTTTGTTGAACCCTAGGCAATTTGAACAGGCAAAAGTCGAGTGACCAAGTAGCAGTTGAATAAAAGTCATTGAATAAGTGTTGAAATAAACTGGCAGAATTAAGAGAATTAAAACATTTCAAGAGCTCAACTTACTTAATGGTTCAATTTTGTTTCACGAACGCAAAACATATAGGTTTATGAATATGAAAAGGTTGAGGTGGTGTTGATTTGACTCTGTGTAGGTTTAGGTTGGTATTTTTATTGATGGGAAGAATATTCAGTGACAAGTCCTAAGACCCGGGCGTCTGCATTTTGTTTTTGTTATTTTTCATTTTATTTTGTTTTATATTTACTGATTTTTGTTTGTGAATCTTTTCTTTAAGCAGATCTGCATATCGGAAATTACAAGCATTACACGTCGGCGAGAAAATTGTTGTAAGTGAGTTTCTCCGCATTGAAATGGGTTCTGGAGGAAACACTTGTGGGGACAATTAGAAACGAGAGTCCCTGTTTAAAAAAGGATTCAGCGAGGTAATCCAAATTCAAGTTCTTGTTTTCTTTTTGAGATGACGTCATTTTGCTGAGTGTGGAAACTAAATGCGACGACAGGTTTCACTATCAGCAAAGAATGGATGAATGGATGAAAGACTGGAAACAAAAACAAACGGACTGACTGGTAAAAGATGACAAGACTTGACCATGACTCAAGGTTAACCACCTCCACCTAGATAGGATAAAAGGGTGGATGAATTTATGTGTGTTTCTTTTACAGGAGTAGAAGGATGACAAAATATTCGAGGATGAGTGAACCTTTAAATGCCATTTTTGTGTCTTGTGTTGTTTACAGAGGTAACTGCGCAGCGTTACCATTTACATTTTCTTCCCTACAGGGTTACAGTTTTAATGTTTTTCTATTACAGGATTTCTGGGCGGATGTGTGAAGAAACGGTGTTTATGGGTTAGGAGTTGGTGATGCTATTACACTGTATTCTGGTGAGAGTGTTGGGGGAGACACACCCTGTCTTGAAAACTGTGATTCTTTTATAGGAAATGTTTTTATAGCACCTGTGGGATGTGGATGGCTGACTACGGTCAATGTGCTGCTAATGTTTGCTTTGCTTTGTTAAGAATGCGTGAGAAGGGTGCAGTAGAAAACAGACAAGTGACATGAAAACAAGTAATAATAACAAATAACAAATTTGGGGACAGGTTAACCTAGAGCCCACTAACTGGCCATTAGGGGCTCTCGCTCTCTCTCTTGGAATAACATTGCCCAAAGGGTGAATAAAGCAAATTGTGGCAATAATAGTGATTTAATGATTGGAGAAACCTGAACATGATACTTGTCTGTTGTGCTGAATCGTTTATTACTCTTATGATTTGCAGGTGGTTGTAAATAAGCTGTTTACTTTAACAGGTTTGCTTTCTAGCTGAATTGCAAAATACAACTAGAACGATTAATTGAGACTAATCGCAACTAACCGGAAACTGAGGAGGTTCTATATAAGGAAGAATTGAAACAGGTACAAAGTGCATTTGATCTTTAATTGCAGGTGGGACCAGGAAGATTTTTTGGTACAGATTGCAGGTTGTTGCTCATTATAGAATTGTGCTCAGGTTCATAAAGGCAAAACCTATATAGGGGGTCTATAATTCGGTTTGTGTTTTAATAATTTAGGTATGGCAAAATTAAAGGTTTCTAGACGATTTAGGGAACGAGTGAGAAGCATAATTAGATGATCAGAAACTGAGTATTACACTCAAGTTAGAATTAAGAATGCCCAATTTGTTTGAGGTCTGTTGTTCATTTTTATACACACATTGCAAATGTGCTTATAAGGAGCTGGCACTTAGTCTGTGAAGGTCAAAAGCTTCATCCGACAACGGATCGGATTGATATATTGGTGCTATTGACTTCACGTGCAGAGGGTTAAATGCATGCACGCTTACACACATAAGCATGGCATGGGATTGGAATAAACAAAGTCAACAACATTAGGTTAGGAGAGCCAGCGCAGGAGAGGTGTTGGCTTTCTGTCTCTTGCAGAGAAGGGAACAGACGCCAGACGGGGACACGGAGATATGGGGACCCTTCACAGCAACTGGGGTCAAGTGTCATGGCCTTGGGGCTCCTTGATAAGATGGATCCCATAACCACAGCGATAACCAGGAAGGGGTTGGCGAAAACTAGGAACACCAGAGACCAACGAGATCTGTGTAACGACTGAAGGGTGGTATAACCCCGGAAGACGAAGAAAGAAGAATCCGAGGGCGTTTCTTCACTCCAAGAGGAGGTGGTAAAGGGGCCTGAAGCGTGTCAGGCTGAAACTCGAGTCTGAAGCTAAAAGAACAGCTGGGTTGTGGGAAAATTGGAAAACAACGGAGGTGTTGGGATTGATAAGTGTCATAACGTGTTTGTTTGGTTTGGAAATAAATCCTGGTGTGAGTTGGGCTGGCAAGCCAGCCCAAAGAGGAGGAATGTGACCAGGAGATATTTCATTTTGTATTCTTATGATCACAGTTATAATCAGAAGTATCAATCATTAATCATTTACCATTGTTGAACCAGTTGACAGAATAATCTTTGAACCATATCTAGGTTAACATTAATCTACACAGATTATCAGTACTCTAATCAGTCTATTGTTGTTCTGTACTATTCATGTTATTTGCTTAAAGCTGTTTCACAGTTCTGTAATCACTCAGAAGCCTGTGGGGCCTGCTGGACCCTGCCTTGGTTCTATGTTCAGTTCTGCACGTACACAGGCCTTGAAAGTACATGCACGCTCTTATACAACACATGAATGTGTACACACACCCTTAGTAAGAATAGGAGGGTTGTCTGAGGACAGTTTTCTGATAGATATACTTTCACAATAGACACGAATAGATATACACACAACACACACTGGTTTTCTCTGAGTGCTGGGCTGAGTGGAAACATCTGGAGGCCTTATAAGGAGAACTTGTGGAGTGAGGGGAACTTCCTGAGTTCTGAGAACTGACTGATACTTATCATGTGACTTGACGTCATCATTGTAATAAAAGCTTTGTGAGATGCTTGCTCGGGGGAGATCGGCTCTAAAAGGCTTGTGATGCTCATCTTACCCCATATGTACATATGTATAATAAAAATCACTATTCTGACATCTACTGAGACCATGCAGTCGTTTGTCTCTTCCTCAAATTCGAACCCTGACACTAAGCATTTTCCCTTTCCAGTTCACAATCAATCCCACCCCTAGGTCAAAAATATGTATAGGACAATTGGCCTCATCTAATATTTTGTATGAACCTGTCCAGCTGTCCAGTGATTAAACGACAAGTAGATGGAGGCAGGACTCCACAGCAGGGGCATACTCCATAATGTGCTGTGCATTCTCATATGTATATTATATATATTGCTCACTTATTGTATTTACCAACATCAAGGAGTTATGAGCAAAGAAAGGCCACCATAGTGCATGTTTAAATAGGGAAAGTTTATTGATCAAAATGTATTACGCAGATACGCATTACATTTTTTTCAGCCCCCCAATCGAGAAAACAAAACCAATTACATGTTCAAAGCAACGGAACGGTGGCCCAATATCAGAGAGAACTCCACTCTTGAGTGAGCAGATGATTGAGCAGTCCGTTTTATTTTGCAGATTCAAGCTGCTCTTCAAAGTTTTCACCACCAGATGTCACTGGAGAGGACTGTGTTGAAAAGCTTCGAGTAATGAACCGTTTTTCAATACAAGCTTCAGTGCTTCGGAAAGCTTCATTTGGCCATCACTAGATTAAGTCATTTGTTCATACTTACTTTGTTTGTCTTTTCAGTCTTCATGAGGGTCAGGTGTGGGGAAACGCCCGCCCGGCATTTCCTCATTTTAAAGTCCTGCTGATGTATGACATCAGCAGGTCAAACCAAGTGGAGGGGTTTGTTTTTCCATAGAGATGCTTCCTTTTGTTTGTTTTAAGGTTTAAATGGATTTGTTGAATGTGTTTCTTTTCATCAATACTGCCATTTAGTTGTGTAAATGTGCATATTAGAAGTGTGAAGAGGTTTTGTGTTTTAGATCATCTGTGGAGAGTTTTAGATCCCTCAATTTGAGTGAGTGGTACTGGCTGGGCAATTGGAGGGAAATTGATGGCCCTATTTAAAGCCAGTCTCTACCATAGTGATGGCTAAATGAAGCTTTCTGAAGCTTGTATTGAAAAACGGTTCATTACTCGAAGCTTTTCAACACAGTCCTCTCTGGTGACATCTGGTGGCCAAAAATATGAAGAGCAGCTTGAATCCACAAAAGAAAACCAACTGCTTCATAATGACTGCTCACTCTACAGAGTGGAGTTCTGTCTGATATTGGGCCTCCGTTGTGTTGTTTTGAACGTGTATTTTTGGTGATAAAAAAATGTTTTTTATTTGTTTCATAAATAATGTTGACCACTAAACTTTCCTTGTTTAAACATGCACCATTGTGTGGTCTTTCTTTGCTTGTGACTTCTTGATGTTGGTAAATACAATAATTGAAAAATACCACGTTACATATAACATACATATAATAATGCACATTATGGAGTATGCTTCTGCTGTGAGGTCCTGCCTCCGTGTACTTATGCAATTAATCGCTAGACGGGTATATTTATAAATAATATTATATTAGGGAAATTTTCCCAGACATATTTTTGATCTGGGGGTAGAACTGATTGTGAACTGGAAAGGGAAAATGCTTATGAACTTGCAAATTAAAAACATGATGCATTTAAAATAACCCTTTTTCATTTTTATTTAAGAAGAAAATTTATTCTAGTGTGCGATGGCCGAAACTGTTCCTTTTCGTGGAGAGGAGGTCGATTATCTTGTTAATAATTTCACCTCCTCACTACGTACGACTCTGGATACTGTAGCTCCTGTGAAAACTAAGGCCTCTAATCAGAAGTACCTGATTCTGTGTTATAATTCTCAAACACTTACCCTAAAGCAGATGACTCGTAAGCTGGAGAGGAAATGGCGTGTCACAAATTTAGAGGATCATCATTTAGCCTGGAGAAATAGTTTGCTGCTTTATAAGAAAGCCCTCCGCAAAGCCAGAACATCGTACTATTCATCACTGATTGAAGAAAATAAGAACAACCCCAGGTTTCTCTTCAGCTCTGTAGCCAGGCTGACAAACAGTCAGAGCTCTGTTGAGCCAACCATCCCTTTAACGTTAACTAGTAATGACTTCATGAACTTCTTCACAAATAAAATTTTTATCATTAGAGAAAAAATTACCAGTAATCATCCCACAGATGTAATATTATCTACAGCTACTCTTAGTACCATTGATGTTAAGTTAGACTCTTTTTCTCCAATTGATCTTTCTGAGTTAACTTCAATAATTACTTCCTCCAAACCATCAACGTGTCTTTTGGACCCCATTCCTACAAAACTGCTCAAAGAAGTCCTGCCATTAATTAATTCTTCGATCTTAAATATGATCAACCTATCTCTAATAATCGGCTATGTACCACAGGCCTTCAAGCTGGCTGTAGTTAAACCTTTACTCAAAAAGCATCTCTAGACCCAGCAGTCTTAGCTAATTATAGGCCAATCTCCAACCTTCCTTTCATATCAAACATCCTTGAAAGAGTAGTTGTCAAACAGCTAACAGATCATCTGCAGAGGAATGGCTTATTTGAAGAGTTTCAGTCAGGTTTCAGAGCTCAGCACAGCACAGAAACAGCTTTAGTGAAGGTTACAAATGATCTTCTTATGGCCTCTGACAGTGGACTCATCTCTGTGCTTGTCCTGCTAGACCTCAGTGCAGCATTCGATACTGTTGACCATAATATCCTATTAGAGCGATTAGAACATGCTGTAGGTATTACAGGTACTGTGCTGCAGTGGTTTGTATCATATCTATCTAATAGACTCCAATTTGTGCATGTAAATGGAGAGTCCTCTTCACACACTGAGGTTAATTATGGAGTTCCACAGGGTTCAGTGCTAGGACCAATTCTGTTTACATTATACATGCTTCCCTTAGGCAGCATCATTAGAAGACATAGCATACATTTACACTGCTATGCAGATGACACCCAGCTCTATCTGTCCATGAAGCCAGATAACACACCAATGAGTTAAACTGCAGGAATGTCTTAAAGACATAAAGACCTGGATGGCCGCTAACTTTCTGCTTCTTAATTCAGATCAAACTGAGGTTATTGTACTCGGCCCTGAAAAGCTTAGAAATATGGTATCTAACCAGATTCTTACTCTGGATGGCATTACCTTGGCCTCCAGTAACGCTGTGAGGAACCTTGGAGTCATTTTTGACCAGGACATGTCCTTCAACGCACATATTAAACAAATATGTAAGACTGCTTTCTTCCATTTGCGCAACATCTCTAAAATTAGAAATATCCTGTCTCAGAGTGACGCTGAAAAACTAGTTCATGCATTTATTACTTCCAGGCTGGACGACTGTAATTCATTATTATCAGGATGTCCAAAAAACTCCCTGAAAAGCCTTCAGCTAATCCAAAATGCTGCAGCAAGAGTCCTGACAGGGACTAGAAAGAGAGAGCAGATTTCTCCTGTTTTGGCTTCCTGTTAAATCCAGAATTCAAAATCCTGCTCTTCACATACAAGGTCTTAAATAATCAGGCCCCATCTTATCTTAATGACCTTGTAGTACCATATCACCCTATTAGGGCACTTCGCTCTCGCTCTGCAGGCCTACTTGTTGTTCCTAGAGTATTTAAAAGTAGAATGGGAGGGAGAGCCTTCGGTTTTCAGGCCCCTCTTCTGTGGAACCAGCTTCCAGTTTGGATTCAGGAGACAGACACTATCTCTACTTTCAAGATTAGGCTTCAAACTTTCCTTTTTGCTAAAGCATATAGTTAGGGCTGGACCAGGTGACCCTGCACCCTCCCTTAGTTATGCTGCAATAGATGTAGGCTGCCGGGGGATTCCCATGATGCATTGAGTTTTTCCTTTCCAGTCACCTTTCTCACTCACTATGTATTAATAGACCTCTCTGCATTTAATCATATCTGTTATCAATCTCTGTCTCTCTTCCACAGCATGTCTTTATCCTGTCTTCCTTCTCTCACCCCAACCAATCACAGCAGATTGTCCCGCCCTCCCTGAGCCTGGTACTGTCGGAGGTTTCTTCCTGTTAAAAGGGAGTTTTTCCTTCCCACTGTCGCCAAAGTGCTTGCTCATAGGGGGTCATATGATTGTTGGGTTTTTCTCTGTATCTATGAAGCGCCTTGAGATGACTTTTGTTGTGATTTGGCGCTATATAAATAAAATTGAATTGAATTGAATAATTTCTCCTGCCTTAAGAAAAATCCCTTCACATGGCACAGAAGAGGCTGGAGTGCAGAGAAACTGGTAGAGATGCAGTTGTACAGTCTACCTGGGCCCCACAAACTATCAGCTAAAGAGAATAAATACATTAAATTGCTGCACATTTTGTAGACTAACATTTTAAGATTATTTTAAAAATAAAATATATCTTTTTATAACATTAAATGTTACGAGTCAAATGGAAGTCTTTCTAAATATATTTAATGAAATTTATATTATGAAAAACAGATTTTTGACATTTTACGTTTTTCCCGTTTCCAAATAAAATAAACACGCACAAAACAAAAGCAATCAGCCAGAACACAAAGCTGGAAAACCCACCCGATTGACCAAAATCTACTCAAAATACTCCCACACAACAGAACCTCCTCTATTCCTCGCTGGCTCCAAATCTCTCAGTAGAAATATCAGTGGTTTGCTCTCTGTCACCATCAAAATCCCGCGAATGATTCACCTGCTTATAAACCATTGAATCAGATACCGAAGCAGTCACGCTCTAAATGAAGCTTCGGACGTCACTGATCACATGACTCTGGCCAAACGAATCAAGCTTCAACACAGTGCTTCTGAAGCAGTGTGATTTTTTTGACACACGCACCGGAGCGTCAGCTTCAAGCGAGCCATCACTACTCTACCAGATTCAAGAGAGAGCAGAGGTGAGCTGTGTTACCAGATCCATGTTCTGTTGAGTTTTGTTAATACAGTTGATTTGGGGGAAGTTTCACATTAAATTAAGTTCACTGTAAATAAATTGCTCACCTTTGGAAACCTGAAATGTCTGCGTAGTCTGCTTCCCACCACCTTCCTTGACATTTGAGTCTGACAATCTCACATACTGGTTAGTGTAAATGGGACATAGAAACCTTTACATTTAATCCCTTCACCTGATATCTAGTGTCAAAGAATATCAAAGCTGTAAAAGCTGTTTACAGCTATTAAAACAAGCTCGGCTTTACAAAAGAAGACATGCCCTTGGATAAAAGAGTCTATCTTAAACTTAAGGAGAATATGCCGCAAAACGGGACGACTATGGAAGAAAAGCAAACTCCTTAAATGACAAATGAAAACTGTTAGATCAAATATTTTTCTAGACTCATATCAAAAAACAAGAGAAATCCCAAGTTTCTTTTTGACAAAATTAGTGATATTGTCTCCCCAGATGTGGTACCTTTAGATGTACACTCTAAAGTAGATAGTAGTAAACTCCTCCAATTTTTTGTTGACATGATTAAAGAAATCAATGCTGAAATCTTCCCAAAGCTTTCTTGTTCTCCGAGTCAGGCACTCCCTTTGTACTCCTGGTCAACTTTTACAACTGCAAAATATATATTGAAATAGCAGCCCTGGTGGACAAAATGAAGCCACCTACAAGCCCCTAAGACATTGTCCCCATTAAGCTCTTCATCAATGCCTTTGACACCATTGGTCCTTGGGTTGGGAACCTTTTTAATGTTTCTCTTCAGACTGGGGTGTTCCCCAGCTTTTTTTAAACATGCCATTGTGGAACCAAGGCTCAAAAAACCCAACCTGGATCCAACACTACTTTAAAATGTAATCTCCAAACTCCCATTTATGTCAAAACTCCTTGAGAAGGCAGTAGCTTTCCACCTCACAGCATACTTGGAGAACTATAACTTCAATGAGCGTTTTCAGTCTGGGTTCTGTAAATTGCATTCCACTGAGACAGCACTACTGAAAGTTACTAATGATATTATGATGTCAGCAAGCTCCGGAGAATACACAGTCCTCTTCTTGTTAGACCTTACCTCAGCCTTTGATACAGTCAACCATACCATCCTGATAAACAGACTGAGAGACCTGGTTGCGATGTCTGCTCTGTTCACTGGTTTTCTTTTGATATATCTGAAAGGAGTTTTAGTGTGTCTGCAAACCAGATCACGTCGGAATCTACAGAGTTGTTGTGCGGAGTTCCTCAGGGCTCTGTGCTGGGACCTATTCTGTTTTTAATATACAATTTTCCTTTAAGCCAGATAATACAGCAGTTTCCTGAAGTATCTTATCATTTCTTTGCTGACAATATTCAGCTATATTATTCTTTTAAGCCTGCTGAAGCTCATAAGCTCTCCAATCTGATTGACTGTTTAACCAACATTAAACAATGGTTGAACAATAATTGCTTACAGATAAACCCGGCAGAAACTTTGATTATTGCAGCAGACAGTGCCTGATATTAAACGGCGACTGGGTGACTGAGGTTCCTCACAGAAACATAACCTTAGAAACCTGGGTGTTATTTTCGATGAAGCTTTTTCTTTGGAGGGACATTTAAAGCAGACAGTAAGAACCGGCTTTTTTCACTTGAGGAACATTTCTAAACTTAGATCCATCGTGTCAACAAGTGAACTCAAGATGATAATACATGCTTTTGTCTCTACAAGACTTGACTACTGCAACAGCCTGTTTACTTGTCTAAACAAGAAAGGGCTAGCTCGTCTACAGGTTGTTCAAAACTGACAGCAAGGCTACAGACCCGCTCGAACAAGGGAGCTCATATGACCCTGTTTTAAAGTCGGTGCACTGGCTACCAATCAGATTTAGGTTCCATTTTAAAATTCTAGCTTTAACTTTTACATTTTACATTACAGGAACTTTTCTCTTTGTGTCCAATATCAACACTGTGACTCCTCAGAGTGTAAACTTTACTTCAGCAAAACCAAAAACTGAGTTGTAGAAGTCGTCACACCAAATGTCTTATGATAACAAGAAAAAAGATGTTTTCAGTACACGGCCTGAACTTCTTCCTCAATTTCTTCTTCTTCCGTCAGCTTATGTTGAGATTATTTCAGTTTGTAGATGATCAGATTACATAATTGTAATTTACATAATTAAACTAAGGGGTAAGATGGCTCCAGTGTGTGTGCTTGCTGTTTACCTCTGTCAGTTTTCTTACTGTTTGTTCTGTTTCTGATGATTCTTGTCACTGAAATCAACTCAAAACTGGGGAACACCAAAACCCTTTGGATCTTCAGTTTTTTGCCATCAGCTTTCAGAGCTCTAATCAGAAGAAACAAACAGGGTATCCTCTGCTCCTGGCTGATGTTCCTGATTACTTGCTACATAAAGTGCCACCACCTGCTCCGACACACCGCCACAGACACCGGGGTAAACGTGCCGGTCGGCTGGTGAAGTTTAAAGCTTGACTTATCTTTTCTTCAGCGGCCGCTCAAGCTGGTTATGGTCCGTTCCGCCACATCCCAAGTCGTCTCCTGGATCCTGTTATCTCCTGTCTGGTTACTGTTGTGGGCTTAGGTGTCCATAACCCTGCTCACCACTGTTTTTTGCATCGTGGGAGTCATGGAATAAACTTTTTGAATTTGCTCCCATTAACTTGGGCTTCACCGACAACTTCTACCCAGGCTCCAGCTCCAATGAAGATGGCTCTAACAAATGCGTGGTCCTTAGCAAATAAAGCTTCATTATAAATTATTTTTCCTCCAATGGATTGGATCTCCTTTTTGTGACTGAGACACAGATGAGAGTTGGTGAGTCTAGCATTATTTCTGGACTGTTACCCTCTGACGGCTCATTTCTTAATGCTCCAAGGATGTCAGGTAGAGGAGAAGGAATATTGACTGTGTTCAAAAATAACTTTCACTGCAAACAACTCCATGTACCTGTTTAAACAAGTGACAATATTCACTAAATAAGCACTAATAATATATTAATTTTGTAACACACTGAAAACTGTTCATCTAACTGTGACTGTAAACATGTTTCCATTTGTCACTTCAGTTTTTACTCTGAAACACAGGAAATGACATCATGGCTCAAACCTTTGTCATTAAAATCTTTCTTTATTTAACATTTGAATTTTTTATTTAACATTTGCAAGATTCAATAACATAAAGAACCCAAACAAGAAAACATTTATGTGCATCAAAATACATTAAAACAAAAACTTTATAATAGGAAACAGAGTTTTCAACCAACCGATGAAAAGAAAGCTAACCACTTGACATGAACACTACAGTAGGACAGTTTTGAAAGCTTAAAATGCAACTAGGGGAAGAGTTTGATTCACAGCTGCCTCATCAGATTTTTACAGGAGATTCTATCTGAACTCTGTGGAGCCTGATCTCAAGCTTTTTGAGTCTGACACAGAAACCAGAGGATCTTTCTGTGTCTTCAGATTCACTGTGATCCAGTGATGGGAGTGATTTCAGCCCTGAGTGATCGCGCTGATGTTTGCACAGAGCAGACAATGAGGTGAATGTTTGGGCACATTGGTAACAGTGAAACAGTTTATTAGTAACGTGGGATCGTTTGTGTGCAGAGTATGAACTGAGATTCCTGAAGCTCTTGTCACACTGGTCACAGCTGTAGTTTCCTTCCATGTGTCCACGTTCATGAATGTTACGATGACCTGAATGTGAGAAGCTTCTCTCACAGTGTCTGCACTTGTGTGGTTTCTCTCCTGTGTGGACTCGTTTGTGTGATTTAAGCTGACCTGCAGTGGTGAAGGATGACCCACACTGATCACAGAGGTGCTTTTTAACCCCACTGTGAATCAGTTCATGTCGTTTTAACTCACTTGGTGTGGTGAAGCTTCTCCCACATTCTTTGCAGTATTTCAGTTTGTCTCCAGTGTGTCTACATTGATGTACTTTTAGGGTCTTTTGCCGACTGAAAGTTTTTCCACAGAGGTCACAATGAAAGTCTTTCCCACCACCACAGTGATGACAGGGTTGAGAACTGGATCCATCTGTGTCGCTCTGCTTCTAAACAAAGACACAAAGACAGTGTAAGTCAGTCCTTCAACATTTGTATCCTGAACGTCGCCTGAAATAAAGAGCATCTCTGCAGATGTCCAACTACATTTCACTGTTTCAGTTAACACACTCAGTTTACTGGGCTGCAATAACTACAATACTACCACCATAATACTACAGTAATACTAAAATCATAACTGACATGAAAATCTGAATAATCACTCAGAGCTGCTTTTCCATGCAGTAGAATTGCTAACATGCTAACACAGTTTAATGAGCAGAGTTGTTCCAAACAGTCAGGCTAAAATGACAAGATAACAATATAAATACATACCTCACAGTAGCTGCACTTGTAGAGTCTCTTTCTGGTGTGGATCTGTTGGTGTCGTCTCAGGTGCTGTGGAGATTTAAAAGTCTTCTCACACAGGTCACATTGATAAGGTCTCTCCTCAGTGTGGGTAAACATGTGTTGTTGTAACTGTGCGTCTGTTGTAAACTGTTTGCCACACTGTTCACAGCAGTACACATCATGTCTGGTGTGAATGCGTAGGTGTGTATTTCGGCTCTCTCTCCGGCTGAAAGTTTTTCCACAGATGTCACAGCTGTATGCCTTAATTCCAGAGTGGGTAACTAGATGCCTCTGTAAGTGGCTACTGTTAGTAAAAGCTCTGCCACACTGATCACAGCTGTATGCCTTAATTCCAGAGTGGGTAACTAGATGCCTCTGTAAGCTGCTACTGTGAGTAAAAGCTCTGCCACACTGATCACAGCTGTACGCTTTAACTCCACTGTGGATGAGTTGGTGTTGTTTTAGGGAACCCTTCAAGGAAAAAGACTTTCCACACAAGTCACAGCTGAACGGTCTCTCTCCAGTGTGGATGACCTGATGCTGTTTTAGTGAAGCCTTCAGAGTAAACTCCATCCCACACTCATCACAGCTGTATGCCTTAATTCCAGAGTGGGTAACTAGATGACTCTGTAAGCTGCTACTGTGAGTAAAAGCTCTGCCACACTGATCACAGCTGTACGCTTTAACTCCACTGTGGATGAGTTGGTGTTGTTTTAGGGAACCCTTCAAGGAAAAAGACTTTCTACACAAGTCACAGCTGAACGGTCTCTCTCCAGTGTGGATGACCTGATGCTGTTTTAGTGAAGCCTTCAGAGTAAACTCCATCCCACACTCATCACAGCTGTATGCCTTAATTCCAGAGTGGGTAACTAGATGACTCTGTAAGTGGCTACTGTGAGTAAAAGCTCTGCCACACTCGTCACAGCTGTATGCCTTAATTCCAGAGTGGGTAACTAGATGCCTCTGTAAGCTGCTACTGTGAGTAAAAGCTCTGCCACACTGATCACAGCTGTACGCTTTAACTCCACTGTGGACGAGTTGGTGTTGTTTTAGGTAACCCTTCAAGGAAAAAGACTTTCCACACTCGTCACAGCTGTATGCCTTAATTCCAGAGTGGGTAACTAGATGACTCTGTAAGTGGCTACTGTGAGTAAAAGCTCTGCCACACTGATCACAGCTGTACGCTTTAACTCCACTGTGGATGAGTTGGTGTGTTTTTAGGGAACCCTTCAAGGAAAAAGACTTTCCACACAAGTCACAGCTGAACGGTCTCTCTCCAGTGTGGATGACCTGATGCCGTTTTAGTTTAGCCCTCACAGTAAAACCCTTCCCACACTCGTCACAGGTGTGTTTTTTCTCTCCCTTTCTTCTGTGAGGTTTGTCGGCCTCCTGAGAGCGCTGACTTCTGGCTCCATGTTGGTCCTGCAGTGACAGAGATACAAACAGAGGCAGTGAGTGAAATGCAGTCGTGGAACAAACTCAACCTTCAAACTCCATTAACACTAGTTTTAAACCTGAAGGTGGAGCGTGGCACCAAACACCTTAAAGGTCTCTTATCCCCACCTGCTGGTAGTTCTAACATATTACATCCAACCTGCTGTTAAAGATAATTCATGACTGTTCAAACACTAAAATCACACACACACACACACACACACACACACACACACACACACACACACACACACACACACACACAATTTTATAATTTAGATTATTTTGTTGTTTCCTATTACATATTTCTATAATTTGTATAGATTTATACAGAATTATTCAGTGATAATAAATCCTATGTTTGTTTATTCTAAAGGAACCCCGTTAGCTTCCACAACAGATGTTGCTCGTCTTCCGTCAAATACTCACATAAAATATTACACAATAAAGTGGATTCAAGATATCCACATAATTTCACTCTTACATCCACAGTGAGGTTTCACAATTGTTCAAATATAAGCAATCAATAATAATAATAATAATATCAATAACATTGATGCACATTACACAAATTTCAAAAACAAATCATGTCTTACAATATTTACAACAACTAAAAGCTCTGTAAATCGGCTTTTAAGTGTTCATTGAAGTTTTGAATAATTCTCTAATTTTTTAAGGCAACTTATTCCACTTAAAAGTTGCTCTAAATGTAACAGTTTTACAAAACGTTACTTTTAACTCGAGCATTTACTAAATTGCAGCTTGTTGAAAACTGTGTAATATGATGATGTATTTCATCTGGATACTGCAGCTGAGCAGAATAAATGTGGTGTGTTTAACAGAATTGCTTTCTTTAGAACTACAAGTAAGCCATAGAATATTTTAGCCTGTACAGGAAGCCAAGAAAGGTTATTATGCATTTGATCAATATTAGTATAGTATGAACATCTTCACACTAATCTGGACGCCTTATTCTGGACTAACTGAAGTCTGTTAAGATCTGTCTTATTAGCTGCTGACCAAATGATTGAACAATACTCCAGATGAGACATTACTAGTGCATTAATGACATCTTTCATAATGAAGAAGTGATACACAAAGAGCATTTCATAGCCATAGCTATGCCTTGTCGGCAGAGTTATGTGACATTAGTGATGTTTGTACTTTCAGCGTTAACTTGGTTTTAAAGCCTTTAAAATATACGCCGTTCAATAGTCGACCTTAATCTGACAGAGAATGTGATGATTTTGTGGATAATTAAAGTCAGTCATATATCCACAAACACAACAAGCTGAAAGTCAGTGATGCTGCTCGGTTTGCAGTCCTGAACATCACGGCACAAGCAGGATCCACTGCACTGTTAATGTTAGCTGTGTTATATTGCTGCCTCTGTTCGGTGGTGTCGAGCCAAACGCACTTTAACGTGTGTTTGAACGAGCTGACGGTTCACTCGTTAAGCTGAAAGAAAGATGCTTTAATCACAGCAGTCACACATGTGTCCACTGCACCATCTGGAACTCTTCTTGTTTACACTCGTAATAACACAAACACTAAATCCTGCTTCTCTGGTGCTGTTGTGTAGCAGTGTGTACACCTGAGACTGTCACCTGTGTCTGTCCTGCACTCTCTCTCTGTTTCTTTCTCTCTGATTGTGGAATAAAAGTATGAACATGTGTTTATAAGTTACACTTGTGTTTGAATCCTGCAGCTTATCACACATTTGATTTCCATGTGTGACGACTGCAAGTGTCCAGAGTGAGGACAGACTGAGGGAGCCACTGCTGCACATCATCTGTGAGGCTTTGCAGCCCTGATGATCCACCAGGACAAACTCAGCAGTGTGTGAGGAAGAGGAGGAGGAAGAGCCAGCAGCAGCTGACAGATGGAGAGAATAGACAGACTGTTCCCTGTTTGTGAAGGACTGCTAGGAAAGTTTAACATAACTGTCTGTGCTGAATCAGTCTTATTAGGTAATGTTCAAATAATGTGATCATCCCAGTGTTTTCAGTGTGGGAGAAAGTACTCAGAGTACTCAGGGCCTTCAAGTTACACACTATGAAAGGCAGCAACAAGTTTAATGTTCAGAAACCTAAAGTCTGTATCAGCAGCAGGATGGAGCTAAAAATAAATGTTGGTTTCAGTTCTATGAAGCTTTGAGTATTTTGGATCAGTAGCTGCTGTGTTTGTTGCATCATATTGCTGTAACTGTTTATATGCTTTATATATTCTGAGCTAAGTTGATCTATAGTGTTACATGATACACTCTCAGAAAGTACATTACTGGTGTTTAAAAGTCCAGAAATGCCCCTTTAAAGGTTCAATCTGAAATAAAGTACAAATCTGTATTATAAAAACTTAAGCAGCAACTTCTCCAGGTTCCAATATTTATGCAATTCTCAAACCTTTTGGCCACGACTGTATAACCTCTTCTGAAGTTTAGTGGATATTATACATGGTTATGCTCAGGATGTGTCGGCCAGTTTCCACTGGAAACGCCTTTTGGTTAAACTGTCAGCGAGGAATTTGCATTTGCACTGTTACATTTTTATATAACTTTAATGCACATAAACAACAGCTGCTTGTTTCAGTGAAAATACATTGATGGCTTTTTAATAAAGTTGTGCAGCTGTAAAGTATTTTGTCTGGTGTCAATTCTATCATCAGCTACATCGTTATGGCAAATGTTCAAATGTATATGGTGATAAATATCTTTGGTCATATGGTCCTGCTCTGTCTGTCACCTTCTGTGTTGAGCTCATTGTTTCCTCTGTAGTGGCTGAGCTGAGTCCAAGTAGCTGAAAATGTTCCTCTGCTGCTCCGTCAGACTCTCCTCCTCCTGCTGATCAGCTGGGACACAAAACAGATCTTTGTTAGGCTCCACACTGCACTGAAGAGTCAAAGTGTCTCATATGTTCATCTGACAAGTAAAAGAACACATTTTTGTTTCCCGAGGTGGGCAACTTGTTGGAAACAAACACAAAAGCTTTGAGCACTGATACCTGCCATTGCTGGCATTGAAAGATGCAACGCCAGCAATGTGGATTGGTTTGAGTCTTGACAATCCACATTGCTGGCATCTTTCAATATGTTTGAATGCACCAGTGTAAGTGCAGCCACTCAGACTCAATTTGTTCATAGAAACAGGTGCACATGTGTCACGAGTTCATCCAGCAGTAGCTATGGCACTTGGCCACAGGGGGCAGCAGTGGACTGACCTGCATTCGAGACTGCTCCAGCTGCTCTGTGACAGTCAGTAGATCTGCTACAAATTGCAGATCATATGCAAGTTTTGGAAATGACATTATAAATATTCCTAACTTAGCCACAGCAGCCATGTTGATGTATTACCTATATTGGCTGAAAATGTTCATTTGCAGAGAAAAGACACAGGCAGACTGTGCTTACAGGACAACAACAACAACAATCTTTATTTATAGAGCACATTTAAAAACCAACGGCATGCCAAAGTGCTTAACATAGAACAAATTAACACAAGTATAATCAGAGTCATAAAAATAAAAGTGTAGAATTATGTTCACAGGAAAAAGCCACCAATAGAAAAAATATAACTATAGCACATAGCTATAGCACAATATAACTGTGCCATCAACACACAATGGGGATAAGACATACACAGTGCAAATAAAAAGCAAGATAGGAAAATTAGTAAAATAAATCACTGCAGACAAGGCCAGCATTTAACCGGTAGAAAACGCAAGATTAAACAAATACGTTTTAAGCCGTGATTTAAAAGATTGAATAGAGTCAGACGCCCGAATGCCAATGGGAAGGTTGTTCCACAACTCTGGTGCGGCCAGGGCAAACGCTCGATCACCTCTAGACTTCAGCCGAGATCTAGGCCGCACCAACAGTAACTGTGAGGATGATCTTAAAGCCCTAGCAGGACATATAACCTTAAGAGTTCCTTAAGATAGCTCGGTGCTGTGTTATTAGTGATTTTAAAAGTAAACAGCAGAATTTTAAATTGGATACGATATTTCACAGGCAACCAGTGCAAATCAGCTAGGACGGGAGTAATGTGGGCAAACTTCTTAGTTTTGGTTAGAATGCGTGCAGCAGCATTTTGGACTGTCTGTAATCTATGGAGGAGGGCAGAGTGGAGTCCAAAATAGAGTGAATTGCAGTAATCCAGCCTCGAAGTTACAAAGACATGGATGAGTTTTTCCAGGTCTTTATGCGGGATGTACTGCCTGGCCTTAGAAATAAGGCGGAGTTGGTATAAACTGGATCTAACAACAGCAGACACTTGTCTATCAAGTTTAAATGAGCTGTCAAGTAACACGCCCAAATTCCTAACAGTGTCGGAAAAGGAGCTAGTGAGAAAACCAAAAGCATCACGAAATTTGGCACGAAGGACGTCACTGCCAAAGACCACAATTTCAGTTTTCTTATCATAAAGGATAAGAGTATTTGCCAGGAGCCATTGCCTGACCTCACACATGCACTCTCGAAAACTATTCAAGGACAAAGCTAGGTCATCATTTAACTCAAAGTAGATCTGAATGTCATCAGCATAATAATGAAAAGCGATGTGATATTTCTCAAAGATAGCGCTTAATGGAAGCATGTACAATGAGAACAGAGTAGGGCCTAACACAGATCCCTGAGGGACACCACAACAGACAGGTACAGCGGAGGAAGAGGAAGTGGCCAAGTGAACCGAGGAGAGCCGATTGGACAAGTATGATTTAAACCAATCCAAGGCAACACCCTTGATGCCTACAGCGTGCTCAAGTCTCGCCAATAGGATTTTATGATCAACCATATCGAAAGCCGACGATAAATCCAATAGCACTAGGACCGAGGAGCGCCCATTGTCAGCTTTTAGTAGAAGGTCATTGAGAACTCGGAGCAGCGCTGACTCAGTGCTATGATGTGGTTTGAAGGCCGATTGGAATTTATCATTAATGCTATTCTCATCCAGGTAGGCCTGGAGTTGAAGCAACACTATCTTCTCAAGAATTTTGGCCAAGAACGGAAGCTTGGAAATCGGCCTATAGTTCGCATAATCATTATAATCGAGGTTCCTTTTTTTAAGAACAGGCTGAATTATAGCATGTTTAAAGGCTGATGGTACGCAACCAGAGAGCAAAGAAGAGTTCAAAAGGGACAATATACTAGGTCCAATTGCACTAAAACAGTCCTTAACTATACAAGATGGAAGAACATCATATACGAGATTAGTATTGTTCAGTTGTTCAACCAGACGCTTAAGAGTAGGGAGTGAAACGGGTTCAAACTGATAGAAGAGGAACAGTCAGGGGTAAACGCAGGGCCTGTCATTAAAGGAAGAGCAGATTTAAGAGATGAGACTTTATCTAAAAAATAATTTAAAAATTGTTCGCAAAGAACCGTGGAGCACGGCAGCGGCATAGTGGGGCAGGGGTTGACCACAGAGTTAAAAATTTTAAATAAAATTCGAGGATTGTTACCATTGGTAGAGATAATTTTTGAAAGAAAAGCTGCTTTAGCCATTTTGGCAGCAGTTTGAAACTTCAAGCGACTAGTACGTAGGATGTCGTAAGATGCCTGGAGTTTATCTTTCCTCCACCTTCTCTCATCCCGCCGACACGCACGTCGTAGAGCGCGAACAGAGTCACTTAACCAACATTGTGAGTAAGTTCTGGGGCGCTTCATTTTAATAGGTGCCACAGTGTCGAGGATGGAGGAACATGTAGTTAACAGGGTATTGGCAAAATTCTCAACCATATGAGGGGTAAGACAATCTGATGTAATAGATGCAGAATACACAAAAGAAGCAGAGAATTTCACCACAGTATCAGCATTAACAGTACGCACATCACATAATAACGTTACATGTTATTATGTGATGTTACTGAAATCATCATGAATAACAGGAGTGGTGATTCCTGTAACTTTGTGTATATAATTTGGCATTTCTTACTGATGTAGGCCAAAAATAAATACATAAACTGAGCACCTGATGGCTTTGAACTTTTGTTGTCCATCTTCCATTGGTTTGAATTTTGCGCTCCAGTACAAACACAAATCCCCCAACCCGAGGATCAGCACAATTAACCTAACAGACCTACACCTTAGTTCACAGATTCACTTTGTCTAAGGTTGATTTCTGGGATTTCACACAACCCAGGATTCAGATCGTGAATCCATGATGGGCTTGGATTTACATCATTATAAATGAAATGTGCTCTACTTGGAAGCAGCCGGCCCCGCCCCTTTTGACGGGTTGTGTGAGACTTTAAATCATCAAACTGTAAATTATAAATTTTAATTGTTATTGATCCTTTACCCCGAGTCCTAAAGTGTAGATTTATTTTCTTACTCTTCTTATATTTATTGTTTGTTTACTTGCACCGCTGTAACTGCAGCCTCGTCGTCTCGTCTCTCTATATGCTGGACTGTCTGTAGCGGAGATGACAATAAAGTTTACTTTGACTTCAGCAGCGCGCAGGCGCACCGAGGGCTCTCGCGCTCACTTTATAGAATTTAGAAAAAACATCGGTGCAGATTATAAGTCTGTATCATAATATCTGTTTGTTGTGTTGTTTTTATTTTGTTTTGCGAGTTGGTTATTAGATGCCGCTCCAGCCAGCCAGAGACTCCCCGCCATAATAAACTACGTATTCTCTTATTGCTGTTACCAAGTTCCTGTGAAAAGCAGATTTTTCCCACTGCTGACTCAGCTGGATCAGGGAGAGTGACTGAGGCAGATATTGAGCTGTCAGTGTTTTTATATAACATTAAAGTCCCTGAGGGTATGGCACCAAGCACCATTGAGAATTCCCCAACAGTGTTTGACAAGTTTGACGAGCATCTTGACTTTTGGTCTTTGGATATTAACAGTCCTGGATATGTGACTTCTTGTTTAACAGAAATGTTACAGAGAGCATTTGCAGTGCAGCCTTTAATTGCTAGTAATTCACATTTTTTTTAGATTTCGACATAAAGCAGATGCCTCAGAGAAATCACTAATAACACTAAGGGCTGGACGGATTTGATTTGCATTCTTCAAGAAGAGTGTGGTGTCATCAGCTAGCTGGCTGATGATGAGCTCCTTATCAGCTGTGCTGATTCCTTGTATAACAGGTCAAATCTCGGGGTGGAGTCTTAATCATTTTAATTGAGCTATTGCCATTCGTGTACAAGGTTTTGATAGCTTTACAGAAAAATGCCAAATTTTTCCAAAGAGTGGAAAATAAATTGATGTTCAATTGTATCAAAAGCCTTTTAAAAATCCAGGAAGAGAATGAAGCTATAGTCAGATACCAAATCAGAGTAATCAAGTAGATCTAAAACCAGTCTCATGTTCTTAGAAAGGTGTCTGTTTCTCATAAAGCCTGATTGTGTCTCATCGATAATTGTGTCCAAGAACTCTTTCATTCTGTTAGCAAGTACTAAAGCCATAATCTCATAGTCATCATTGAGCAGACAGATGGGTCTCCAATTATCAATAAGAAGTAAGTCTTTGTTTGGCTTTGGAATAAGTGTTATGAGACCCTGAGTAAGAGTAGGAGGGAGGATGTTATTCTCTACACTTCCTATGAAAAGCTGCAGTAAGAACGGAGCCAGGAGATTAGAAAATGATTCATAAAACTCTGCAGTCAAACCATCTGTGCCGGGAGATTTGTTGGCCTTAAGTGCAGAAATAGGATTACAAACGTCCTCCACAGTCAGAGGGCTGTCACAGTGACTTCTATCTTCCACAACAATAGTTTTTAGGTTTTTAATATTATTGAGAAACAGCGTTGAGACATATATATATATATTCTACTTTTCTAAATGATTGACTATTTCAATGGAGAACCTAAATGACACGGACCCGTGTTTGTTATTACATATCTCTATTTTGAATGTGACAAGTCTATCATTGCCTGTTATTCATAGGTATTAACAGAGTTTTTGGCCTTTTTTTCCTCTATAACAGTTAATTGACTCTTTACAGTGGCCTGCTATGGTTAATAATAACATGTTCAGTCATGAGTGAAATCAAAGCTTTTCTTCACTTTAGCATTTAACATTCCCAACAATATAATGTGATACCTTAATTAAAACACAATTTTCTTAATGCAAACATCAGTGACTCAACATTAGCAACCAAAGGGTTCAGTCTGCAGCTCACACTCATGTGAAGCTACAGCCTCCCCCTTTAGTCTCTGTCATCCTTCTGCTCCTGCAACAACAAAACAAAGCAAGACAAAACCTCCACCCTTCTTCTACAGGCTGGGTGAATTGTTGTGGACATTCACTAATCCTAAAGTCGGCACCGTTTTTGTCTCAGTATCAAGTCAGTTAAACTTTTAGTCGTCAGTCCATCACAGTCCAGTCACATGCATACATCCACACACATTCATACCAGATATTGCTGATAATGGAGTCTCACGCGCAGCCTATTCGAGCCTCCATCACCAGCAGGATGACGTCATCATTTTAAAGGAAAACAGCTCCTTGTTTTTGGACTGGATTGACTCGCTGCAATCCTTTTAGGCTCAGGACTTCTCATGTGATCAATGTCACATATAAGTGAATTTCTCCCAAGCCCATTATAATCATGGAGAAAAACACTTTGCCACTGTTTCCAGTAAGAATATTTTATAGCGCTTTAAAGTTCAACCTCTCAGGTCTGGATTAAAGAGCTGATTTGTTAAATCGGGAACTCACAAAATACCAAAATATCACCACCGGTGGATCACACCTCTCAGATGTTCTTATCTCAGTGCACTGTAACAAAAGCACAAACAAACGCAACCAATAAAATACTAATAAAGTAACAAATACTGGGGCCCATTGCAAACATGTCCAAGCATAAAACAATCTTTCTCTCTCTTAGAGAAAGAAAACAATCCAAACCTCACTGATAAAATCAACCTAGTGTCAAGCAAAACCCAAAAATCAACCAAAACTTCACCAGAAAGTTTTCCTCCCTCCCGGGACAATATTGTGCAGGAATACAGGCACCGTAACTCCTTCTTGCACTGACAAAAACATGTTGGATTTACTTGATTCAATAGTGGACACTGGTTGCACACAAAGGTTTTGCTTTGGCAGAAACTTAAACAACTGAGTTAAATCAACACAACCTTTTCATATTCAGTAAACCTGCATGTTGTGTTCATAAAACACGATTGAAACATGTTCAGATGGAGTAAGTTGAGCTCCTGGAACATTTTAATCCTTCAATTGAAATTGAATGGGTCTACAACAACTACCATCCTCCTATCTCTATCCTGGTTGCAGCAGGGCTGGGAAATAACCCTGAAGTGATAGGTTACCAGGCAGGGTACACCCTGGACAGCTCACCAGTCTATCAGATAGAAACACACAGCCGTTTACATTCATGGATAATTTAGCCCAGGACCTTCTTACTGTGGAGCAACAGCACTAACCAGCATGCCAACAATGGAGGAAATACAGGAAAGCTATGATTTCCTGTATTTGAGGCAGAATTCTTTTGTTCTTGCCCTTGACAGGTTAATCCACAATAAATAGCAACAGCATGCATGTGGTGTGTGTGTCGTTGTCTGCCTCTTATAACTCCAGTGATTTTCCTGTAGTTTGAAATCTTATGCGGTGTTGACACAATAATTTGTTGTAAACCAGGAAATTCCCAACTGTGGTAGAAAGCACAGCTTAGCCTTAGCAAATGTTCAAAGAAAAGTCGTCACTTCCTGATAAATATTGTCACACTGGGGTTTTTGCAAATGATATCAGTGAGCACTGTGTGGCAGCTGGAGTCAGACAACTGAAGCTCCCACAATCAAGACCACAAACAGCTTTCAAAGGAGATTTGAAGCTTTTCTGGCAGCAAGCTTCATGATTTATGGGACTGGAACTGGAACAGAAACTACCTGATCACCAATGGTGAGCTGGCATGGAATTATTTTTATGACATTTTATCAAAGTTATAAATAAGCGTGCCCATTAACACATAGTGAGTGAGCATGTTGTCTTCCCACGCAGTGAACAGCGGACGCTAATGTTTTTGTCACTTTTTACAGAGTCAAACTCAAAGTAAGGTCAGTGCTTCCACGCTTTAAACGCTGCACGCTCACACTCTCTCCACACTCGATAGATTATCCATTGTTCATCTGCACACAGCTGCGGTTTTAGTAACGCAGTAACGCAGCGTGCTTACGGCAAAGTAACAGTAATCTAATTACCTTTTTTGCAATAGTAATCCCTCACTTTACTCGTTTCTTGAAAAAAGTAATGGGATTACTGCCCATCTCTGGTCGGAGCTGTGCACTTGTGGGTTCCACCTTGTGTACACGTTTATCTTTGCTGTGTGTACTTGTACCTCTGAGTGGAAGCTGAACTCTTGAGTTCGAGTATCGAAGCATCAGCTGTGACGTTAAAGTCCAAACAGCTCGTTCATTTGCACGTCAAATGAACGAAGGTAACGCCGTTTTCATGTGGATGTGTCACTGAGACACTTTCCACATCCACAGCTCACAAAATGGGAAAACTATAGAAGTATAACAATGAAGAAGTTACTATGTTACGGGTCCCAAGGATGAAGACCTCGATGACAAATATGTTACCTGTAAAAGCAGGTGAAGAGCAGAGTAAGGAAGACACGATGCGTCTCTGCTTTCCTCCAGAACGTGTCTGAGTCTGATTTATTTCACACAAATAAATGCTATAAAACACTAAACATGAGCTTTCAATATACTGTTCAGCTGCTTCCTCATTCACATCAATGACATTTACTTATTTCACAACATCAGTGAAATATACTCTTTTTAACTGGTTCAGTTTCTCAAGTTCACACTTCTTTCCATAACAGCTACATCCTTTTATCATATCAATAAACACATCACATTGTCTTCTGCAGTGTCTTACTGGCTAAACAGTTCTATTCAATAACAGCATTGGTAAATACATTACATTTGTTCCCTCCAGTAATTTACTGGCAAAATCACTATTTAGTGCATCATGAAACACAGCTTGTTGAATCAACCCATGAATGCCTCTGTTAGCTACACAGAGTTGCTCAGAGTGCTTGTGTTACACTAGCTAATCTACTCAGTCACTTTAACAGAACTATTAACATTCACATCTCACAGAACTGATTTGATTGGAGCATTACAACACGTTTGCACAGAGCATAGGAGCGCACTGACTCTGCTTCACGAGCGCTCCACCTAACGAGCGGGCTCGCGGTGCGGTCGCGCGGGACACTCCTCTGGTTTTCTCCCGTGTTTACATATAAATAACTTTGGCGGACCGCCTTAACTCTCCCATTCACATTAACGTGGGTAACCATGGTGACAATAAACAACATTTTCGGTGCGAGCACCGTGTACCGACCTGTAAAAGCAGGTGAAGAGCAGAGTAAGGAAGACACGATGCGTCTCTGCTTTCCTCCAGAACGTGTCTGAGGAAGCAGCGGAAGGTGGGCTCCACTTACTGCTCCCCGAAACCCCGGAGCAAGCACCAAAGTTCCGCCCTCACTGCTTTCTAACATAAAATGAATCCCTGTTACATGGATTTTCTATCCTCTTAAAGAAACTGAAAATAAATACATATAGCAATGAAAAATGTCCCGTTACATGAGTGTTTTACACAAAATAATATTCATGTGGTCATTCCCTCACAGGGGTGCCACAACTACACTGCTGTTTTGACAGAGACACAGTGTGTTTATCTAACTTGGCTGAAGCCAAAGTTCTCCAGACAAATTCAGTCTGTTTCTGCCAAGTGTGAACTCACTGGATGAGCGCCAGATACACAGAATCAAAAAGGGATAAATTACTTTTCTTATGTCATGTTCCCGTCACAAACTGGCTCAAGGAGAGGGGAAGCAGGAGTCCACAGATGAAATGTTCCTATAAATAAAGTGGAATTTATTCAAACTTTACCAAAACTTCAACACATCAAATACAAGCAGTTCAGCAGGGAGTGGATGTGTGTTGCATGTGCCAGGTGGATGCAGAGAGAGGCCAGGGCCACGTTCAAACCTGAACACGCTGCACAGTGTTTTGTTCCATTTGTTAGGGATGAATGAAATGCTTCCTTGAAAGGATGTGTGCAGTCACCAGTGGGCGTGGAAGCATGTGCGCCCTCATTTGGTGGGTGTGCAAGAAAAGTCCTCCTGTCACACAGCAATGCCTACATAAATCACACCACTCTGCTTAAAATAATAATGTTTAGTGAAGCAGGTGAAGCAAAGGGCTGCTTTTAATAGGCTGGGAGACCCAGGTGTGCTGCTTTAGCTGCTGAGCCTCTTATGACAGAACAGCGGAGAGTGGTAAGAAGGGAGGAGGGGGTCTGGCTGTGTTTGTGAACGATAGATGGTGTAACTCTGGGCATTTCTCTATCAAAGAGACGCTACGCTGTAAGGACATTGAGCTTACATTACATTACATTTTATTTATGTAATGAACACATTTTGAGCTCTTAAAGAAATATAACAAAGGAAAGCTGAACTACAATGATCCATTTAGCAAACACAAACTGTTATATCTCCTTTGGGCTTTTGGAGCCTTGACCTGACTTTTAAAAAAAGCGCGTTCATGCAAACATCGTCGGGTCTGCCGTGATATGTTTACAACGGGACTTCTGCTCCTGAACCTCTGCGCACAGCGTCTGCAGGTCGGGGCTGTACGAAGTCACTTTATCTCTACAGGACTGTAAGCTGTCGTCTGTGAGGCGTGAGCGTGTTTGTTTGAACACAGTTCACGGTGGAGAACAGCTGCTGACATAATGTGGATCCCAAGATCCATAACTGGCCTACCTGGGGCTGAAAGTCTCCATAAATGCAGGCGTTTCGGCGGCTACACCGGCTTCCACGAGTGTGACGCTTATTTTGAGAAAATAATAGAATATAAATGTATTTTTATATTTCAATATCACAATAATCTTCCAATGTAGAACTACAAGTTAAAAAAGAAGTAACATAAATCAAATCCACTTCAGCTAAATACTTCTCATTTATTTCCATCTTACATGCTGTGACTGCAGCCATTCCCACATCTCTGTGAATGGGACTCATGGACATGGATCAGTGGTTGTTGATCAATGGTCCTGAGAATCTGCATAATTAAGATGAAGGAACGGAGCTCCCAGCCCATCGTTCCTGCAGCTGCTTTCAGTCTTTATGCAAATGTCCTGTTTGTAAGACTGAAACCTGCAGCTGAGACTGAAGACGTCACCTGATGATGACGACACGTTTCTCCCACAAAACGCTGCGTCCAGATGAACAGAAGCAACAGACTCACTTTCCTGGATGATTGAGATGCATCAAGACTTCATTGTGTGTTACTTCTCATTCAGCACAGACACATTATTCCTGTTAGGTCATGTCAGCTGTCACTCAGTACAAGCACAACTGTGAACAACACAAACTTCTCTTCAATGTGTCACAGAAACACTAAGTGTGAGAGCCTGTATGACACACAGGACAGACTGTAAGCTCTGCTGGCTGCACAGCACTTTGTAGCAGTTTTCCAACATGTCCTCCACCCGTGATGTCAGTGGTGGGACCCCAGTCACAGCACTCAGCACCACCTCCTTTAAATGGATTTTATAGCAGTTCCTCCCGTTACTCGGTGCAACGCTTCTTAAATGTGTTTTTGCAGGATAAAACACAGCAGGTGGTGTAGAGAGGACGTCAGCTGACGGAGCAGAGGGAGGCAGACTGTGGATAAATGACAGAGTGAGAGGAGAGCAACCATGACAGAAGCACAGGTGTGGCAGATAGAAGTGGCTTTATAGACACTTATTGTCAGTCCTCGTGCATGCTGTGGAAATAAGTGTCTGTGTCATGAGGTGACATGTGAGCTTATCTTTGGTCAATAAAGCTGAACGACCAGTTTTCACTTTGCTTGTTACGCTTGTTTAGTGACGTCTGGGTTTCTGTAGAGCCCGAATTTTGATGAGTTCTGGTGAAATCATCTGAGATCATCTGAGCATCGGTGAAGAGTCAGCAGAGAAAGTGTGGGACAGAAGTTTGCTTTGGACACATGGACTGAAATCAAAAAGTAACAAACAGGATTTCCAATGGACAGTATGGAGAAGTGAAAGTACACAAAGGCTGTGCTGGAACACGTGTGTTACACTTTTTGACAGCTGAGAACAAAACACAATATTTTGCATCATCTCTGCAGTGTCTCTTCTTTCCTCTGCTGTTGTGCTTTTAGCTCCAAACTGTTTCAAATGGTTTGTCAGCAAGCTGACCTCTGACCTCTGCAGTACTAACTCCTGACCCGTACAAAGAGCGGGCGTTTCTGACCTTTGACCTGCAGCTGTATGTCTCTCAGTCTCAGTTCTTCTCTCCGTCACTGATGGAGCAGGTGTAGTTGCTGCTGACAGTCAGTCGTTTGTTTTCTCAGAGTGAGGCTGAAGTCTGAACTGTTCAGAGCATCAGGTCTCATCAACGTGCGCTGCTGTAACGCCGCTTTGTCCTCTGAGATCACCAGGTATGAAACCTGAGTGCTGACAGAGCAGCATGTTCCCCCTCATTCACCTCCACCACCACAGCCAAGGCATGCTGGGAAACTGAGGACACACAGACGGAGAACTGAAGTGTCTGCTGTGTGTTCATCTCAGAGTCCTCACAGGTGACACATTAGCTCCAGAACACCAAGCCAGGTGTTTGAAGCCTGACAGGGATTCTTCCCATCCAGAGGGAGGATTTAGCTGCACAACAATGAACATTAGTGTGTAGTTTAGAAACACAGACTGTGCCTGCACTGCATCTAGTGAAGAAAAGTGTTACTGCCAGAGAACCAGGCTCCTTTAAAGCAGCTGATATTAAGGTTGAAAAATCAACAATAAGCTGATGTAATCAACGTTTCACAAAATGGTCAGCAGCTAAAATCTGGAGCCGTTCTTTGGTGGTAATTAACAGTTTGTTCTTGTTAGCTAATTATGTCATTAAAGGTAGCAGCAGAAGCCTTGTGTTGAAAGCCCATTCACTCACACATTCACACAGTATGTGTGTGTCTGTGTTACACTGTGGACATCCCTTCTGTTGGAGCGCCATCTTGTGGCAGGTTTAAGAAATGTTCTTCTTCTTCGGGGTGGTCTGCCTCTCCCCACCGCAGGGAAAAGGGTAACACCACCTGGGTCTGGGTGCAATTCCCCCCTCCAGGGGCAAGGGTACCTAGACCCGGTTTGTAGAGTACGCTTGGGGAGTGTGATCGTGTGTACAGCGTCTCTTTATGTCTGTCTCCACGTTGGTTGAGTGTGGAGTGAGTGCATATGAGAGCATGAGGGTGGGAATGGATGTTTGTGTCTGTGTGTGCCTGTATGTCTGTGTCTATATGTCAGGTTGGGTATCAGACGCCACCTCTCTGGGGACACCTCAGGCCCTCCAAGGTTTGGAGGCCTATCTCCACCCACCACCACTTCCCCTGCCGGTGGCGGACTCCCTCAGGTGTCGGTGTGTTGGTGGTTCTTTGTGTCTGGGGGTGGGCGTCCGGGTACACACCGGCTCACTCCTTGGCGGCCGCTTGTCGGGGCCTGGGGCCTGGGGCTCGCTCGGCCCCCTTTGGAGGTGGGGTGCCCCCGGCCTCTCGGCCTGGGGCTCGGTCACTCAGGCACAGCTGGGGGCCGGCGGAGCTCACGGGCGCGTCACTGCAACTCCCCCTGACTTCTGCTCCGCGGCTGCTGGGCGAGCCCTCATCTGGGACTCTCCTCAGCTCTTACTGGAACAGTGGCGCGGCTGCCCCTCTGTTGGTCTTCCATGGTCTCTTGTGTTCTGGGGGCCTCTGGATGTCTGGAGTTTTGATCTCCTCCATACCCGCTTCACACCCTGGAGGACGGGGCTGTGGCCCCCCCACACTCCCTAGCAGATCATTACATGGAGAAACCTTTGGAATGCAAGCATGCTGATCCACACAGGTATGCACACATGGGTATTCACAAACGCGGATGTTGCTCTTTGTTGTTTGCTGTCTCCTCTGTTTGTTTTTTTTGTTTGTTTTTTTTTTTCTCCATACAGGTGACCCAGGAGTTCTTTTTTTTTTCTCTCTCTCTTCCCCCCCCTTCTCACCGTCTCTTCTCCCCTTTGGTTTTCTTTCTTTCTCTCCCCCTCTTTCTCTCATTCATTCCCCCTGTCCTATTTATTAAAAAAAAAAAAAAAAAAAAAGACAAAGGATGAACTGAAGCTCTGCCATCACGTAATGTCGCATACTGCTGTTTCTGATGTCATTTAGAAAAGAAAAAAAAAAAAAAAAAAAAAATGTTCTTCTTGTAAATCCAAACTGATGCACCTCCATAGCAGACTGTGGAGGCTTTCAGTGACATGAAGACTTGATTTATACTGTCATATTCTCCTGTTACACAAAGCACAGCACGCTGAACATGGATGAACTGAAACTCCCAGCATCTGACTGAGGAAAAGCACAAATCATTCTCACACTGACTCCTGCTTGATTTTAGATTTGCTTTCAAATCCTCACACTTTCATATGAAGCACTAAATGGGCTCCAGACTGTTTATCTCAGCTTCCTGTCAAACACACTGCTGCTCACACCGAGGCTCAGTTTACTCCTCCAGCCTGGCTTAACCTGCTGTCTGTTAAAAACAGTCCCACACTCCTCTGTTTAATCCTTCTGATCAGACTCTTTGATTTTGTATTGTTTTTACCTGAAGTTGTGTTTTTGACATGGTTCTGTCTGTGAAATAAAGCTCACACACACACTGCTACAGTCCTTCATACACTTAGAAACGAAGCTGCTCCTTTCCTCAGTGCTGACACATAAAGAAGAGTTGGTTTTATATCCAACACGTCTCTGTTCCAGAAAACAGCTTCAGCAGCCTCTGAGTCTGAACTTGGAGTTGGTTATAAGCCACAGGCCTGTGTGCACAGCAATGAGGAAATATAATGCAGTAAGTGAAACATGGATGTGTGGAACAGATTATCCCAAAGGTTGATTCTGTTCATCTGGACGTTCTCAGTGAAACATTTGGTCTCTCGGTCAGGTGACTCCTTTAGTCTCAGCTGACTGCAGGTTTCCAAACCTTTGTCACTGGATCACTCACTTCATCTCCAACGTGTCCCTGACACAGACAGCTGGAGCCGTTACAGCAAAATCATTGATCATCGTTTTTAGAACATTAGCTGGTGTTGGTGGGCAGGCTAGCAGTGCTAATTGTTAGCACTAGTTCTGCTGCTCTCCCTTTGTCTCTGTTATTGTTGGTCTTTAGTGAACAATAGAAAGTGTCTTCATGAGACTGTTGCCTAATGTTCAAATGTAGATAACACCACCTGCACCAACCTGTTACACAGCACAACCCTCTGGTGTAGCTTTGCCCATACGGTAAAAAAATATATTTTAAAATACATTTTAAAATATATTTATATATTTAAAATGTATTTTAGCACATATATTTTTTGGCCATTTTTTGTATATTTTGAAATATATTAATAAAATATATTTCAAAATACAATTTAAATGTATTTAAAATCATTCAAAAAAATATAAATTTAACCCTTCATATATTTCTAAGAAAACACATTCACATGTAACATCTGAAAGAAATCTTTATTTGATGTTTAAAACATACATATAGCATATCAATCAAGCAAGGAATATTCATTTTATAAGTTTATTCTCATTACATACTTAAACATTCTAAAAGAAACACACACACATATTGTCAGGGTTCCTGGGTCGTTGACCCAGTGATTTCAGTTTGTTCATGTTCAGTTTGGTTCGCCACATTAATGTTCTCACTTCCTGTTTTTTCCCGTGTCAGCTTGTCTCCCGTGTCATTAGTCAGATTATGTTCAGCCCTGTACTCACCTGTTTCCAATCATTGTCATCATCCACCTGTGTATTTAAGTTCCTCGGTTTCACCAGTTCTCTGTCGTGTCATTGATGTTAATGATGTATGTCTGATGCCGTCTGTATGTCCAGTCAGTCAGTCAGTCCTTAGTTCATTCATTCAGTCAGCCAGCCATTTCCTCCCTCTGTACTGTTTGCTCACTCCTTCGGCAATAAACATCCACCTTCACCTACCTGCCTGTGAGTCCAGCGTTTGGGTCCTCCTCCTCTCATCCACGACACTACCCTTGACAGAATGACACGACCCCGCGTTGTGGACCCAGCGGACCCTGAACTTTTCGAGCGGCAGGAGGCAGCGCTCCTTCGCTGGACGGAGGGGCTTCGGGGAAAACAGCGGCTCTTCGCGGAGAGAGAGCACGTCTTCGAGGGGACTCGCCTGGCTCTGGGCGGGCCTCGGAGATGCCACGTTCCCCCACCTGCTGCCTCAGCTGCACCGGAGCATTCGCCGCGGAGAGTGGGCGTCACAGCCCAAGCTTCGGCCGCTCGCTCTCCCGCCGCTTCGCTCCTCGCTCGCCCGCCAGCCTTTTCACTCTCCAGCCTTTCCGCCTCGCCACGGCACGGCGGCTACACCTCCCATCTCTGCTCAGCGGAAGCTACCGCGCCAGAGGCTCAGCCGTTTACCCGGCCCGCTTCCTCTTCCCGGGGAAAGCGGCGCACACGCCGCCATAAAACGGACTCTGTTCAGCAACTCCCGGTGGTGAGTTCCAGTGACTGTTTTCCACACCCCTCATCTGATTATCCACTTAAAACACACAACAGACTCTTTTCTGATTCATGGGGAGTTTCCCTCCTTGAGGATGATGTGGACTGGGAAGATTTTTTCTGCTCTGGCTCCCCAAAGACTGTTCAGTCAAAAAACTGTAAATAGTGGTGGCAGAAAGACCAGAATACAACCCGATAGACCTGTCAGTGTCACTCACCCAGTCGTTATTTCCACTCCTATCAGTCAGCCTACACCCACTCCAGTGCCAGCTCCCAGGAGGAGGGCAGCTGCGACCCAGTCTACCTCCACACCCGCTCCTGTTTCTCGGGTGGGGGTGACTGGTGTCCAGCCACCTTCTGTGCCTGTCCCAGCGCCCAGGCTGAGGGCAGCCAGAACCCAGCCTGACCTCCCTGGAGGCTTGGAAGAGCTAACTGGTCCACCTGCTACTTCACCCTTTCATCCACCTCCTGATCCAGCTTTTCACGCCCTCGCAGTATCACTGGTTAGACTAGCTGAACTGTCCCCTGCCCAGGCACCAGCCTTACGAGCCCAAGCCGTAATTTTATCTCCGTCACTAGCTCGCTCTTTAGCTCAGCCATTAGCCTCACCGGCCTCTGTTTATCCGTCAGTCTCCTTAGTCCAATCGGTTCCCTCACCTGCTGTCCAGTCTCCTGCTGCCCTCCAGTCAGTTCAGCCACCTGTAGCTCAGTCTCCACCTGTCCTCCAGTCACCTGTAGCTCAGTCTCCACCTGTCCTCCAGTCACCTGTAGCTCAGTCTCCACCTGTCCTCCAGTCACCTGTAGCTCAGTCTGCCGCCCAGTGCCCTGTAGTCCAGTCGCCTCCTGTTTCCCAGTCACCTGTCCACCATCCCGTCCAGTTCCCGGACCTGCAGCCACAGCACCCAGAGCCAGCTGTGAGCCTTCCTGCTCCTCAGCCAGGGGTTTCCGCACCCGCTGGCCCGGCCGCTCCTCTATATTTATCTATATATATCTACACTATATTTACTTATCTTGTGCAGTTAAACTGTGACTATCACCAGGTAACTAGGCGTGTTTCTTGAATTAGCAGCAGGTGTTAAACAGCTGACAGATGAGGAGGAGGATGCATGCAGGTAAACTGAGGGTCTGCTGAGCTGATCGCTGGTTTCGTGAGAAAAATGTCACCTCGTTCTTTATGTTACAGAAGCACAGAGACACAAGACCAGGCGGAAAGAGACGATCGTTCGGTGAAAATGAGAATCTGCGAATGCAACATGTGGAACACGGAGAGTGGAATATGTAAACAAACCGGTTAACGTAACCCCCTCGGTGCACTCTGCATGCTAACTGTTAGCAGAGCTAGTGAAATCTCTGAAAACATCTGAGCACTTTTGCAAACATGTTCTATGTTGACAACCTGACCAGACATACGGCGCGACATTCGCGGCTAAAACACTGTTAAAAGTGTAGCTGGTGACAGAAAAACGGCCTGTGATTTGATCTGCATTCTGGGATACCTGGCTGCCCCAAGTCTACACAAGCAATCGATTATCTAGGATCGACCTGTTTTGACTTACTTTGCACGGCAACCAATCAAATGTTAGAGAAGCTGCATGGGCAGCGTTAACCCCGCCCCCTGAGTTTGATGGGTGAGGCTGACAGATAAAATTATTTCATGACGAGAGCCAGGCACCAGGACTGCCAAAATGAAATAAATAAATATATCATTAAATAATTAATTAAATGTGTCAATAATTAATTAAATGTGTCAATAATTAATTAAATGTGTCAATAATTAATTAAATGTGTCAATAATTAATTAAAATGTGTCAATTAATTAAAATGTGTCAATAATTAATTAAAATGTGTCAATAATTAATTAAAATGTGTCAATAATTAATTAAAATGTGAAATACATAAATAATTAATTAAAATGTGAAATACATAAATAATTAATTAAATGTGTCATAACTATTTATTTAATTAATTATTGACACATTTAATTAATTATTTAATGGTGTATTTAATTAATTCATTATGGCAGTCCTGGCGTTCCATAGTTCTTCACTCTGCGCCGATGTCCGTTTTGCTCTGTCCTCCTATAAAAAGCATGAACATTTGAGTGTTTGACTAGTTTTAGATTTCCAAAAATTTGATATTTGTACAACTAAACATTTGAACTACAATATATGCTATTGAGCGATACTTTTATGGGTAATTTTTGGTAAAGAAACTGGTGACAGAGTTGTAGGCTTTTTAAAGTACTATTACCTAACCATTTGAACTGACTTTCAAAGCTGATTACCTTTTAAATTGCTGTGGATCAAAACCTCCAGTGGGAAGGCGGCCATTAGAAGAACACGCACCATTGAACCTGAAAATAACAAAAACAAACAAAAAACAGAACAATATATAAGAGTCCGGTAGGGTAATAAATCTCTTCTGAAGCAATATAGTTATTTTGGGTGAAAAACAAAACATTCCTCTAAAATATATATACTGACATCAGCAATCAACATCATGATTGTAATTATTTCCTTTTTAGTACATCTACTGCTGTTTGCATGTGTCAAGCACTACGACTGTATCTATGCATATAAATTCACCATATATATCCAGCAAAAATGTTTTGTTATAGGAAAACAAACAAAGGCATTCAATCAGAGGTGAGAAATTAATTGGGAATATGAATTATAGGTGAACTATTCTTTACCTACTAGCAATCAAGCTTCTTTAACCAAGAAGCTTGAAATATTTGAATGTAAAATAAAATAAATAAATAAATAATAATAAAAATAACATGATGTAATTAAAATGCACAACTTACATTAAGGAAATCTGCATTTGTATCCACAGGCTAAAAGTAAAACAGTAAATGTGTTAGTGATAGTACAGGTATTTGTAAAAAAAAAAAAGAGGCAGTAACTGTGACGCTTCTAGTGGGATGCTAAATGCAGAGATTTATATTTACAGTATAATACTGCATGTACGGGTAGCTGTGTTGTGAACTGTAACTGAATATTAGAGAATCTCAGAGAAATTAAATGTATTTATTTTTTTAATTTATCAATCATAAAACCGTCTGTTTTGAAGGCCTGTTACGATAACGACTTTTTGTTGGTCGGTATATTGCCCCATAAACAATTGCGACAAGTTATGTCATTGTCATTTTAAGACCATTTTATGTCTTTGAATGTATAATCATAATATAACACCATAATAATGCAAGATCTACACACTTTCAATTGACAAACCAACATCTAATTCTTAAAGTATTTAGATCATTGAAATTAGGAATCAAAATATTAGATACCTTAAAAACTTGAATAAATAGTAAGTTTTCTAACAAATAGAAAACAATGATATTTAATGTTATTGTTTTGTTATCATTATATTTTATTTTTGTAAATATAATGGCAGATAAATTACATCATCAACAATTATTGAGGTCATGTACATGTATTGTGTGTTAAGTCGATATATCGATTATTGTGATAGGCCTACTGTTTTGGTATCATAACGAGCTTGTCAAACATGCATGACCACTAAACAATGTCTAAGCAGTAGTATTGGTCTGAATGACAACAAACATAACTAGTGTTTTGGAAAATCTGTTAGAAAACAGTTATTTCAATAATTATGATTAGCATGTGACACAGACACCGCATAAAAAACTACAACAACAAATACTTACTTTAGGAGGATGGGGGAGGGCAGCATGAGGTTGAGACTTTGACATCTGTAAAAAACAAATTCATGTATTACAAACAAGTCACTTAAAAATACATTAATGTGGCAGACTGTTCCCTGTTCAGATGCAGTGTATAAGTACAATCAGGGCTGTCACAACAATGGGGTGGGGCCAAGTGGCTGCAACCCTAGGTACAATGTGCAGGTATATATAATTACATATAATATATGTGAATAAAGCAAGAATCTGTTTAGGTTAGTCACTGTGCTGACTGATGTTTGCTAGGTTTATATGATTGCAAACTGCACAAAAACAACAACAGCAACAACATTAATGACAATGACAAAAAAAATTACTTACATTTATGTAAATCTCACATTAGGAAGATCTGCATTCGATTTCATGGGCTGAAATAAATAGGCAGAAACATTACTGCTAAAAAAAATAAAAAACAAAAACTCTAAAAAGCCTAAAAATGACTTAAAAAGCAAGGAAATGTGGAACATTGTAATTAGCGAACATTAATAAAGCATAACTGTTCTTTGTTTCTAACCTTGGTAAGTACTCTGTAGCCAGAAGGAGAGGTAGGATTTCTGTGAAAGCCAAATTAAATGTGAATAGGCTTTGATAGTTATTGAGAAGGCAGAATAATAAGAAAAGGCAAAAGTACGTCACAATATAATTAATTAAGTTACATATTTTGATTACCAAATTATGGAAGCGTGGAGCTGCCACCCAGGCAAAAGAAAAATAGAGCTATATCACGTTATGACGTGAAATGTTTATTGTTCTAACATTATGCTTTTCATGTTTGTATAATACAGTGGTTCTTAACCTTGTTGGAGGTACCGAACCCCACCAGTTTCATATGCGCATTCATTGAACCCCTCTTTAGTGAAAAATAAAGTGTGTTTTTTTTTTTCAAATTAGACGTAGATATGTTTTTTACTGGTGCACAAAATGAGCCGTGCACGTCACAGCGGAGGCTCTGCCGAACCCCTGAGACCAACTCACCGAACCCCTAGGGTTCGATCGAACCCAGGTTAAGAACCACTGGTATAATATAATATCACGTTATTATAATATACATAATTGTCACGTTCGCACAATATTGTACGGACGTGATAATTATGTACATTTTTCGTACAATGTTGTTCAAACATGTTGTTCAAACATGATAGTATATTGTTAGAACGATAAACTTTTCACGTTATAACGTGATATACTTATATTTCTCTTTTGCCTGGGTGGCAGCTCTACGCTTCCGTTCCAAATAAGCGAGAATAAAGTAATATTATATGGGAAAAGGCACCTGCTAGCTTGATGATGGAGGCTTCTTAGACTGGCCACCCGCCTTGGCTTCTTGTCGCCACTCCATGAAATAAAGGTCCGTTTCCTCCATGCCGGCTAATTATTCATCCTCATTAAAATCTCGTATATGTTCAGTTGGCAGAATTGAGAATTTTACATCTTCCAACCACTTAATTAACGCGAACATAATCGGCTTGTTTCTTCCCGTCTCCTGTATCCGGCCGTTCCTCTCGCTGTCAGATTTCGCGCCTCAGAGACGTCGTTATTTTTCAAAAAAAAAAAAAAAGAAGAAAGAAAGAAAGAAACAGCAACAACTACTAAAGAGAGTTTTTGCACGTTCATTGCACATTTGTGGGAATGTTTAAATATTTTATTTTTATTAATTACTTTTCATTATATCTTTATTTTTTAAACCACCGTGGCAATGCGCATGCGCATACACTCCTGCACGCAAAGGGCTTTGGAGTTGACGTAATGTCGCAATGCATTGTGGGAGCGCAGCACCATCTTGGCAGGTCACGAATCAAAACAAGATTGCTACGAACCATTCTGAAACGTAGCTCAAAAGAAAATGACGGTATAGAGACAGATTCTGTCCAGATGCAAAGAGACGGTACTTGATTGTTGAAATGTGGACCCGTATGAAATATAGCCGTGGAGTAGAAACCCTGAAGACCAAACCGCTATTGACTTAGCATGATCTACTCTCATACCTTGTCTGTGGAGTCAGAGCATACATGGCGCACCAATTTCGCAATTATAAATCTCTGGAGGCGCACATCCAATTCACCAAGGACTGGGTACAAGATTTGGCTATTTTTAAGCCTCCACGTTGTGAGTACGGCATTATTCAAGCAAAGGTAAGTCAGCTTGAGTACTGCGAGTAAAATGCGTTTGATTCCCCCCAGCATTCAAATTAGTGCTAGTAAAAATTCATTCGTGAGGGGGAAATTACAGTGAGAACATGTAGAGGCTCTGTTAGAGGGATAACATAGTGAGTTCAGTGCATTGATGTGACATTGTCCTGAAGGATTTAGTTATTCTTTATGGTTAAAGAAATTGCCCTAATTAATTCATATTTATTATAAATAATCCTAATTACACATCTTGCACACAAGAATTTCACTCACATGTGCTGTACCAATGTACCTGCACATGTGATGTGACAATAAAAAGTGATTTGATTTGTGATTTGATTTGATTTGCTTCCTTGTTTGTGTCCTGTGTCACTAAAAATACATTCATTACATACTTTAGGTTCATTTTTTGCTGATAGGTTTCTAAAAAGAAACATGCAGATTTAGAATATAACATGCAGCGTTCTATAGATGGATACATAAAAACACTTTATTTGTTACATTTATGATAAATGGATTTGAAAGTAAATAAAACACATTTGTGTCGGACTTGGCTTATTAAAGTTCTTGTCTTTAAATGAACTTTGTCTGTGTGTGCTTCAGGTCCTGCACTCTTAAAGACTGAATTGCAGCATTGCAGCCACAGGTCATTGTGAGCATCACAGGGAAGGTTGAAGCCGCCCACTGCAGCTGTATGGCTAGAGTCGTGGAGACTTGCAGCCATGTCACTGCTCTTCTGTTTAATGTAGAAGCAACAGTGAGGATCTGTGGCACAAGGACTGTTACAGATGAACCTGCATACTGGGTTTTGCTGGGTAATATGACCAAGATACAGCCAGAGGTTGGCCATAAGATAGACTTCTCCTCTTCAGCTGCCCAAAAAAAAAGGTTCTTGATCAAAACATAAACAGACCATTCGTTGTGACAGGTAAAAGAAGCCATCCTCAAAAAAGAAAAGTTCCACCTGCTACTGTGGAGGAGTTGGATCAACTGATGGGACAATATTTTTCCAAGCATAGTTCTGTTCTGAATAACCCATAGTGTTTTAATTTAGGGGGCCATGTAAATACTTTGCATTTACTGAATATGTACTTACTAAATACCACTGTTCAAAAATTGAATAAAGAAACAAAGAAATGTTTGCCTATTTTTAATTAAAAGCACTTTGTCGAACATCACATCAGTTACAATGTAGAAAAAATGTTATGTATAGTTTACAAATGACAAAATGTTCACATAAAATCATGACAGCATTTGTATAATATCACCCACTACTAGCATTCTGTAATTTACTGTCTCTTTTGAAAACTTATCACTACATAAACAGCACAAGACTTAAGAGTATTTAACAAGAGCATTTTTCCCTGGTTTTACTACCACACTGGGGCACATGTTCACCAAAACGCAGCAAACCTTTGCCATCTTATCCAGGAAGGTCACCTTTTTACCCTCACATGGAAGAAGTAATCTGATTGGCATGGTGGTATGTAGCATGTAGTTTGAAGCAGGGATTTCGTAGTGCCCCATGTGCAGTGTTGGAACCCAGTCAGGATTTGTTTCATTCATTTCATAGGCTGGTTTGTTGCAATAATGCCAAATAATTAGCAACTCTATAAATAGAAGGTAGTTCTGCATGTTTGTTCTAAGTTTGTGCTATGATCTCAGAGCGCATTGAAAATAAAATTAACAGGCTATAAAGAATAATATGAACTTATTTAGAACTTACCTGAATGAAAATACTGGAGCACACCAACAGATATCTGTGGCTGGTAGAGAACTGAATATCAGCTCGTCTCGCAGCTGCTATCCAGGCTAGACGCCTTCTTTTGGTAACATCCAACACATAAGCTCCCTCATGATGCTTCCAGGTGAGGAAACAATGAAAAGAGAGCCTGTTTTCAAGCTTATTCCTTTGTCGGTAGTGCAATCTAACATTACAACCGACCACACAGCAAGCATTTGTTTGGCCTGCTAATATGGCGCCTTGACCAAAAATCCTGGCTACGCCCCATCCCGTAAGATCACGCTCCAGAGCCCTATTAACGTACGGATCTAGAAAGAAGACGCTGCATTTTTAACTCTGAGGGAGATGGAGAATGAGCCTATTTCCAAAACAGTGGAGTGTGTTCCTTTAAGTACTAAATTGTATATATTGTCAAAAACTAAAGTGTACATAGCAGTTGTTGTATCTTGTTTACTGTATCACTGACAGATAATTTCAAAGTCAATGAACGCTACATTATAGTGAGATATTGTGTAATGTGAAATACTGTAAGCAAATGAATAAACAACCTAATTCGTGATAGACCTTTGACTCTGTTTTGTTTGAATCCAACTGTTTTTTGCAGATGTGCATAAAACATGTTACTTTTAGTATTGTTATCATTATCATCATTATTGCACTAAATATATTTTAAATAAAGGATACTTTGATATACATTCTACTGTAAGGTTGGAAATGTATTTTCTTCACCCTAAAATATGTTTTGAAATGTATTTTGGTTTGAAAGAAATACATTTTCAATTTCAAAAATATATTTTTTTGGAGCATCACAAATACAAAATATATTTACCATATATTTGAAATATATTTTGGCCAGGAAAAATTTATTTTTTTACCGTATGGGCCCTCTTTCCCCCACTTAGCCGTCTTTGGATTACGGACATATTTCCCCATTTGTATGAAGCTGGACTCTAAGGAGGAATACCTTAAAAGTGAACTTTAAAAAGAAAAGGACCAAAAAGGACTTTTGCACAGAAAGATCACAGCATTGATTTATTATTTAATTGTGGGCATTTACGTTGTGTGTTGTGTTAATTATTTTGTTCCATTTCCCCTTTCCTCCATTTATTCAATATATTTTTGGTACAAGATATTGCAGTCTTTGGTCTCATCATTCACACCATCTAGGCTCCATAAAGAACTATTTCTTCTGCGCGTCAGTCAGTAAACTCATCCATTGAAATAAACTAGTCCTTAAATAACTTTGAGTTACACAGTGGCAAATGTAATAGAGAAAGACACAGGGCCACCTGAAATCTGTCGTCCTATCTGATTCAAAACCAACATGTAGGAGAATCTGGAATCTTTGATTTTGAGTTAAAAATAAAATATGGGTAAAATGCAGAAATGTTTTTACTAACATGTACTAACAGAGACTTGGAGGAGAGAGACCTAATGTTTAATAATCCACATTTCACTGTTTTACTCTTTGGTTCAGATGTGGATACTGTATTGTTCTTTCTTTGTGATTGTTTATGTTTAAGTTGTTTGTTGCTGGTTTTTAGTTTGTTTTTTGTCTGTTTGGGAGCTGACACAGTCTCTATGGAGATGGGTTTTTGGGGGGGTAGCAGGAGGAGAGAAGCTGCAGAGAGGCGTGTAAGACTGCAACTCTGCTTCCTGGTCCCAACTCTGGATAGTCATATTTTGGGGGGTTTAATAAACTACTACTGCATGATGTAAAGCTGAAGTATTACACAGCTTTATGAACCTCCTGTTATCCTGGTAGACGAGTACAGCAATAAATCTTTTACTTGAACATCTTCTGGCTCCAATAAGCTTTGAAATGTGACCATGAAGTTAGAGACACACTGACTGAAACCCACAGCTGTGACTGTGGATCACATCCACACACAGTGTAGCTGCTGTCTCTGTGTGAGGTCTGTGTATATATGTACATATTTATGCTTATATTCATGTTCTCTTATTCCCCTTTATTTGATATCCTAATTCTGTGCTGTGTAAAAGTTTGTCGGTGTTCTGCTGCTACAAACTGGATTTCCTGGATGATAAACATTAGGGATTCATAAAGTTCTATCTCTCTGTTAAAATCCCCCAAAATAAATGAAATGTGAATTTCAGGCAGACGTGTTTTTAAAAGAGTCTCTTTAATGGAAAAATGTGTTTTTAAAACCAGCCAATAGGAGCGTCTGTGGATATCAGCTGAGGCTGAACGCAGGAACACCATCACATATAAATACACAGAATTAAATCACTAGATAAAAGACGTCATTAAATAAGGATCGAATCAACATGTCAGAGGTCAAAGGTCAGTCAGAAGAGGTGTGGTTAAACACTGGCAGTGCAGCGACCTAATGCAGTTTGGTTACCGCCACGGGAAAAGCCCCGCCCCCTCTGAGCCTCCGCTGTGTCCTCAGCACATCCAGGAGCAGCAGGTCAGAGGGGGCGGGGCCATGTCAGGACTTATTTTAAGTAAAATTTAAAGTGGAGCGACGGCAGGAGTCACACAGCAGTAACCAGCTCTGTCTGCCAGGGTCAAAGGTCAAACAAGTCCTGCAGCTGACCCACACACAGACTTACACTGATCCACAGAGAGTGATGAATCCACACATCACTCGGCTGGAGGAAGCTGGGTTTCCACACCGTCCAATCAGAAACCAGTGTTGACGCTGAGACCCGTCTCTGTAACAGGAAGTCCATGAACAGGCAGACCCTCTGCAGCAGGCTGACCTGTGACCTCTGAGACAGAGGGAGGAGTTTGTGTCAGCAGGGGGCGCTGCAGCATCGCCTGAGAGCTTTAAGAACAACAGCAATAAACAGGAAGTGAAAGTCACACTTCTGTTGGTGTGCGTTATCAGCAGACCCCACCCTCTGCAGGAAGCTGAGATAAGAAGCAGCCAATCACAGAGCAGAGAGCATGTGACTTCCTGTTCCTGCTGTTACTGTGACAACAGCTCCTGGGACAGAGAGCAGCTTTCTAAAGAGGAAAGATGTTGCTGTCACCCCCGGGTGTCATGTGACCCGCCTGATGTACCGATTTAAGACTGTAAGAACAATAATAACAACATGTTTTAGTCAGGTGATCCATGCAGAGCAGATCCATGTGACCAAACACAGCTGGATCACATGTTTCCTCTCCTGGAAACAGAAAGCCTTCATGTATAAAGGCTCATGTACCCACTGAGCCCTGCTCTCAGATCTGTGAGGCTTTAACAAACAACAGTTTAAAGTCATGTTTAGCATCTTCTGTCAGTGTGGAAGGTCACACACTTTCCTGAGTGTTGAACCCTGAACTACTAGCTGTTCATGTCAGCCTGGACATAAATACAGACCTGCCTGCTGTCATAGACCCCAGCACTCACATGTTACTTATAAGTGACTCATATGTATGCATGTATATATTGTGTATATTGTGCTATTTCTTACTTAGTGTGTTGTGTCTTTGTTCCTGTTTGTGCTGCAGCACTGTAACCTAAATAATTTCCCCTGGGGATCAAAAAAGTATTCTGATTGTGAGTAAATGAAAGCAGTCAGAGCAGAGGACGGTGATGTAAGGAATGGGATTTTAATCAGCCAGTCTCCTTTAACTCTCAGCATCACAAAGTAATGTGGTAACATCTGGACTGATGTGTTTACTGTCAGCTAGTTTAAATGCTGTAGGCTGCAGCCGCTGCTCTAACACTATAACTGTAACAGGGCTCAGTGCTGGTTCTAACAGTCTGAGCTGCTTCAGGCTTTATTTGTGAGGAGCACAGCAGCTTACAAACACGTGGCTGGGCCTGGACCCAAAGGAGTGTTTGTTAAAGCCTGCAGTGAATCCAGCAGCAGAATGATGGAAATGCAACACAGCAATGATGAAGAGGAGCAGCATTAAAGCCAAAGTCCAGTTCATACAGTTAGGTCCATAAATCAAATAAGGGAAAGTAAAATGTTGTTGGATGCACCTGTCTGCAGCCTTAATGCTCTCTGGTCGCTATGGTAACGCGTAAACATTTCTTTCAAAATAAGACACACGACTACAACACGGGAAAAGACCCAGGGAAACGAAGTTAACGATAAAAACCCTGAAAACCATTGTTGGATTTATATTTTATCATTGTCATTGTTATTGGGGAATATCTAACCATATATGCTTAGAGGTGTAGAACCAATTGTGTAATGATAGTAGTCTTTAAAGACTTTGTGTGACTCCAGAGTGTTCTGGCATTCACACCCACGTCCTGGGATCATGGGAGAGGTGCTACCTTCTTATTGTTTTGTGGTAGGATGTCTGTTTTAGTCTAAGTGCCTTTTGTTTAGATGAACTGCTGGACTTCCAGACCAGCAGGTTTAGGGAAGTCGTTTATGGGGTCACACACACACACACACACACACACACACCTACATAACATACAGACTGGTACCTTTGTTCACGTGTATGTTAATGAACCTATGTATGTTCATGTAACCTCAATAAAAGAGCAGTGTTACGAGGGAACGGACGAGAGCGACTGTGGTCAAGCGAAGGAACGGCGTTGGTCCAGGTCTCTCCCGTGCACGAGAAACAGAAAGAACTACTCGTGTCTTGCTTTGCTGTGTAGCTGGATTGAACGATCCAGCGAACAGGTTTATGCTACAAACCTATCAACCATCAATTTCACACCGAGCCTCGACTCTCACGGCGCGGTACCAAACGACTCAGGGACCGGTCCGTGACCCGGGGGTTGGGAACCGCTGAGTTAACGCATGAGTAGTTCAGGGCTGCACGTCATTTTCATTGTTAATATCTTTGTGAAAAGCACATTGATGTGAAAATCTTCATGAGAGTCAGAGGCCCTACAACACGATTAAAGATTCATTCAAAAGAAAATCACAAGTTATTATCATCTTCAGAACATTTCATTAAACATTAGAGACAGACTGCTGAGTACATCTCATCTCTATCCAAACAACCTACAGTCCACAAACACATCATGAACCAGTGCTCTGGGCTGTGGTCTGTCCCCAGTTACATGGATCAGCTGGTTCCCTGGAGGTGACTGCTGCTGTGGTTTGGAGCGGATGAATAAACCTGAACTGAATCAGGTGTCCAGTTACTTTTGGTCCCTTTAAACCAGGCTGTCACATGTTCAGCATGTGAAACTCCTCCTCCTCCGTGAAAACGGGTGTGGGTCACAATCAGCCAAGGTTTTGGGTGAACCCATTGTGAGATCTAGCCCCACGCTATCATGTGATTTCCTGTGATCAAATGTCCCAGGATGTGAGTGGGCGTTAAGACGTCCATGTCCCTCATCAAGCAACTTAAAGAAGTCCAGACGCTTTTCTTTCCAAGCTCCTTCGACAACATCATTCATAGAACAGCTTCCAGCTTCTTTTGCTCGGCTACAGTTTGGATGGATTTGCAGATGCAACAAGACTAAAATGGTTAGGGTCAGGAGGTCAAAGGTCAGAGCTCCTGTGGGTCTGAGGGCGGCCTCACGCTGGAGAAGGATGAAGGAGTCTGACCTGAGCCAGTGTTTGACATGAACACATCAGCACTGCTGTCAGTGAGCCTAACGACAGCCGTTAGCATCATTTCAGTGTTTCAGTCATAAAAACACTTCCTGTCTCTGTGGTGGTTACAGTGACATCATGCAGTTTGTGCTTTGACCTCCAGAGGGCGACAAATCAGCACAGACAGAGAGCTCCATTCAAACTTTGCTGCCATCAGGAATAATTCTTCAAATATAATCATCAGTGTTTGAGCAGTTATGATATCAGGGACAATCTAGACATGTGTGACAATACTGAACATGTCACATGACACACCTCAAACATCATGTGATCCACTCTCAGTCTGCACTTTCATTCATGACTTCAACAGGTTGAAATGAGCTTTGAAGAAACATTCAGTGAAATAAATCTTTCATGGATTCATGTGAGCAGCAGATGAACTTTGTACCAACAACATCTTCAATAACAGAGTCTGAATGAAGCTCAGGTGTTGATGCTGCTCACTGATTGGACGCTTGGTTTCAGCTCTGCTCTCAGTCTTTACTGCACAGGTGAAGGTAGAAAGTGTGACTGGATCTATAGACTGGAAACAGAGAAACATGCTGAACATTTGAAGCTTTGCAGCAGAAATGTTCATGTTACAAATACAGCAGAGCTGATCTGGGATCAGTGTGTTCACACCTGCAGCTACAACAAGGTTTCATGTCTCCACACGTCAGCATGTGAACTTTACTCTGACTCAGTCTGAGCAGTCAGACGGCATATTTTTAAAGTTAACACATCAGCACACACAGAGCTGAGCCCCTCCCACCTGTGCTGAGTTTCAGGTGGAGCCCCGCCTCCTTCCAGGAAGCAGCTCACCTGTGTGTCCGTGTTTAGTGTCCAGGTGTGGAGTGGAGCTTGTTGTTGGTGTGTGAAGAAACTGTAAGTTTGCTTTGTTTCCTCCTTTAACAGTTTGTCTTTAGGAACTTTACTGTTTGTTCAGCTCGTGTTTGATTTCTTCACACAACAAACTGTGTGTGTTTGTATTTCCGGTCTCTCCATTAAAGTCAGTGTGTAATGTTTCCTGGCTAACATCAGCTGTGTGCAGCTTAGTTCAGCACAAATCTGCCGCTCCATAGTTCACGGTAACGGACTCACAGCTGGACCAACGAGGCCGAGTGTGTCCGCCACTCTGAGCTACGTTCGTGTTTGTGTACTTGTAGTTTGTACTTTGAGTTCACTCAGAGCCCACAGAGGACGCAGCGTACGTGATGACGTCACAGCCCTTTACCTCCTTTACTCTCACTGTGATTAATATTTACACACGAGACACCTGCAGAGCTCTGACGCTGAGCTAGCACACAGCATGCTAACACTAAGCTAACACTAAGCTAGCCAAGAACCCAGAGTGACGTAAAGCTGAGTAAACACTGACCCCAGACCAGCACCGTGATAAAGTGAGCTGCTGCTGCTGAACTTGAACAGGTAACAAAGTGATGAGCAGTCAGGCTGCAGGTTTCTACCTGTTCATGTTTCTACAGTAGAATCACTTTGAAGTGTCTTTGTGCTGTTTCATCTTTGATTTGTGTTCATAAACACTCAGAGAAACATCACGTGACCTCATCAGGATCTGTGTTGGTGTGTGGGGCTGTACCTCAGCTTTATGTTGTTACATGCTCATTTGTTCATTTTACACAGTAACATCAAAGTAATGTTATGAGGAGTAATGAAGTAACGTACTCCATTACTTTTAATTAAAGTGTTCTGTGTAATATGTGTAATAATGACTGTTTTGAGTAATGACCAACACTGATCACAACAAAGAGGAAATGCCTCCAACATGCACAAACATTTGAGCCACAACATGCAGTTAATGTGCACAAATGTCTTTGATATGCTGCTCAGTGATGGTGGTGACTGTCAGAGCAGAGCTACTGAGAATCAATAAGTAATATCAATGATGGGATCAGAATCACTAAATTCTTCTCATCCCTGTCAGTATCATACATGTGCTGTATAATGTGATAAATGTAGAGGTGTTGGCTGTTCTCTCACTCTGCTGTTTAGCTGTAAAGGACGCCTCCCTGCCTTTGTCTCATTCATGACCTTTAATAGTCTCTTCTAACATGCAGAGATCTGTATGATCTGTTTCATAGAGTCTAACCAGCCTGTACAGGTAACAACAACAGTCACTGCATCACTGACACACAAACGTCATCTCTGTCAATAACAACATTCATACATGGAATAAAAACACATCAGTGGATCATTGCTGGAGCTGATGTTTGTGCTCCTGGTGCAAAGGCTCTCAGTTTCCTCCTTGAAATAACATCAGTGGTGGGTCAGCGACATGCTTTCTTTCCCTCTCAGGTTTAAATATCTGGGACTCTCCACCGTTTGGTTTTAGAGCTGAAGAAGCTTCTCAGATGAAACGTCTTCCAGAAACTTAAAGACGTCTCTTTTCTCTCCAAGCTCCTTAGATCACATGACCTGGATGACTGAACCTACAGACATATTGACCTGGTTTCATGGTCACATGACAGGTCAGAGGTCAGCGACTGTAACTCAGTTCCTCCTGTTAATGTGAACTCACTGAGTGTTTGTGGTTTACCTCTCAGACTGACTGAAGATGATGATGGAGGAAGAGGAGGACAGAGCAGAGTCTGCAGGGTCCAGCTGTCCGTCTGTGAGGAGTGACCGGTCCAAACATCAACCTCCAGCCTTCAGTGGTGAACCTGGAGCAACGAGGTCAGAGAGCTGAACTCACTGAGTAACAGAAATAATTCTGCACTGACATTATAATCAGTGTTGACTCTGGTTGATTGTCTGACTGTGTTTGTGAGCTGAGAGGAAATGAAAATGAGTTTGTAACAAAAATCAGTTTTGTCCAGTTTTCCTGTAAAAAGCTGAACTCTAATCTAAGAGGATGTTACTGACAGGAAACAGCTGCATTATCTGCAGTCTGTGTGATCACAGCTGCTTCAATCATGTTTGTGTCTGCAGAGGTCAGAGGTCACAGTCTGCAGGGTCCAGCAGTCCGTCTGTGAGGAGTGACTGGTCCAAAGGTGACCCTCCAGACTTCAGTGGTGAACCTGGAGCAACGAGGTCAGAGAGCTGTGATGACTCCTTTACATGTTTGTGTTTCCTGGATAAATATGACCTGAAACATCCTCAGATTGTTACAAAGATTCATTAAAAAGAAAACAATGAAAGAGAAAAGATCCAAATGTTCGACTTGGTCATTTGCTGTTTGAGAACAGTGATGCTCATATCTGTGGGGAAAGTGTGACCTGAGTGGGTTCATGTTTGTCTTTAAAGAACAGAGCTGCTCTGATTCTCTTTGTGTCTGATCTGTTAAACAGTCTGAGAGGTCACACAGAGACCCAGCAGCTAAAGCCTGGATCATACTGGCTGCTGTTACTCCATCAGGACAACACTGAACCACAGTGGTGTGGATGTAGTGGATAAATCCCACCATACTGATGCTCAGAGTTAACCACAGGGAACAAAACCAGATGTTACCTTCAGATTGTGACCTTTGGAGTGGACGATGCAGATTTCAATAGAGAATAAATGTTGTTGTTTTTCAGCTGTGAAGAAAGAATCTAATTTTCTGAACTTAAGAATTTATGATGCTGGAAACAACATGGAGACTATAACACAACATTTCCACTGTGTTCATAGAATGAATGTAAAACTGTCAGACATTCATTAAATATGCAAAATGTCTACAGAAGCATCAGAGGGTCAGACGTGAAGCACTCAGTGATTTTGATCAAATGACTCATCAGTTATTGATCTGTACTACACTGATCTACCACGTTAGTAAAGCTGGTGTTCTGGTGGTGGAGGGAGACTCGGATCATGTTCTGGTTTTGGAGCAGTGATCTGCTGATGGTTCAGTTTAATGAGCTTCTTCAAAATCATCCCTGACATCACCACTGAAAGGACGTCCATGAAAACAGACTGAAAATTACTGATATGTTCACAATCTGAGAGTTTAAAACTTGACAGACTTGATTCAGATGAAGTTATTTGAGCAGAAACTCCTGGATCTTTATCCTGTGTTGATCTAATCCTTCATGGTTCCTCCACAGAGTGGACCAGCAGAGCTCAGAGGTTCCCAGTGGTCAGTCTGCCCAGCAGCATCAAACACAGCTGGACTCCATATTTATGGTGTGTACATGTACAACAACTACTGTTACATCTGTTCTGTTCACAGTCATCTCCATGCTGCTCTTTGTAGACCAGTGGATCGTCAGTGTGTCCAACATGGATCTGATGTTTGGCTCCATGATTTCAGTCTGATTGGCTCATTCATAAATATTCTGTTCCAGCTGCTGGAGGACAACATCATCACTTTTGTGAAGAACGAGCTGAAGAAGATCCAGAAGGTTCTGAGTCCAGATTACCCAGAATACTTTGAGAGTCAGAGGAGCAGCAGCAGAGAGGCATTTGTGAAGATCACAGTGGACTTCCTGAGGAGAATGAAGCAGGAGGAGCTGGCTGACCGTCTGCAGAGACGTAAGAGTATTTATCTAAAGATTTAAGCTGCTGGATAAATGAACATTTTCCAGAGATGGAAGATGGAGCAACATGTTTTAAAGATTAGTTATTTTTGGAATTGAGTGTTTATTTTTCTTCTCATTCAGAGCTTCAAGCTCCAGTTTGTCATCGTAACCTTAAATCCACCCTGAAGAAGAAGTTCCAGTGTGTGTTTGAGGGCATCGCTAAAGCAGGAAACCCAACCCTCCTGAATCAGATCTACACAGAGCTCTACATCACAGAGGGAGGGACTGCAGAGGTCAATGATGAACATGAGGTCAGACAGATTGAAACAGCATCCAGGAAACCAGACAGACCAGAAACAACCATCAGACAAGAAGACATCTTTAAAGCCTCACCTGGCAGAGACGAACCAATCAGAACAGTGCTGACAAAGGGAGTGGCTGGCATTGGGAAAACAGTCTTAACACAGAAATACAGCCTGGACTGGGCTGAAGACAAAGCCAACCAGGACATCCAGTTCATATTTCCATTCACTTTCAGAGAGCTGAATGTGCTGAAAGAGGAAAAGTTCAGCTTGGTGGGACTTGTTCATCACTTCTTTACTGAAACCAAAGAAGCAGGAATCTGCAGCTTTGAAGACTTCCAGGTTGTGTTCATCTTTGATGGTCTGGATGAGTGTCGACTTCCTCTGGACTTCCACAAAACTACAATCCTAACTGACCCTAGAAAGTCCACCTCAGTGGATGTGCTGCTGATAAACCTCATCAGGGGGAAACTGCTTCCCTCTGCTCGCCTCTGGATAACCACACGACCTGCCGCAGCCAATCAGATCCCTCCTGACTGTGTTGGCATGGTGACAGAGGTCAGAGGGTTCACTGACCCACAGAAGGAGGAGTACTTCAGGAAGAGATTCAGAGATGAGGAGCAGGCCAGCAGGATCATCTCCCACATCAAGACATCACGAAGCCTCCACATCATGTGTCACATCCCAGTCTTCTGCTGGATCACTGCTACAGTTCTAGAGGATGTGCTGGAAACCAGAGAGGGAGGACAGCTGCCCAAGACCCTGACTGAGATGTACATCCACTTCCTGGTGGTTCAGGCCAAAGTGAGGACGGTCAAGTATGATGGAGGAGCTGAGACAGATCCACACTGGAGTCCTGAGAGCAGGAAGATGATGGAGTCTCTGGGAAAACTGGCTTTTGATCAGCTGCAGAAAGGAAACCTGATCTTCTATGAATCAGACCTGACAGAGTGTGGCATCGATATCAGAGCAGCCTCAGTGTACTCAGGAGTGTTCACACAGATCTTTAAAGAGGAGAGAGGACTGTACCAGGACAAGGTGTTCTGCTTCATCCATCTGAGTGTTCAGGAGTTTCTGGCTGCTCTTCATGTCCATCTGACCTTCATCAACTCTGGACTCAATCTGCTGGAACAACAACAAACAACCTCCCAGAAGTCTGAAACAGGAGAATCTGCAAAGAAACACTTCTACCAGAGTGCTGTGAACAAGGCCTTACAGAGTCCAAATGGACACCTGGACTTGTTCCTCCGCTTCCTCCTGGGTCTTTCACTGCAGACCAATCAGACTCTCTTACGAGCCCTGATGACACAAACAGGAAGTAACTCACAGACCAATCAGGAAACAGTCCAGTACATCAAGGAGAAGCTCAGTAAGAATCTGTCTGCAGAGAAAAGCATCAATCTGATCCACTGTCTGAATGAACTGAATGATCGTTCTCTAGTGGAGGAGATCCAACAATACAGGACTTCAGGAAGTCTCTCCACAGGCAAACTGTCCCCTGCTCAGTGCTCAGCTCTGACCTTCATCTTACTGTCATCAGAAGAAGATCTGGATGAGTTTGACTTCAAGAAATACTCTGCTTCAGAGGAGGCTCTTCTGAGAATGCTGCCAGTGGTCAAAGCCTCCAACAAAACTCTGTAAGTAAACATGTTGTCATCGCTTCATTGTTAAAATCATGGGAAATAAATCAGAAATGCTGAGTTCAAAGAGCACTGTAACATTTTTTTTAAAATAGTGAATTAAATGATCATCAGTCACTCAGTAAATATATGGTAGTTTTAATGTTTCACTCCAGCATTTCTAAAACACACTTTGTTCTGTAACTCTTATCAAAGGACAATCCAGACCCAGCCTATAAGAACATGAGCTCTGATGCTTCAGCCCCTCTGACAGGTTTATTATCCTCAGCTTGTTCATTTGTCTCCAACTCCAGGAGTTTGGTTGTTTTATTCTAAAGCACAAACTTCACCTGCCAGACTTCACCTACATCTTTTTCTGATGTTCATAATTTAAGTTCAAGTTTGTATCTCACTTTCAGTGCACACCCTCCCTTTTTAAATATAAATCTCTGCTGTGCTGTCATGTTTTCATCCTGTATGGAGGGAGAAACTCGGTCTTCATTACTGAAATTGCCTCTAAGGTCGTGTTTGTTGTCAGTAACCATATGTAACTGTAAGGCTTCCATAACCAGTGTTCCCACAGAATTACTCTCTGGGTCCTCTACAGTTTCCTCCCACTGTCCACAGACATGCAGTTAGATTACCTGCTGATCTAAACTTCATGCAGGTGTGAGTGAGAGTGGTTGTCTGTCCCTCTGTGGGCTTAGTGGAAGAGACTGGATGGATCTCCGCTTTGTCTTTGATATATCCTGACAGCAAACATTCTCCATGAAGTCTGCATTTTCAATTTAATTCAATTTTATTTATATAGCTCCAAATCACAACAAAAGTCGCCTCAAGGCACCTCATAGATACAGAGAAAACCCCAACAATCATATGACCCCCTATGAGCAAGCACTTTGGAGACAGTGGGAAGGAAAAACTCCCTTTTAACAGGAAGAAACCTCCAGCAGAACCAGGCTCAGGGAGGGGCGGGGCCATCTGATGCGACCGGTTGGGTTGAGAGAAGGAAGACAGGATTTCAGCTCATTTCCTTTATACACACCTTTAACAGGAAGAGTTTTATACAGCTAGTGTTTAAAATCCAGTGTTATTCACAATACACAGGTAATGAGCATGATTATTGAATTACTAAAATTTTCTAAAGTAATTGTTTTAGTTAATATTGTATGACAGTGTACACAGAATTATTAGCTCAGTAGGCAGAGTGGTCGCCCCATGATCATAAGGTCAGGGGTCGAATCCACCGAATAGCTACCTTGTGGTACCCCTGAGCAAAGTACCATCAAGGTACCAATCGTGTGCACTGGATTGGTAGCACTCATAGTCTCAAAGGTTTAAAATTAAAAAAAGGTTCAACATATAAACAAATTTAATTTGATCACATATATTGTTTGTTTTTTTTTGTTTTTGTTTTTTTCCTTTCTCTCACAGACTGAGCAGCTGTAACGTCTCAGAGGAAGGCTGTGAAAATCTGTTGTCAGTGGTCAGCTCCCAGTCCTGTAGTCTGAGAGAGCTGGACCTGAGTACCGACAGCCTGAAGGCTTCAGCAGTAAAGCTTCTGTCTGCTGCAGTGGAGAGTCCACATGCCAAACTGAATGTTCTGAGGTCAGATCAATTTGTATTCTGTTTAGTTCTGTTTGTTTATGTGTTTGATGTTTGTTTTTGTTTGTCTTTATCCAGTTATCCTTGTTTCATAGCATTTTTATTCATTTCCAAGTTACAGTGAAGTTTTACTAACCTGCTCAGCACAAGACAATAAGCTATTGCACCTTGATTACACTTTAACAACAATCTTTATTCATGTTTATATCTTCAGACTTAACATCTGTGAACTCTCAGAGGAAAACTGTGAAGCTCTGTCCTCAGTTCTCAGCTCGCAGTCCTCTAGTCTGACAGAGCTGGACCTGAGTATCAGAAAGCTGCAGGATTCAGGAGTGAAGCTTCTGTCTGCTGGACTACAACGTTTAAACTGTAAACTGAATACTCTGAGGTCAGATCAGAAAACATTTAGTTTTTAGCATTATTAATTAAAGTTCATACATATGATGTTGTATTTTAGTATGTTTATGTTTCCTTTAAAAACAGAAAGTCAAGATTTAATGTTGTGAAATGTATTAACAAACTCTACATGAGTATTTGTTGTATAGACTGTCTTTTATTTTTCAGACTGAGTGGCTGTAACCTGTCAGAGAGAAGCTGTGAAGCTCTGTCCTCAGTCCTCAGCTCCCAGTCCTCCAGTCTGAGAGAGCTGGACCTGAGTAACTCTGACCTGCAGGATTCAGGAGTGAAGCTTCTGTCCGCTGGACTAAAGAGTTCACAGTGTGCAGTGGAAACTCTCAGGTCAGGATTCAAACTTTTCCACAGATGATCATTTGAAATGTGACTTATATTATTGTATAAATAGGTAACTTTTACAGCTGTCAAGTGAACTTTTATTTACATTTGAGTGGATAATTGGACTCTGAATTACTAAAAGTTGTTATAGTCATGTCTTTGTTTATTTAAAAAAATACTTCATGAACTGCCTAATTTAAAGATTTAGGCTCCTTTGGGCCCATAATATATATATTTGATTTCTTTAGGAATGAAATTAGGAGGATATTGGCGACTGCTGATTGGTTCGCTGTTTGTTTTTTATTCACAGTACCTACTTAATTTTAAAGGCTGATTTCTCAAAATGAGACGTTTATCTTTTCTTCTACAACACTTGGAGCCACCAAATCTTCTTGCTTCATTTATTCATTACAGTTTGATTTAAAGAATATGAGAGAAAGAAAGGGATGACTGGGTGAGCTCCAGTGGTTCATCCCAGCAGAGAGAGCGGCACACTGGGCTGCAAATGATCACAGTAGTAATGGCCATAGTTTGATAAAACAGGCAGTCTTACCCTGTAGATAATACAGGGTTCTGGTGCCGATGTGGGGGAGGGGAGTCGCCCGGTACTAACTACATACTACTAACTACCTCATCCAGATGTCTTCCCTACTAAACCTGATAAGAAGTAACTGCAGTAGCCTTATAGGTCAAATCAGTTTCACCTGTTAAAGGTAGCTCCACTATTAATGGTGTCACTTGTTATTTCTGGGATGAGTTTAGTAGCCTGAACAGCTGCTCAAAGGAAAGGTTATTTTTATTATTATTATTATTTAATTATTAAGTCCGGGGTAACCTGCAAGAGCTGTTTGCACAAAGAATAATACTCAGACTTTTAGGTTTTATCGTTTCACACAAGGTTTAAAAATGAATGTTCACAATTGAATTGCAAAAATTGTTATTGAGCTAATACTGATGTAGTTGTTATCTTTGGTAAGGAGAGGTTGGAGGAAGAATGAGCACAGTCAGGCATATTCATAAAAATTCACAAGGGCTTCCGGTTAAAGTAAGATCAGCTGATTACCTCAAAACAAATTGTTTGCTATAGAACGCAGCTCCCACTCTTCATTAATATCATGTACTGTAACTTCCAAGTAACCATGGTTACCCAGCCACGCCCAGTAGTCTCCAGAGAGACCAACAGCTGGTGCACGTTGTAACGCTGTGGCTTTCATAGTCTCTCCTTTTTCTACAGCTCATGTGTTCTTCTTGTGACGGTGCGTCTTGAGGCTCATACATGTCGTCATTTGTTGATCCTAAGAACGTTCCTCAGACCGACTTCTTCAACAACACTAATCGGCCTGCAGTTTGTAGCTACTCACTTCACTGTGGCGTTTGTTAGCTTGTCTTTCTTTGGTTTATCTAGACTCCTCCCACAAGCTGATCCTACGTAGTCTGCCCAAGCCTCCCACCGCTGTTTGTGTGGGTGGTTTGTTTGCTGCCATCAACAGCGTGTAAGTGATACTTCAGAGTTGAAGTACTCTGACGATAAAAAACTCAACTTTGCTTAAAAATAACTTTAGTTGTATCAACACTGCCCTCTGGAATAATTAAGACTTTGGTGACAAACTGGTGTGATCTCCATGTTTCCTTTGTTGGACTGTGGGCGAGTGTCAGAACTGAATGTACTGAGTGACATGTAGAGTTTAAATATGTGTCAGTTCCAGTTTTAGAGCTCTAAAGTGCAGCTATCATGTTAGGAATATGTTAGGAATAGACAGTAACACTGAGCACACTGAGGTCAAATCTTTTATTTATCCAGTTCATCTGTAGGCCGAGCTCAGTCCATCCATTTAGTGAAATGATGTTTAAAGGTCTCCTTGTTCTGTGAGCGTGCACAGATCCTGAAGTAGAAAGCCTGGGTTACAGAGAAATGATCATCACTGTGATGATGCTCATCATCTCTGACTGGGATTTGAGGTTTTGTCAAAGCAGCAAACACAAAGAAAGCCTGGCTATGTTGGACTGGGTGTGGAAGCAGCTCCCAGTTTGAGTTCAGGAGACAGACACCCTCTCTACTTTGAAGATCAGCTTCAAACTTTCCTTTTTGATAAAGCTTCGAGCTGGATCAGGTGACCCTGAACCATCACTTAGTTATGCTGCTATAGAGATGGATAACAGACGGATTGTTGTTTTGTGTGTCTGCAGTCTGTCAGGCTGTCTGATCACAGAGGAAGGCTGTACTTCTCTGGCCTCAGCTCTGAGCTCCAACCCCTCCCATCTGAGAGAGCTGGACCTGAGCTACAATCATCCAGGTCCCTCAGGAATGAAGCTTCTGTCGGCTGGACTGAAGGATCCAGGCTGGAGACTGGACACTCTCAGGTATGGAGAGAATGTCTGATAGAGGAGGAAGAGCTGGAAACATTTCCTGTGTCCTTCATTCACTTCCTGTTTTTTTTCTGCAGATGAGACATGAACAATCACACATTCAGTAATATTTTCAGGGACAGACACACTAGTCTAGCTGGATAGTACATGGATATTTATGTAGGGGGTCTCCAAGGAGTCTGTTTGCAGGAACATTAATGATAACTGATATGTTGAGAGTTTCATTAAAAGTAGACCTACAGTTAGGTCCATAAATATTTGGACAGAGACAACATTTTGTAACTTTAGATACACTTTATTAGGTCACAGAGACAACATTTTGTAACTTTAGATACACTTTATTAGGTCACAGGTGATACCTGAGATAGTGGCCACTGTGTACCTAATAAGGTGTCAGCCATGTGTATGTTTCCCATGCTGTATGTCCACAGTCACAGTGACAGTCAGTGACGCTGACAGAAGGATGAAACAAGGCTGTGAATCATTTCAGTCTGTGTGTGTGACAAAGAGGCAGACAGGAGCAGCTAACATTTGGAAATGGAAGCTTAAATAATGACAAACTCTACATTCACAGCTGAATTTGCAATAGATTTGTTATCAAGTGCACATTTAGCAGCTAATGCTAATACTGTTTTCCCTTTGCTTTCTACAACTTCAGCAGCTATTGCTAAGTAGGCCACTTTGCTCTGCTAAGGATTTGTGTGACCATGATGGAAACTCTGATAAGCTAATGCTGCTAAGCTAATGCTATTTATGGGCCCTGTTAGAATCAATATTTCATTCTCATTCTGTTGTTTGAGAAGAATATTAATGTCTCACGTCATTATAACACAAGAGAAAGGGGTATTAGCGTTAGGTACTAATGCTTATTCACCTCAAATTAGCTTTAGCTTCTAATGGGAGCCTACTTAGCATAAACCCTTCACATTGTTGTAATGCAAGGGAAAAGAGTCACTTATGGCAGCCTATTTAGCATTAACGTCACATCATTATAACACAAGAGAAAAGGGTATTAGCATTAGCTACTAGTGCTTATTCACCTCAAATTACCTTTAGCTACTAATGGCAGCCTACTTAACATTAACTCCTCACTAATGTAATGCTAACTCGCATCAAATTAGCAATAGTTATTAACGGTAACACACATCACATTGTTAAAAGGTAAGAAAAAACATTGTTAGCATTAGCGATTTAAATTAGCATTACCTAATAACAGCAGCCTTCTTAGCATTAGCTACTCACATTGTTATAATGCAAGGGAAAATAGTTAGCATTATTTGATAATGCTAATTCACATCAAATTAGCAATAGTTATTAACGGTAACACACATCACATTGTTAAAATGTAAGAAAAAACATTGTTAGCATTAGCGATTTAAATTAGCATTACCTAATAACGGCAACCTACTTAGTATTAACTGGTCACATTGTTATAAAGCAAGAAAATATGGTATTAGCATTAGCTGCCAATTCCTATTCACCTAAAATTAGCATTACCTGCTAATGGCAGTCTACTTAGCATTAACTCCTCACTAATGTAATGCTAATTCACTTCAAATTAGCTTTAGCTTTAGCATTAGCTGCTAGCATCAGCCTACCTAGCACTAGCTGCTCGCATTGTTAAAAGGGAAGAGAAAACAATATTAGCATTAGCTGGTAATAATTATTCACCCCTAATTAGAATTAACCACTAATGGCAGCATACTTAGCATTAACTCCTCACATCGTTATAACTCAAATGATGCTAACTTGCATTAAATTAGACTGCTGTTATTAGCTAATGCTATTTAGAACAGGGCTCTAGAGTGCGACCAATTTGGTCGCAAATGCGACCAAATTTTTCAGTGGTGCGACTAAAAAAAAAAATTTGGTTGCACCTGTGCGACCAAATGTTCGGGTAGCAAAAAAAAAAAAAAATCTGCAACCTTCCCTGTGGTCAACAACAGACACACATTTTGCCCCTATCGTGGACTAAACCAATCAGAGATAGTCAGGGGCGGGACCTCTCTGATTGGCCGTGGTCCAGTTGAAAGTGCAGGTGGAAGTGGGAGGTGAGTAGCTTGAATAAAGCGATATCAATTCATTAAATCCTGAATCGACTTTTAAATATAACTGTGTTTTGCCAGAAATGTCAGATTCTCAGATTAAAGCTCACAAAACCATTTCAACAACAACCAAACAGCAGATGAGAGCAGGTACACGGACTCCACACAAAGACGTAAACACAGAGCGGACCGACGCGTCAGGATCAGCTTTGTCTTTCTCGGCTTTCTCACCCGACGGCCTGCAGACGGACACGCTGTCGGAGCTTAGCGATCCTGATGCGTCCGGTCCGCGCTGTGTTCACGTCTTTTTGTGCTGATTCTGAGCTGCAGGTTTTGTCTCTCTCCAACCAAAATTCACCGAGCTGAATTTTGCTGTTTTGCTTCCACGACTATTAAAATCACACTTCATGCACAGTTAGCTATCTCTCTCTCTACTTCAAGAACAGTTTCCCGTCTCCAATCTCTGTTTTCTGTATTATTCATTCGCTTATTACCCACCAGTCTACCGTTGTTTACAGCGCTGCGGCTGCTGTCCATTTCTTTTTTTCACTTAAATGACCTCGGACAAGAAAGCCTGTTTTTTCTGCTGTTCAATACTGAAGAAATTTTAACTTTATATGCAGAACATTGTAGAATATTTTTAAGGTTATCTGCTATAAAAAGCCAGACCAGGAAAATCTCCTTCATGTTTTTCTGTGTTTTATTCTCAGTTACTTTCACACAAAGGCATCTGCTGTGATGTTCACAATTCTGAGGAAGTCAGTACTGATAAATGATCAGAATTATAATATTTCTGACTGTCTGAGGCTAAGTTGAATCGAATCGGGACTTTGAAAACCGGAATCAAATGGATTATAGAAATCAGTGATGATACCCAGCCCTAGTGAGCAGCCTAGGCACGACAGACGTGGATGTAGCTGTAATAGGAAAAGAACTATTGCTAACTTTTCTGTTAAGGCCTGATCCTTCTGAAATTCATAGCCAGTGCTCTGACACGGTGTCATCAATCTTTGAATGCTGAAAAAGCCCAGTGTATCCAGAAAAACACATTATATTATATCAATTATTATAAAATTTGTGTGCGCCTTACTTTTGTGCCGATACGCCTAACTTTAAAAAGTTAGGCGTATCGGTACGCCCATGGCAAAAAGTTAGTCTAGAGCCCTGTAGAAGTAGCTGCTCACATTGTTATAAAGCAAAGGAAAACGATATGAGCATTAGGTTCTAATGCGTATTTGCCTTAAATTAGACGTAGGTGCTAATGGCGGCCTACTTAGCATTTGCACCTCAGATTGTTGTAATGCTAGGGAAAAGAGTGTTAGCATTGGCCGTTCACATTGTTATAAAGTTAAGGGAAATAGTGTTAGCATTAGCTACTCACATTGTTAAAAAGTAAGTGTTAGCATTAGTGCATAATGCTAATTCACATCAAATGAGCATTGGTTAATAACGGCAGCCTATTTAGCATTAGCAGATGATGTTGACCTTGGCCCACTGGAAAAGTTAAGAACTAAAGATTTAGGAGTGTTTCTCGATAGCTCTTTCTCATTTGAGAAACAAATAAATTCTGTTATTAAAACCAGCTGTAAGGTTTATATTGTTGATTGTCATTTATGCTTAGAAATATTTACTCATATATGCTTAGAGTTGTATAATCGATTGCATGATGATAGAGGTTTGATCCTCAGTAGTCTGTAAAGACTCTGTGTGCCTTCCAGAGTGCTCTGGCTTGCACACACCACTTGGGGCCATGAGAGAGGTCGTACCCTCTCTTACTGATTTATGGTGTAGGACAGGGGTCTCAAACTCAATTTAGCTGGGGGCCGCTGCAGGCAGAGTCTGGGTGAGGCTGGGCCGCATTAGGTTTTCCACAAGAAAGGCATGGTTAAAAAATTCCAATCTTCTCAAATCTCTTTATTTTTATTTTTTAACACAAAATATGAAAAATAAATAAACAAATTAAGAATTAATAAGAAAACAAATCAATCTGTAATACATAAATAAAATAATAATAAGATATTTTTCAGTCTTCTATATCTGCTGTGTTTAGATTGAAATGTCTGTATTAACAGTTCTATAACCTTCTTCTGAACATGAATGGAACACTGGAGAAAATGAACTGTTCTTCTGAACATGGCTTCTCTTGCCTGCTCCTTGCTGCTAGAGACCTGGCAGCGTTTCCTCTCGCATAGCCGAGCCAGATTTGGCCTGAGGGAGGAAGCAGTTGCGACCCTCAGTATGTCTTGAAGATGATCATCCGTAAGTCTGGACCTGTACTTGGACTTATTGAAGTTCAAAGTGGAGAAGAGCTTTTGGCACAAGTATGTGCTACCAAAAAGGCACATGGTCCGCTTGAACATTCGGGAAAGCCGAGGGAAACTAGGGCTCAAGTCTCTCAAAAATTGTCCAAGCTTGTCTGCTTTTCCACTCACCTCCCTGAACTTTGCTTTGAGTTCAGAGTTGCACTGCAGCTCAATGAGCTCCATTTGAAGCACAGAAGGGGCATCTTGCACATCAAAGGAGAAGGGGTCCGCAAAAATGTGAAAGGTGGCTCTGTGTGTCTTGAAGTCAGCAAATCTGTGATCAAATTCTTCCTGTAGCCTCAAAATGACATCAACATACTCGTCAGCACTGAATGGTGTGCCTGCATCCACGAGTGCCTTGCATGCTGGGAAATGGCAAAGGTTTGTCTGAGAGAGCTGAGCTTTCCAGAGCGCCAGTTTTGTGGAGAATGCTCTCACGTTGTCATAGGCAGCACTGACAAGTTGCCCCTGGCCTTGTAACGTCTTGTTCAGTACATTAAGCTCATGTGTCATATCAACAAGAAAAGCTAAGTCCATGAGCCATTTGGGATCAGTTAGCACAGGAACACTAACTCCATCCTTCTCCATGAAGGCTTCACTTCTGCTCTCAACTCAAAAAGTCTCTTTAATACATTTCCCCTGCTGAGCCAACGTACCTCAGTGAAGTCGAGCACATCCCCATATTCTGACTCCATTTCCTCTAAAAATTATTCTCTTTGGTTGCTTTCTTGGAGAAATCTTGCTGCCTCAGTAGATCTGTTTTAAGACTGGCAACCCGGTTCGCTCTCTCGTCTCCCTGGTATTTTGCATCCAGCTCAGCATGTCTAGTTGTGTAATGACGTTTCAAATTGTATTCCTTGTGCAGCGCAACTTTCTCTGTGCAAATAAGACAGGTCGGGGTGCCCCTGTGCTCAACAAAGAAATATTGCATTTCCCACTTTTCCTGAAATTGTCGGTGCTCATCACCAACCTTTCTCTTCACCGCAGGCTTTGAAAAAGACATGTTTGGGGCTATGTGACATTTATAATTCTACTTGGTGTCACTGTCGCATTGAAGGTTCAATCAAGCGTTTAGCCGACGGACGGGGAACGTCTCAACGCGTAGAGAACGTCATTTCTGCTTCTTTTTCTTGCAACCGTAGCACGGCGATCGGCAGATAAAAAGCCGGTGTTGTGCCAAAGTAGTTACCCCCGTCAAAAATTGTTTCCCCATTCACGGGAGCGCGCAAAGTAGGAGGAGCCACTTGCCTAGCTCCGTTCTGTACGCTACTTGTCACTGATCTGCAGTCGACGCGATAAAGAGCGAAGCTATCACGAATGAGTTCATTTGCAAAATCAATCTCAGTATAACCAATAAGTACAGTAACTTTGGAGACGATGTCTTATTCACAGCATAAGTTATGGAGGGATACAAAATTTATCAGGCTGTGTGGCATCGGCTGCCAAAATGTGTGTCCCCCCCATCAATGATGCACCTTGGCGTTGCTATCACGAAAGAGTTTATCTGCAAAATAAATAACAGTATAACCAATAAGTACAGTAACTTTGGAGACCATTTGGTTTCTTTAGACTTCTTAATTTAACATCTACATCTATATATGTAGATATGTGTTCTCGACAATGTGTGCCATAAGAACACTAGCTGTGGACCTTTAGTGTCAACTATGTACAAGCGAAACAAATAAACACATCTTCTGGTGGTGGGCTTTTCACACAGAGCTGGTGGAACCACCGCAAACACATCTCACACTGAATCTGTAAAAAAAATAATAATTACAAATCCCAATGTTAAAATTTCATTTATGGGAATTGATCATAACATTTAGCAGTCTTTCTTGATGTCATTACCCATTTGTTTTCAGTTTCATGCTCTTCTTCCCCGCAGAAATGACAGATGTTTGTCAAGTCATCTGTTTTAAAAAGTGAAAAAATAGCACATAGAGTATACTACCTACTGCACTTATTACTTCATTCAAACAACTATATGGTTTGTTTCTACAGCCATCATGATGAAAATATTCATGATGTGAGAACATTGAATGGTGGAAAATGAGTTACCTGTCTCTAGGAGAAGAGTGGTGGCAATTTGCAGCCTGTGTGTGTTTATGGCCTTTTTTGTAGACGGAAAGTTTATTGACTCTTTTCGCAAGATCTTTTCAGCAAACTGAAAAAGAGATTCTAAGATGACTAAATAGGCTAATATCGTAAATGTTATTTTATAGTTTTCTGTGAATCAATTTCTTTCTTTTATTGTGTCTTATATTCCTTTTCCTGTCATTAACATTTATTACAACACAACATTTCCAATATTCTCGTATATATGTATGTATTACGGTTAAGACTCGTACTTTCAATGCAAAGACTCCACATGAGGCAGCGTCCACTTGTTTTGGGTGTTTGACTGTGTCACAAGTCCATCTTGAGACGTTGCATCCTTTTTTTCGCATGAATGCCCTGAAAGACAAGTACAATAAAAACAAACTAGAAAGCGAAAATTTCTGAAGAAATTTTAAGTGTGCCTATGCCGCCGCTAATCAGTATAGTTTGCCATTCAAACGGCTACAGAGAGCAAAACTCACCGGAGCAGCCATTCTCCACCATGAACTATGGTAAAACCAAACACCGCTCGCGCCTCACAGATGACAGCTTACAGTTTTGTGTAAAGATGAGGTGACTTCGTACAGCCCCAATTTGTAGACGCTGTGCGCAGAGGTTCATAAGCAGACCCGACAATGTTTGCATGAACACACTTTGAAGCATTACGTTATGGACCACTTTTCACACATAGTTGCTGTACCCACACAGCCGGCTGTAGCTTTTCATCTCATAGCCCGACACATACACACAAAAAAAAAAAAAAAAAAAAAGCAGAGAGAGCACAGACTTTACACCTGAGAGGCGTGATTGCAGATGCCGCTGAGGTGGGTCCACCTCCCCTGCAGCGGCACTGCAGACCACGCCCTGCCACACACATCAAACACGTAAAATAAATATTTATGCACTTTTCATTCACTTTTTGTTTTTTGTTATTTTTACACAGTGTTCTGAATGATTAACAATGGTCTACAGCCAATCTTGTGTATTATTATACAAACTTTGGTTGTAAGATTCAGATAACTATTTAATAAAAGCTAAATATTTTATATGAGAGTAAGAAAGAAAAGTATATCTTTGTCTCATACTCTCATCAGACAATACATGAACCTCTCAATAAACAAAATATTTGCTCGGCTTAAATGACAAACCGCTATTTTACACAGTGGAACACTTATTTTTAAACAAAACCAATGCAGTTCGCCACTGACAGTGCTTACCTTTGCACATCACAATAAACACTGAACCAAGATGGCGCCCACGCGAACGAGAAATCTGAACTACGGTGTCCTGCAGAGGACAAATGGTCAAAATTGCTAAAATTTACAACATATATGCAGCTCAACAGCGACACCTTGTGACTTATTCCAGTCACTACCTTACATATACATAACGTCTTACCTGACATTCAGTTCACCGGACACTCATACTGAATCACCAGCCCATATAAATGAAAAATAACACGACAGCGTGAGCGGGCCTGGGTGTCAGCCAGCCCAGCCTGGGTGTCAGCCAGCCCGACCTGGGTGGCAGCCAAGCCGCGCTAGCCAGCTAGCCGGCTAGCTGCCATGCGGCGGTGAAACGTGAGCGTGAGCCGGCCTGGGTATCAGTCAGCCCGGCCTAGGTGTCAGCCAAGCCGCCCTAGCCAGCTAGCTGCCATGCGGCGCTAGCAGTAACATCGTGAGAGATATGGGACTTCTTGATAAATTATGGGACTTCTTGATAAAACGAGCAGATATTTGAAGTTTACACCCCTACATTCTCGCCTGAAAATAGGGGAGGCTGTCATAAAGTTCAACATCAGTAACTTAGCGCGCACAGCTGTATAGAAACTCCGTCGTGCTAGCTAGCACACAGTACAGTTATTGTAACTGTCAGCACAACGAAAATAAACTACACCTAAACTCGGTTTATATCTGACCCAAATAGAGTGCAGTTAATAACGTCTTACCTGAAATTCAGTTCACCAGCCGCCTGCTTCTCCTGCATTGGGTTTCCCTTATCCACGATTGAGCTCCGCGTTAGCCACCACCGGTCGATCGGTGTTTCTTTCCCCGCATACGAGGGGAAGAGACATATACCGGTGGCTAACGCGGAGCTAGCTAGCCACCGGTATATGAACAACTCAGTTATTTTTTCCACATCGACCAGCATCATCGGCCCATATAAACGAAAAATAAGTCCAGCTAAGACAAAGACTGTTTGCGGAGCGATCGGGGGTGAAAGGAGTTAGAGACGCCTCACTGAAAGCCAAGCCTGGGTGCTTTTGAGCGAAGCGGCGCTAGCTAGCCGGCTAGCAGCAACATCGTGAGAAATCTGTTGCTAATATGGGATGTTTTGACAAAACGAGCAGATATTTGACGTTTACACACCTACATTCTCACCTGAAAATATCTTAAAAGTTTACTTTGTGACCTAGAAACACAAATAAGAGGAATATATTAAACCAAGTGGCAGCCGCCATTGTTTGACTGGTAGAGGCGTGCTTTGAATTGTGGGATATGCAGTTTTCCACCAAGCGTACACCATTGCCGTTACCGTAACTATTCAATGCTTCGTGCAACCTTAAGAATTCCAATGGTTCCTGAAAGCACCAACGCTGTGCGCGCCGTTCGTATTGTTGTCATTATGGTAATCCAAATACGGGGACATACCACTAGAGTGAGCCAACACACCACAAATTAAGTGAGTGAGCAAACACACCACAAAGTAAGTAAAGTTTCACTTTCGTTCGTTCCCATTCATTTGAATGGGCAAAAACTTGCATTAAAATATTCATATTTAAAAAACTATAGAAGTAATAAACACCAAAAGTCATAGCAACTCATTCCAGCTCCAGCCGCACACAATGATATATCATATGTGAACCTTGTCTCAAAACTGTGGGGCGAGTTAAGGTCCAAAATTTCAGGCGGAAAAAGAATAATAACTAGAAAAATTTGCATTTCCTGCGAAAATGCAGTGTGGATGCTTAAAGCTGAAGCTGTATGCAAAAAGTAGCTGAAAAAGCTGAAAAGTTGCAGAAATTGTAAAAACTTTGCAGAAGCAAAAGAAGTTTGCTAAAATGGAATAACTTAGCAGAACTGCAATATCTTAGAGGAAACATAATACTTGGCAGAAATACAATAGCATAGCAGAATTTAGCAGAAATATTGTAACTTACCAGAAACATGATAACTTCTCAAAAATACAAGAATTTAGGAGAAATAGTATAAGATAACAGAAAGAATATATTTAGCCAAAAATACTTAAACATTACAGAAACACTATGATTTAGAAAAATAGTACAACAGAGCAGAAATATTGTGATTTACCAGAGACACTGTGATGAACTATGAATATTGTAATTTTAAATTGAGACTATGTTTTAGCACAAATATTATAATTTGGCAGAAATACTATAATTTAGCAGAAATACTATATTAAGCACAAATCCTATAAAAAGCAGAAATGGTATGATTAAGCACAAATACTACATTTAGTAGAAATACTTTGTTTTAGCACAAATCCCATAAAAAGCAGAAATACTGTACTATGATTTAGTAGAAAAACTATAATTAATCAGAAATACTAAATTTAGCAGAAATACTATATTAAGCACAAATACTATGAAAAGCAGAAATAGTATGATTAAGCATAAATACTACATTTAGCAGAAATACTATATTAAGCACAAATCCTATAAAAGCAGAAATAGTATATTAAGCACAAATCTTATAAAATAGCAGAAACAGTATGATTTAGCACAATAGTAATAAGTTAAACAGAAAAATTGGAAAAGCAAAATGGACAGCTGAAAAAATGCTGAACATGCTGAGGGTCCCTCAAATATACTTGTTAAATGACAAAAATCTGCAAAAAAATTTATTACTGCCACACAATCACAAATATGTACACATGAGGAAACACACATGCACAGAGAGACCCACACACAAGATCCAATTCAGTCAACCAGTCTAAATATATTGAATTTAAATCTTAGAATGAGATCATCCCATTAAAAGCCTTTCTCTCTCTCTCTCTCTCTCTCTCTCTCTGTCACACACACACACACACACACACACACACACACACACACACACACACACACACACACACAGGGAGAGAGAAGTAAGTTTCTAGGTCAGCCTGGGAGCTGCTGAATTTGAATCCACCAATCAGAGAGGCTGTGCACTTTTCCCCACCAAAACAGGTGCATCTGTTTACACACGCAGCACAGAGAGACACAGGATTTTTGCAGTCTATTTCTCATAGTGACGACTCCCCTCAAACAAATGACCGTAATTTCCTAACCGTAGGGGCTAGAACGGTCATTCTTACACCGTTTTGTTCAGAAGAGATGGGGGAATCTTCAAGTGTTGACAATTTAATATTAAAATATGAATTTTTAGAGATATATGACATGGATGACTTGTTGACTTAGAAGCCACGAATTCCCCAATATGCAAATTTGAATGCCTGAGACCACATATGTGATTGGCTGGCTGGGAAGCCGTGCAGGCCCTGATTTGTGGATTTGAATTCCTCAGCCCTCAGATATGATTGGCTGGCTTAGAAGCCACGAAGGCCCCAATATGCAAATTTGAATGCCTCAGGACACTTATTTGATTGGCTGGGAAACTGTGCAGGCCCTGATTTGAAAATTTGAATGTTTCAGTCCTCACAGAGGATTGGCTGCCTGGGGACCTGGCAGAAATATATAGAAATACTATTATTAAGCATAAATACTACATTTAGTAGAAATACTATGTTTTAGCACAAATACTATAAAAAGAAGAAAAACTATAATTTAGCAGAAATACTATATTAAGCACAAATCCTATAAAAAGCAGAAATACTATAATTTAGAACAAATAGTATAAAAAGCAGAAATACTATAATTTAGCAGAAATACTATGTTAGGCACAAATCCTATAAAAAGCAGAAATACTATAATTTAGCAGAAATACTATATTAGGCATAAATCCTATGAAAAGCAGAAATACTGTATTTAGCACAAGTACCGAAAAGTACCAGAAATAATATGATTTAGCAGAAATACTGTATTTAGCACAAGTACCGAAAAGTACCAGAAACACTATGATTTAGCAGAATAGTAATAACTTATTGAAACACAAATGCACAGAGGGACACACAAACACAGGCTCTAATCCAGTCAACCAGTCTAACTATGTTCAATTTAAATCCTACAATGACATGCTGTCAAATAAGGGCAGGGTCCTCTCTCTCCCACTAAACACACACACACACACACACACACACACACACACACACACACACACACAGGGAGAGAGGACTAAGTTTCTAGGTCAGCCTGGGAGCTGCTGAATTTGAATCCACCAATCAGAGAGGCTGTTTACGTTTTCCCGCCAAAACAGGTGCATCTGTTTTACACACGCAGCACAGAGACATAGACCTGCTTCTTTCAGTTTATTTCACATAGTGAGGATTCCCCTCAAACAAATGACCATAATTTCCTAACCATAGGGGCTAGAGCGGTCATTCTTACACCGTTTTGTTCAGAAGAGATGGGGGAATCTTCAAGTGTTGACAATTTATCATTAAAATATGAATTTTTAGAGATATATGACATGGATGACTTGTTGACTTAGAAGCCACGAATTCCCCAATATGCAAATTTGAATACCTGGAGCCCACATACATGATTGGCTGGCTGGGAAGCTGTGCAGGCCCTGATTTGTGGATTTGAATTCCTCAGCCCTCAGATATGATTGGCTGGCTTAGAAGCCATGAAGGCCCCAATATGCAAATTTGAATGCCTCAGGACACATATATGATTGGCTGGGAAGCCGTGCAGGCCCTGATTTGTGGATTTGAATTTCTCAGTCCTCACAGAGGATTGGCTGCCTGGGGACCTGGCAGAAATATATAGAAATACTATGATTAAGCATAAATACTACATTTAGTAGAAATACTATGTTTTAGCACAAATACTATAAAAAGCAGAAATACTATAATTTAGCAGAAATACTATATTAAGCACAAATCCTATAAAAAGCAGAAATAGGATGATTAAGCATAAACACTACATTTAGTAGAAATACTATGTTTGAGCAAAAATCCTATAAAAAGCAGAAATACTACATTAGGCACAAATCCCATAAAAAGCAGAAATAGTATGATTAAGCATAAATACTACATTTAGTAGAAATACTATGTTTTAGCACAAATACTATAAAAAGCAGAAATACTATAATTTAGCAGAAATACTATATTAAGCACAAATCCCATAAAAAGCAGAAATAGGATGATTAAGCATAAACATTACATTTAGCAGAAATACTATGTTTGAGCACAAATAGTATAAAAAGCAGAAATATTGTAATTTAGCAGAAATACTATATTAGGCACAAATCTTATAAAATAGCAGAAATAGTATTATTTAGCACAATAGTAATAAGTTAAACAGAAAAATTGGAAAAGCAAAATGGACAGCTGAAAAAATGCTGAACATGCTGAGGGTCCCTCAAATATACTTGTTAAATGAAAAAAATCAGCAAAAAAATGCACAGGGAGAGAGAAGTACGTTTCTAGGTCAGCCTGGGAGCTGCTGAATTTGAATCCACCAATCAGAGAGCCTGTGTACTTTTTCCCGCCAAAACATGTGCCTCTTTTTACACACGCAGCACAGAGAGGCACAGGATTATTGCAGCCTATTTCTCATAGTGACGACTACCCTCAAACAAATGACCATAATTTCCAAACCGTAGGGGCTAGAGCGGTCATTCTTACACCGTTTTGTTCAGAAGAGATGGGGGAATCTTCCAGTGTTTACAATTTATCATTAAAATATGAATTATTAAAGATATTTGACTTCTAATGCACCATAACTGAGTAGAGCGAAGCAAAAACTGCCTTGACTTGCCCTCAAACAACGCTTTGTAACTTGAAATCTATTTGGAGTATCGATATCATTCTTTCACCGTAAGAGACAGCAGGCTTTGGTGAACAATCATGGAAATTTTCAGGTCTCTGTGGAAATCCAACAAAAAGTTATGACGAGAGAAAAAAGTGGTTCATTTCCACAGTTTGAAATCTGAAGAAATCTGAGCGAAGGACGAATTTCCTACCCTCAAACAAGTCCAACTCATTTCAGAACGGTAATAGGTGAGAAAGAAATTCTTGAATTGTGAGCGTCAGGGGTGTCTGAAGATATTCGGGGACAAGCCTCATGTCTTAACTTTGCTTCGTTAAGGAGATATGACGATTCGAATATGCCTCTCATTACAGAAATCCAGCGGTGATTTTGAACAAGCTCTCCATTCACTTTATATGGAGAGTTTTCTGACCTTGTGTTAGTCTGAGGAGATTTGCAAAAATTCTATAAATCCCACAACAATGATGGTGACATTTTCTGAAAGCCAGCAAAAATACCTACGTTTTGATGTATAATTTGTGGAAGTTGAGTGAAAATTGAGCAAGTAGCAGGAAGTTGTTCGGACATGAAGTGAAAATTGCAAAACCTTCAGTGGAACACTGGAAGCCAAGAGCATAGCAACCATAACAACACATGTATTTTGTGAAAAATCACAATTTTGCAACTCAAAACTTTAAGAGGCATAAAAGTAAAACAGTAAAACATTTGAAAAAGCTGAATCATACCTGAATAGCCCAATAATTTGTGAACATTTTAAAGTTTGAATGGTTGTTCTAGGTGAAAATATGAGGAAGTAGTTAAGTTTCAAAAACAAGCAAATTTTAGCAGAATTGCTGAAGTTTCCCATTCATTTCAATGGGACAAATTAAAGGAAAAAAGTGGAATATTTTAAAAAGTATAATAGTTAAAAATAGCAAAAATCATAGCGTAAATTAGCAGAAATAGCAGAATAGTTTAAAATTTGAACGGTGAAAATCGGCTGAAAATTGTGGAAGTAGTTAAGTGCCAAAAAGTGTACGGAAGCAACTAGAATAATAATAATAATAACTAGAAAAATTTGCATTTCCTGCGAAAATGCAGTGTGGATGCTTAAAGCTGAAGCTGTATGCAAAAAGTAGCTGAAAAAGCTGAAAAGTTGCAGAAATTGTAAAAACTTTGCAGAAGCAAAAGAACTTTGCTAAAATGGAATAACTTAGCAGAACTGCAATATCTTAGAGGAAACATAATACTTGGCAGAAATACAATAGCATAGCAGAAATTAGCAGAAATATTGTAACTTACCAGAAACATGATAACTTCTCAAAAATACAAGAATTTAGGAGAAATAGTATAAGATAACAGAAAGAATATATTTAGCCAAAAATACTTAAACATTACAGAAACACTATGATTTAGAAAAATAGTACAACAGAGCAGAAATATTGTGATTTACCAGAGACACTGTGATGAACTATGAATATTGTAATTTTAAATTGAGACTATGTTTTAGCACAAATATTATAATTTGGCAGAAATACTATAATTTAGCAGAAATACTATATTAAGCACAAATCCTATAAAAAGCAGAAATGGCATGATTAAGCACAAATACTACATTTAGTAGAAATACTTTGTTTTAGCACAAATCCCATAAAAAGCAGAAATACTGTACTATGATTTAGTAGAAAAACTATAATTAATCAGAAATACTAAATTTAGCAGAAATACTATATTAAGCACAAATACTATGAAAAGCAGAAATAGTATATTAAGCACAAATCTTATAAAATAGCAGAAATGCTATGATTTAGCACAATAGTAATAAGTTAAACAGAAAAATTGGAAAAGCAAAATGGACAGCTGAAAAAATGCTGAACATGCTGAGGGTCCCTCAAATATACTTGTTAAATGACAAAAATCTGCAAAAAAAATTTATTACAGCCACACAATCACAAATATGTACACATGAGGAAACACACATGCACATAGAGACCCACACACAAGATCCAATTCAGTCAACCAGTCTAAATATATTGAATTTAAATCTTAGAATGAGATCATCCCATTAAAAGCCTCTCTCTCTCTCTCTCTCTCTCTCTCTCTCTCTCTCTGTCACAGACACACACACACACACACACACACACACACACACACACACAGGGAGGGAGGACTAAGTTTCTAGGTCAGCCTGGGAACTGCTGAATTTGAATCCACCAATCAGAGAGCCTGTGCACTTTTCCCCACCAAAACAGGTGCATCTGTTTACACACGCAGCAGCACAGAGAGACACAGGATTTTTGCAGTCTATTTCTCATAGTGACGACTCCCTCAAACAAATGACCGTAATTTCCTAACCGTAGGGGCTAGAACGGTCATTCTTACACCGTTTTGTTCAGAAGAGGTGGGGGAATCTTCAAGTGTTGACAATTTAATATTAAAATATGAATTTTTAGAGATATATGACATGGATGACTTGTTGACTTAGAAGCCACGAATTCCCCAATATGCAAATTTGAATGCCTGAGACCACATATGTGATTGGCTGGCTGGGAAGCCGTGCAGGCCCTGATTTGTGGATTTGAATTCCTCAGCCCTCATATATGATTGGCTGGCTTAGAAGCCACGAAGGCCCCAATATGCAAATTTGAATGCCTCAGGACACTTATTTGATTGGCTGGGAAACTGTGCAGGCCCTGATTTGAAAATTTGAATGTGTCAGTCCTCACAGAGGATTGGCTGCCTGGGGACCTGGCAGAAATATATAGAAATACTATTATTAAGCATAAATACTACATTTAGTAGAAATACTATGTTTTAGCACAAATACTATAAAAAAAAGAAAAACTATAATTTAGCAGAAATACTATATTAAGCACAAATCCTATAAAAAGCAGAAATACTATAATTTAGAACAAATAGTATAAAAAGCAGAAATACTATAATTTAGCAGAAATACTATGTTAGGCACAAATCCTATAAAAAGCAGAAATACTATAATTTAGCAGAAATACTATGTTAGGCACAAATCCTATAAAAAGCAGAAATACTATAATTTAGCAGAAATACTATATTAGGCATAAATCCTATGAAAAGCAGAAATAGTATGATTTAGCAGAAATACTGTATTTAGCACAAGTACTGAAAAGTACCAGAAATACTATGATTTAGCAGAATAGTAATAACTTATTGAAACACAAATGCACAGAGGGACACACAAACACAGGCTCTAATCCAGTCAACCAGTCTAACTATGTTCAATTTAAATCCTACAATGACATGCTGCCAAATAAGGGCAGGGTCCTCTCTCTCCCACTAAACACACACACACACACACACACACACACACACACACACACACACACACACACACACACACACACACACACAGGGAGAGAGGACTAAGTTTCTAGGTCAGCCTGGGAGCTGCTGAATTTGAATCCACCAATCAGAGAGGCTGTTTACGTTTTCCCGCCAAAACAGGTGCCTCTTTTTACACACGCAGCACAGAGACATAGACCTGCTTCTTTCAGTTTATTTCACATAGTGAGGATTCCCCTCAAACAAATGACCATAATTTCCTAACCATAGGGGCTAGAGCGGTCATTCTTACACCGTTTTGTTCAGAAGAGATGGGGGAATCTTCAAGTGTTGACAATTTATCATTAAAATATGAATTTTTAGAGATATATGACATGGATGACTTGTTGACTTAGAAGCCACGAATTCCCCAATATGCAAATTTGAATACCTGGAGCCCACATACATGATTGGCTGGCTGGGAAGCTGTGCAGGCCCTGATTTGTGGATTTGAATTCCTCAGCCCTCAGATATGATTGGCTGGCTTAGAAGCCATGAAGGCCCCAATATGCAAATTTGAATGCCTCAGGACACATATATGATTGGCTGGGAAACCGTGCAGGCCCTGATTTGAAAATTTGAATGTCTAAGTCCTCACAGAGGATTGGCTGCCTGGGGACCTGGCAGAAATATATAGAAATACTATGATTAAGCATAAATACTACATTTAGTAGAAATACTATGTTTTAGCACAAATACTATAAAAAGCAGAAATACTATATTAGGCACAAATCCTATAAAAAGCAGAAATACTATATTAGGCACAAATAGTATAAAAAGCAGAAATACTATAATTTAGCAGAAATACTATGTTTGGCACAAATCCTATAAAAATAATAAATACTATAATTTAGCAGAAATACTATATTAGGCACAAATCTTATGAAAAGCAGAAATAGTATCATTTAGCAGAATAGTAATAACTTACAAAATTACAAATATGGAGGCATATTGAAACACAAATGCACAGAGGGACACACAAACACAGGCTCTAATCCAGTCAACCAGTCTAACTATATTCAATTTAAATCCTACAATGACATGCTGCCAAATAAGGGCAGGGTCCTCTCTCTCCCACTAAACACACACACACACACACACACACACACACACACACACACACACACACACACACACACACACAGACAGACACAGAGGGAGAGAGCTGCCGAATTTAAATCCACCAATCAGAGTGGCTGTTTACGTTTTCCCGCCAAAACAGGTGCATCTTTTTACACACGCAGGACAGAGAGGCACAGGATTATTGCAGCCTATTTCTCATAGTGACGACTCCCCTCAAACAAATGACCATAATTTCCTAACCGTAGGGGCTAGAGCGGTCATTCTTACACCGTTTTGTTCAGAAGAGATGGGGGAATCTTCCAGTGTTAACAATTTATCATTAAAATATGAATTATTAAAGATATTTGACTTCTAATGCACCATAACTGAGCAGAGCGAAGCAAAAACTGCCTTGACTTGCCCTCAAACAACGCTTTCTAACTCTAAATCTATTTGGAGTATCGATATCATTCTTTCACCGTAAGAGACAGCAGGCTTTGGTGAACAATCATGGAAATTTTCAGGTCTCTGTGGAAATCCAACAAAAAGTTATGACGAGAGAAAAAAGTGGTTCATTTCCAGGGTTTGAAATCTGAAGAAATCTGAGCGAAGGACAAATTTCCTACCCTCAAACAAGTCCAACTCATTTCAGAACGGTAATAGGTGAGAAAGAAATTCTTGAATTGTGAGCGTCACGAGTGTCTGAAGATATACCGGGACAAGCCTCATGTCTTAACTTTGCTTCGTTAAGGAGATATGACGATTCGAATATGCCTCTCATTACAGAAATGCAGCGGTGATTTTGAACAAACTCTCCATTGACTTTATATGGAGAGTTTTCTGACCTTGTGTTAGTCTGAGGAGATTTGCCAAAATTCTATAAATCCCACAACAATGATGGTGACATTTCCTGAAAGCCAGCAAAAATACCTACGTTTTGATGTATAATTTGTGGAAGTTGAGTGAAAATTGAGCAAGTAGCAAACAGTTGTTCGGACATGAAGAGAAGACTGCAAAACCTTCAGTGACACACTGGAAGCCAAGAGCATAGCAACCATAACAACGCATGTATTTTGTGAAAAATCACAATTTTGCAACTCAAAACTTTAAGAGGCATAAAAGTAAAACAGTAAAAGATTTCAAAAAGCTGAATCATACCTGAATAGCCCAATAATTTATGAACATTTTAAAGTTTGAATGGTTGTTCTAGGTGAAAATATGAGGAAGTAGTTAAGTTTCAAAAACAAGCAAATTTTAGCAGAATTGCAGAAGTTTCCCATTCATTTCAATGGGACAAATTAAAGGAAAAAAGTGGAATATTTTAAAAAGTATAATAGTTAAAAATAGCAAAAATCATAGCAAGAAAGAGCAAAAATAGCAGAATAGTTTAAAATTTGAACGGTGAAAATCGGCTAAAAATTGTGGAAGTAGTTAAGTGCCAAAAAGTGTACGGAAGCAACTGGAACTAGAAAAATTTGCATTTCCTGCGAAAATGCAGTGTGGATGCTTAAAGCTGAAGCTGTATGCAAAAGGTAGCTTAAAAAGCTGAAAAGTTGCAGAAATTGTAAAAACTTTGCAGAAGCAAAAGAAGTTTGCTAAAATGGAATAACTTAGCAGAACTGCAATATCTTAGAGGAAACATAATACTTGGCAGAAATACAATAGCATAGCAGAATTTAGCAGAAATATTGTAACTTACCAGAAACATGATAACTTCTCAAAAATACAAGAATTTAGGAGAAATAGTATAAGATAACAGAAAGAATATATTTAGCCAAAAATACTTAAACATTACAGAAACACTATGATTTAGAAAAATAGTACAACAGAGCAGAAATATTGTGATTTACCAGAGACACTGTGATGAACTATGAATATTGTAATTTTAAATTAAGACCATGTTTTAGCACAAATATTATAATTTGGCAGAAATACTATAATGTAGCAGAAATACTATATTAAGCACAAATCCTATAAAAAAGCAGAAATGGTATGATTAAGCATAAATACTACATTTAGTAGAAATACTTTGTTTTAGCACAAATCCCATAAAAAGCAGAAATACTGTACTATGATTTAGTAGAAAGACTATAATTAATCAGAAATACTAAATTTAGCAGAAATACTATATTAAGCACAAATCCTATAAAAGCAGAAATAGTATATTAAGCACAAATCTTATAAAAAGCAGAAATACTATATTAAGCACAAATCCTATAAAAGCAGAAATAGTATATTAAGCACAAATCTTATAAAATAGCAGAAATAGTATGATTTAGCACAATAGTAATAAGTTAAACAGAAAAATTGGAAAAGCAAAATGGACAGCTGAAAAAATGCTGAACATGCTGAGGTTCCCTCAAATATACTTGTTAAATGACAAAAATCTGCAAAAAAATTTATGACAGCCACACAATTACAAATATGTACACATGAGGAAACACACATGCACAGAGAGACACACACACAAGATCCAATTCAGTCAACCAGTCTAAATATATTGAATTTGAATCTTACAATGAGATCATCCCATTAAAAGGCTTTCTCTCTCTCTCTCTCTCTCTCTGTCACACACACACACACACACACACACACACACACACACACACACACACACACACACACACACACACACACAGAGGGAGAGAGCTGCTGAATTTGAATCCACCAATCAGAGTGGCTGTGTACTTTTTCCCGCCAAAACAGGTGCTTCTGTTTACACACGCAGCACAGAGAGAGACACTGGATTATTGCAGTCTATTTCTCATAGTGAGGACTCCCCTCAAACAAATGACCATAATTTCCTAACTGTAGGGGCTAGAGCGGTCATTCTTACACCGTTTTGTTCAGAAGAGATGGGGGAATCTTCAAGTGTTGACAATTTATCATTAAAATATGAATTTTTAGAGATATATGACGTGGATGACTTATTGACTTAGAAGCCACGAATTCCCCAATATGCAAATTTGAATGGCTGAGGCCACATATATGATTGGCTGGCTGGGAAGCCGTGCAGGCCCTGATTTGTGGATTTGAATTCCTCAGCCCTCAGATATGATTGGCTGGCTTAGAAGCCATGAAAGCCCCAATATGCAAATTTGAATGCCTCAGGACACATATATGATTGGCTGGGAAGCCGTGCAGGCCCTGATTTGAAAATTTGAATTTCTCAGTCTTCACAGAGGATTGGCTGCCTGGGGACCTGGCAGAAATATATAGAAATACTATGATTAAGCATAAATACTACATTTAGTAGAAATACTATGTTTTAGCACAAATACTATAAAAAGCAGAAATACTATAATTTAGCAGAAATACTATATTAAGCACAAATCCTATAAAAAGCAGAAATACTATATCAGGCACAAATCCTATAAAAAGCAGAAATAGTATGATTAAGCATAAATACTACATTTAGCAGAAATACTATATTTTGCACAAATCTTATAAAATAGCAGAAATACTATGATTTAGCAGAATAGTAATAACTTACAAAATTACAAATATGGAGGCATATTGAAACACAAATGCACAGAGGGACACACAAACACAGGCTCTAATCCAGTCAACCAGTCTAACTATATTCAATTTAAATCCTACAATGACATGCTGCCAAATAAGGGCAGGGTCCTCTCTCTCCCACTAAACACACACACGCACACACACACACACACACACACACACACACACACACACACACACACACACAGAGGGAGAGAGCTGCCGAATTTAAATCCACCAATCAGAGTGGCTGTTTACGTTTTCCCGCCAAAACAGGTGCATCCTTTTTACACACGCAGCACAGAGAGGCACGGGATTATTGCAGTCTATTTCTCATAGTGACGACTCCCCTCAAACAAATGACCATAATTTCCTAACTGTAGGGGCTAGAAGGGTCATTCTTACACCGTTTTGTTCAGAAGAGATGGGGGAATCTTCAAGTGTTGACAATTTATCATTAAAATATGAATTTTTAGAGATATATGACATGGATGACTTGTTGACTTAGAAGCCACGAATTCCCCAATATGCAAATTTGAATGCCTGGAGCCCACATACATGATTGGCTGGCTGGGAAGCTGTGCAGGCCCTGATTTGTGGATTTGAATTCCTCAGCCCTCAGATATGATTGGCTGGCTTAGAAGCCATGAAGGCCCCAATATGCAAATTTGAATGCCTCAGGACACATATGTGATTGGCTGGGAAACCGTGCAGGCCCTGATTTGAAAATTTGAATGTCTAAGTCCTCACAGAGGATTGGCTGCCTGGGGACCTGGCAGAAATATATAGAAATACTATGATTAAGCATAAATACTACATTTAGTAGAAATACTATGTTTTAGCACAAATCCTATAAAAAGCAGAAATACTATAATTTAGCAGAAATACTATATTAAGCACAAATCCTATAAAAAGCAGAAATAGTATGATTAAGCATAAATACTACATTTAGTAGAAATATTATGTTTTAGCACAAATCCTATAAAAAGCAGAAATACTATAATTTAGCAGAAATACTATATTAAGCACAAATCCTATTAAAAGCAGAAATACTATATTAGGTACAAATCCTATAAAAAGCAGAAATACTATATTAGGCACAAATCCTATAAAAAGCAGAAATACTATAATTTAGCAGAAATACTATGTTAGGCACAAACCCTATAAAAAGAATAAATACTATAATTTAGCAGAAATACTATATTAGGCACATATCTTATGAAAAGCAGAAATAGTATGATTTAGCAGAAATACTGTATTTAGCACAAGTACCGAAAAGTACCAGAAATACTATGATTTAGCAGAATAGTAATAACTTACAAAATTACAAATATGGAGGCATATTGAAACACAAATGCACAGAGGGACACACAAACACAGACTCTAATCCAGTCAACCAGTCAAACTATATTCAATTTAAATCCTACAATGACATGCTGCCAAAAAAGGGCAGGGTCCTCTCTCTCCCACTAAACACACACACACACACACACACACACACACACACACACACACACACACACACACACACACAGAGGGAGAGAGCTGCCGAATTTAAATCCACCAATCAGAGTGGCTGTTTACGTTTTCCCGCCAAAACAGGTGCATCCTTTTTACACACACAGCACAGAGAGGCACAGGATTATTGCAGTCTATTTCTCATAGTGACGACTCCCCTCAAACAAATGACCATAATTTCCTAACCGTAGGGGCTAGAGCGGTCATTCTTACACCGTTTTGTTCAGAAGAGATGGGGGAATCTTCCAGTGTTTACAATTTATCATTAAAATATGAATTATTAAAGATATTTGACTTCTAATGCACCATAACTGAGTAGAGCGAACCAAAAACTGCCTTGACTTGCCCTCAAACAACGCTTTGTAACTTGAAATCTGTTTGGAGTATCGATATCATTCTTTCACCGTAAGAGACAGCAGGCTTTGGTGAACAATCATGGAAATTTTCAGGTCTCTGTGGAAATCCAACAAAAAGTTATGACGAGAGAAAAAAGTGGTTCATTTGCACAGTTTGAAATCTGAAGAAATCTGAGCGAAGGACAAATTTCCTACCCTCAAACAAGTCCAATTCATTTCAGAACGGTAATAGGTGAGAAAGAAATTCTTGAATTGTGAGTGTCAGGAGTGTCTGAAGATATACCGGGACAAGCCTCATGTCTTAAAGTCGCTTCGTTAAGGAGATATGACGATTCGAATATGCCTCTCATTACAGAAATCCAGCGATGATTTTGAACAAGCTCTCCATTCACTTTATATGGAGAGTTTTGAGACCTTGTGTTGGTCTGAGGAGATTTGCCAAAATTCTATAAATCCCACAACAATGATGGTGACATTTTCTGAAAGCCAGCAAAAATACCTACGTTTTGATGTATAATTTGTGGAAGTTGAGTGAAAATTGAGCAAGTAGCAAGAAGTTGTTCGGACATGAAGTGAAAATTGCAAAACCTTCAGTGACACACTGGAAGCCAAGAGCATAGCAACCATAACAACGCATGTATTTTCTGAAAAATCACAATTGTGCAACTCAAAACTTTAAGAGGCATAAAAGTAAAACAGTAAAAGATTTGAAAAAGCTGAATCATACCTGAATAGCCCAATAATTTGTGAACATTTTAAAGTTTGAATGGTTGTTCTAGGTGAAAGTATGAGGAAGTAGTTAAGTTTCAAAAACAAGCAAAATTTAGCAGAGTTTTGGAAGTTTCCCATTCATTTCAATGGGACAAATTAAAGGAAAAAAGCTTAATATTTTAAAAAGTATAATAGCAAAAAATAGCAAAAATCATAGCAGAAATTAGCAGAAATAGCAGAATAGTTTAAAATTTGAACGGTGAAAATCGGCTGAAAATTGTGGAAGTAGTTAGCGGACGAAAAACGAGCAACTTGAAGAATAATAAAGTATAAAGAGAAACAGGAACTCAATAGTGTGGATGCTTAAAGCATCCACACAATAATAATAAAGTATAAAGAATAAAGAGAAACAGGAACTCAATAGTGTGGATGCTTAAAGCATCCACACAATAAAGAATAAAGAGAAACAGGAACTCAATAGTGTGGATGCTTAAAGCATCCACACAATAACTAGAAAGCGAAAATTTCTGAAGAAATTTTAAGTGTGCCTATGCCGCCGCTAATCAGTATAGTTTGCCATTCAAACGGCTACAGAGAGCAAAACTCAGCAGAGCAGCCATTCTCCACCATGAACTATGGTAAAAACCAAACACCGCTCGCGCCTCACAGATGACAGCTTACGGTTTTGTGTAAAGATGAGGTGACTTCGTACAGCCCCAATTTGTAGACGCTGTGCGCAGAGGTTCATAAGCAGACCCGACAATGTTTGCATGAACACACTTTGAAGCATTACGTTATGGACCACTTTTCACACATAGTTGCTGTACCCACACAGCCGGCTGTAGCTTTTCATTTCATAGCCCGACACATACACAAAAAAAAAAAAAAAAAAAAAAAGCAGAGAGAGCACAGACTTTACACCTGAGAGGCGTGGTCTGCAGATGCCGCTGAGGTGGGTCCACCTCCCCTGCAGCGGCACTGCAGACCACGCCCTGCCACACACATCAAACACGTAAAATAAATATTTATGCACTTTTCATTCACTTTGTTTTTTGTTATTTTTACACAGTGTTCTGAATGATTAACAATGGTCTACAGCCAATCTTGTGTATTATTATACAAACTTTGGTTGTAAGATTCAGATAACTATTTAATAAAAGCTAAATATTTTATATGAGAGTAAGAAAGAAAAGTATATCTTTGTCTCATACTCTCATCAGACAATACATGAACCTCTCAATAAACAAAATATTTGCTCGGCTTAAATGACAAACCGCTATTTTACACAGTGGAACACTTATTTTTAAACAAAACCAATGCAGTTCGCCACTGACAGTGCTTACCTTTGCACATCACAGTAAACACTGAACCAAGATGGCGCCCACGTGAACGAGAAATCTGAACTACGGTGTCCTGCAGAGGACAAATGGTCAAAATTGCTAAAATTTACAACATATATGCAGCTCAACAGCGACACCTTGTGACTTATTCCAGTCACTACCTTACATATACATAACGTCTTACCTGACATTCAGTTCACCGGACACTCATACTGAATCACCAGCCCATATAAATGAAAAATAAGTCCAGCAGCCAACCAAGAGTCATCACGAAAGACTAGGGGTGACACGACAGCGTGAGCGGGCCTGGGTGTCAGCCAGCCCAGCCTGGGTGTCAGCCAGCCCGACCTGGGTGTCAGCCAAGCCGCGCTAGCCAGCTAGCCGCCATGCGGCGGTGAAACGAGAGCGTGAGCCGGCCTGGGTATCAGTCAGCCCAGCCTAGGTGTCAGCCAAGCCGCCCTAGCCAGCTAGCTGCCATGCGGCGCTAGCAGTAACATCGTGAGAGATATGGGACTTCTTGATAAAATATGGGACTTCTTGATAAAACGAGCAGATATTTGAAGTTTACACCCCTACATTCTCGCCTGAAAATAGGGGAGGCTGTCATAAAGTTCAAAATCAGTAACTTAGCGCGCACAGCTGTATAGAAACTCCGTCGTCCTAGCTAGCACGCAGTACAGTTATTGTAACTGTCAGCACAACGAAAATAAACTACACCTAAACTCGGTTTATATCTGACCCAAATAGAGTGCAGTTAATAACGTCTTACCTGAAATTCAGTTCACCAGCCGCCTGCTTCTCCTGCATTGGGTTTCCCTTATCCACGATTGAGCTCCGCGTTAGCCACCACCGGTCGATCGGTGTTTCTTTCCCCGCATACGAGGGGAAGAGACATATACCGGTGGCTAACGCGGAGCTAGCTAGCCACCGGTATATGAACAACTCAGTTATTTTTTCCACATCGACCAGCATCATCGGCCCATATAAACGAAAAATAAGTCCAGCTAAGACAAAGACTGTTTGCGGAGCGATCGGGGGTGAAAGGAGTTAGAGACGCCTCACTGAAAGCCAAGCCTGGGTGCTTTTGAGCGAAGCGGCGCTAGCTAGCCGAGCTAGCTAGCCGGCTAGCCGGCCGGCCAAACTAGCTAGCCGGCTAGCAGCAACATCGTGAGAAATCTGTTGCTAATATGGGATGTTTTGACAAAACGAGCAGATATTTGACGTTTACACACCTACATTCTCACCTGAAAACCGGTCGATCGGCGGCCGCCTCACATGTTTCTTTCCCCACATATGAGGGGAAAGAGACACATACCGGTGGCTAGCTAGCTCCGCGTTAGCCACCACCAAACAACTCAGTTAGTTTTTCCTCATCGACCAGCATCATCGGCCCATATAAACGAAAAATAAGTCCAGTGTGAAACAGTCGCTTGGCGAGCGATCGGGTGGTTTAGCGAGTGTCAGCCTCTTAAGTTTAAGACAAGCCCGGCTGCTTTTTAAGCGACGCGGCGCTAGCTACCCAGCTAGCGTCAGTACACAGGAACTACTTCCGGTAGTTATACAAAATAAAAGCGTCCACAGGGACACAGCGGCCGCCTCGCATTACTCCCGACATACCACTAGAGTGAGCCAGCACACCACAAATGAAGTTTTCTTGTTCTCCATTCATTTCAATGGGAAAAAACTTGCATTAAAATATTCATATTTAAAAAACTATAGAAGTAATAAACACCAAAAGTCATAGCAACTCATTCCAGCTCCAGCCGCACACAATGATATATCATATGTGAACCTTGTCTCAAAACTGTGGGGCGAGTTAAGGTCCAAAATTTCAGGCGGAAAAAGAATAATAACTAGAAAAATTTGCATTTCCTGCGAAAATGCAGTGTGGATGCTTAAAGCTGAAGCTGTATGCAAAAAGTAGCTGAAAAAGCTGAAAAGTTGCAGAAATTGTAAAAACTTTGCAGAAGCAAAGGAACTTTGCTAAAATGTAATAATTTAGCAGAACTGCAATATCTTAGAGGAAACATAATACTTGGCAGAAATACAATAGCATAGCAGAACTTAGCAGAAATATTGTAACTTACCAGAAACATGATAACTTCTCAAAAATACAAGAATTTAGGAGAAATAGTATAAGATAACAGAAAGAATATATTTAGCCAAAAATACTTAAGCATTACAGAAACACTATGATTTAGAAAAATAGTACAACAGAGCAGAAATACTGTGATTTACCAGAGACACTGTGATGAACTATGAATATTGTAATTTTAAATCAATACTATGTTTTAGCACAAATACTATAATTTGACAGAAATACTATATTTAGCACAAATCTTATAAAATAGCAGAAATAGTATGATTTAGCACAATAGTAATAACTTAAACAGAAAAATTGGAAAAGCAAAATGGACAGCTGAAAAAATGCTGAACATGCTAAGGGTCCCTCAAATATACTTGTTAAATGAAAAAAATTGGCAAAAAAAAATATAACAGCCAAACAATCACAAATATGTACACATAAGGAAACACACATGCACAGACAGACACACACACAAGATCCAATTCAGTCAACCAGTCTAAATATATTGAATTTGAAGCTTAGAATGAGGTCATCCCATTAAAAGCCTTTCTCTCTCTCTCTCTCTCTGTCACACACACACACACACACACACAGGGAGAGAGAAGTAAGTTTCTAGGTCAGCCTGGGAGCTGCTGAATTTGAATCCACCAATCAGAGTGGCTGTGTACTTTTTCCCGCCAAAACAGGTGCTTCTGTTTACACACGCAGCACAGAGAGACACAGGATTATTGCAGTCTATTTCTCATAGTGAGGACTCCCCTCAAACAAATGACCATAATTTCCTAACTGTAGGGGTTAGAGCGGTCATTCTTACACCGTTTTGTTCAGAAGTGATTGGGGAATCTTCAAGTGTTGACAATTTATCATTAAAATATGAATTTTTAGAGATATATGACATGGATGACTTATTGACTTAGAAGCCACGAATTCCCCAATATGCAAATTTGAATGCCTGAGGCCACATATATGATTGGCTGGCTGGGAAGCTGTGCAGGCCCTGATTTGAAAATTTGAATTTCTCAGTCCTCACAGAGGATTGGCTGCCTGGGGACCTGGCAGAAATATATAGAAATATTATGATTAAGCATAAATACTACATTTAGTAGAAATACTATGTTTTAGCACAAATACTATAAAAAGCAGAAATACTATAATTTAGCAGAAATACTATATTAAGCACAAATCCTATAAAAAGCAGAAATACTATATTAGGTACAAATCCTATAAAAAGCAGAAATACTATATTAGGCACAAATCTTATAAAAAGCAGAAATACTATATTAGGCACAAATAGTATAAAAAGGAGAAATACTATAATTTAGCAGAAATACTATGTTAGGCACAAATCCTATAAAAAGAATAAATACTATAATTTAGCAGAAATACTATATTAGGCACAAATCTTATGAAAAGCAGAAATAGTATGATTTAGCAGAATAGTAATAACTTACAAAATTACAAATATGGAGGCATATTGGAACACAAATGCACAGAGGGACACACAAACACAGGCTCTAATCCAGTCAACCAGTCTAACTATATTCAATTTAAATCCTACAATGACATGCTGCCAAATAAGGGCAGGGTCCTCTCTCTCCCACTAAACACACACACACACACACACACACACACACACACACACACACACAGGGAGAGAGCTGCCGAATTTAAATCCACCAATCAGAGTGGCTGTTTACGTTTTCCCGCCAAAACAGGTGCATCTTTTTACACACGCAGGACAGAGAGGCACAGGATTATTGCAGCCTATTTCTCATAGTGACGACTCCCCTCAAACAAATGACCATAATTTCCTAACCGTAGGGGCTAGAGCGGTCATTCTTACACCGTTTTGTTCAGAAGAGATGGGGGAATCTTCCAGTGTTAACAATTTATCATTAAAATATGAATTATTAAAGATATTTGACTTCTAATGCACCATAACTGAGCAGAGCGAAGCAAAAACTGCTTTGACTTGCCCTCAAACAACGCTTTCTAACTCGAAATCTGTTTGGAGTATCGATATCATTCTTTCACCGTAAGAGACAGCAGGCTTTGGTGAACAGTCATGGAAATTTTCAGGTCTCTGTGGAAATCCAACAAAAAGTTATGACGAGAGAAAAAAGTGGTTCATTTCCAGAGTTTTAAATCTGAAGAAATCTGAGCAACGGACGAATTTCCTACCCTCAAACAAGTCCAACTCATTTCAGAACGGTAATAGGTAAGAAAGAAATTCTTGAATTGTGAGCGTCAGGAGTGTCTGAAGATATTCGGGGACAAGCCTCATGTCTTAACTTTGCTTCATTAAGGAGATATGACGATTCGAATATGCCTCTCATTACAGAAATCCAGCGATGATTTTGAACAAACTCTCCATTGACTTTGTATGGAGAGTTTTCTGACCTTGTGTTAGTCTGAGGAGATTTGCCAAAATTCTATAAATCCCACAACAATGATGGTGACATTTTCTGAAAGCCAGCAAAAATACCTACGTTTTGATGTATAATTTGTGGAAGTTGAGTAAAAACTGAGCAAGTAGCAAACAGTTGTTCGGACATGAAGAGATGACTGCAAAACCTTCAGTGACACACTGGAAGCCAAGAGCATAGCAACCATAACAACGCATGTATTTTGTGAAAAATCACAATTTTGCAACTCAAAACTTTAAGAGGCATAAAAGTAAAACAGTAAAAGATTTGAAAACGCTGAATCATACATGAATAGCCCAATAATTTGTGAACATTTTAAAGTTTGAATGGTTGTTCTAGGCGAAAGTATGAGGAAGTAGTTAAGTTTCAAAAACAAGCAAAATTTAGCAGAATTTTGGAAGTTTCCCATTCATTTCAATGGGACAAATTAAAGGAAAAAAGTGGAATATTTTAAAAAGTATAATAGCAAAAAATAGCAAAAGTCATAGCGATCATTAGCAGAAATAGCAGAATAGTTTAAAATTTGAACGGTGAAAATCGGCTGAAAATTGTGGAAGTAGTTAAGTGCCAAAAAGTGTACGGAAGCAACTGGAATAATAAAGTAGAATAAAGAATAAAGAGAAACAGGAACTCAATAGTGTGGATGCTTAAAGCATCCACACAATAATAATAACTAGAAAAATTTGCATTTCCTGCGAAAATGCAGTGTGGATGCTTAAAGCTGAAGCTGTATGCAAAAAGTAGCTGAAAAAGCTGAAAAGTTGCAGAAATTGTAAAAACTTTGCAGAAGCAAAAGAAGTTTGCTAAAATGGAATAACTTAGCAGAACTGCAATATCTTAGAGGAAACATAATACTTGGCAGAAATACAATAGCATAGCAGAATTTAGCAGAAATATTGTAACTTACCAGAAACATGATAACTTCTCAAAAATACAAGAATTTAGGAGAAATAGTATAAGATAACAGAAAGAATATATTTAGCCAAAAATACTTAAACATTACAGAAACACTATGATTTAGAAAAATAGTACAACAGAGCAGAAATATTGTGATTTACCAGAGACACTGTGATGAACTATGAATATTGTAATTTTAAATTGAGACTATGTTTTAGCACAAATATTATAATTTGGCAGAAATACTATAATTTAGCAGAAATACTATATTAAGCACAAATCCTATAAAAAGCAGAAATGGTATGATTAAGCACAAATACTACATTTAGTAGAAATACTTTGTTTTAGCACAAATCCCATAAAAAGCAGAAATACTGTACTATGATTTAGTAGAAAAACTATAATTAATCAGAAATACTAAATTTAGCAGAAATACTATATTAAGCACAAATACTATGAAAAGCAGAAATAGTATGATTAAGCATAAATACTACATTTAGCAGAAATACTATATTAAGCACAAATCCTATAAAAGCAGAAATAGTATATTAAGCACAAATCTTATAAAATAGCAGAAACAGTATGATTTAGCACAATAGTAATAAGTTAAACAGAAAAATTGGAAAAGCAAAATGGACAGCTGAAAAAATGCTGAACATGCTGAGGGTCCCTCAAATATACTTGTTAAATGACAAAAATCTGCAAAAAAATTTATTACAGCCACACAATCACAAATATGTACACATGAGGAAACACACATGCACAGAGAGACCCACACACAAGATCCAATTCAGTCAACCAGTCTAAATATATTGAATTTAAATCTTAGAATGAGATCATCCCATTAAAAGCCTTTCTCTCTCTCTCTCTCTCTCTCTCTCTCTCTCTCTCTCTCTCTCTCTCTGTCACACACACACACACACAGGGAGAGAGAAGTAAGTTTCTAGGTCAGCCTGGGAGCTGCTGAATTTGAATCCACCAATCAGAGAGCCTGTGTACTTTTTCCCGCCAAAACAGGTGCATCTTTTTACACACGCAGCAGAGAGAGGCACAGGATTATTGCAGCCTATTTCTCATAGTTAGGACTCCCCTCAAACAAATGACCGTAATTTCCTAACCATAGGGGCTAGAACGGTCATTCTTACACCGTTTTGTTCAGAAGAGATGGGGGAATCTTCAAGTGTTGACAATTTAATATTAAAATATGAATTTTTAGAGATATATGACATGGATGACTTGTTGACTTAGAAGCCACGAATTCCCAAATATGCAAATTTGAATGCCTGAGACCACATATGTGATTGGCTGGCTGGGAAGCCGTGCAGGCCCTGATTTGTGGATTTGAATTCCTCAGCCCTCAGATATGATTGGCTGGCTTAGAAGCCACGAAGGCCCCAATATGCAAATTTGAATGCCTCAGGACACTTATTTGATTGGCTGGGAAACTGTGCAGGCCCTGATTTGAAAATTTGAATGTCTCAGTCCTCACAGAGGATTGGCTGCCTGGGGACCTGGCAGAAATATATAGAAATACTATTATTAAGCATAAATACTACATTTAGTAGAAATACTATGTTTTAGCACAAATATTATAAAAAGAAGAAAAACTATAATTTAGCAGAAATACTATATTAAGCACAAATCCTATAAAAAGCAGAAATACTATAATTTAGAACAAATAGTATAAAAAGCAGAAATACTATAATTTAGCAGAAATACTATGTTAGGCACAAATCCTATAAAAAGCAGAAATACTATAATTTAGCAGAAATACTATGTTAGGCACAAATCCTATAAAAAGCAGAAATACTATAATTTAGCAGAAATACTATATTAGGCATAAATCCTATGAAAAGCAGAAATAGTATGATTTAGCAGAAATACTGTATTTAGCACAAGTACCGAAAAGTACCAGAAATACTATGATTTAGCAGAATAGTAATAACTTATTGAAACACAAATGCACAGAGGGACACACAAACACAGGCTCTAATCCAGTCAACCAGTCTAACTATGTTCAATTTAAATCCTACAATGACATGCTGCCAAATAAGGGCAGGGTCCTCTCTCTCCCACTAAACACACACACACACACACACACACACACACAGACACACACAGACAGACACAGAGGGAGAGAGCTGCCGAATTTAAATCCACCAATCAGAGTGGCTGTTTACGTTTTCCCGCCAAAACAGGTGCATCTTTTTACACACGCAGCAGCACAGAGAGGCACAGGATTATTGCAGCCTATTTCTCATAGTGAGGACTCCCCTCAAACAAATGACCATAATTTCCTAACCGTAGGGGCTAGAGCGGTCATTCTTACACTGTTTTGTTCAGAAGAGATGGGGGAATCTTCCAGTGTTAACAATTTATCATTAAAATGTGAATTTTTAGAGATATATGACATGGATGACTTGTTGACTTAGAAGCCACGAATTCCCCAATATGCAAATATGAATGCCTGAGACCACATATATGATTGGCTGGCTGGGAAGCCGTGCAGGCCCTGATTTGTGGATTCGAATTCCTCAGCCCTCAGATATGATTGGCTGGCTTAGAAGCCATGAAGGCCCCAATATGCAAATTTGAATGCCTCAGGACACATATATGATTGGCTGGGAAGCCGTGCAGGCCCTGATTTGAAAATTTGAATTTCTCAGTCCTCACAGAGGATTGGCTGCCTGGGGACCTGGCAGAAATATATAGAAATACTATGATTAAGCATAAATACTACATTTAGTAGAAATACTATGTTTTAGCACAAATACTATAAAAAGCAGAAATACTATAATTTAGCAGAAATACTATATTAAGCACAAATCCTATAAAAAGCAGAAATAGGATGATTAAGCATAAACACTACATTTAGTAGAAATACTATGTTTGAGCAAAAATCCTATAAAAAGCAGAAATACTATATTAGGCACAAATCCCATAAAAAGCAGAAATAGTATGATTAAGCATAAATACTACATTTAGTAGAAATACTATGTTTTAGCACAAATAGTATAAAAAGCAGAAATATTGTAATTTAGCAGAAATACTATATTAGGCACAAATCTTATAAAATAGCAGAAATAGTATTATTTAGCACAATAGTAATAAGTTAAACAGAAAAATTGGAAAAGCAAAATGGACAGCTGAAAAAATGCTGAACATGCTGAGGGTCCCTCAAATATACTTGTTAAATGAAAAAATCAGCAAAAAAATGCACAGGGAGAGAGAAGTAAGTTTCTAGGTCAGCCTGGGAGCTGCTGAATTTGAATCCACCAATCAGAGAGCCTGTGTACTTTTTCCCGCCAAAACATGTGCCTCTTTTTACACACGCAGCACAGAGAGGCACAGGATTATTGCAGCCTATTTCTCATAGTGAGGACTCCCCTCAAACAAATGACCATAATTTCCAAACCGTAGGGGCTAGAGCGGTCATTCTTACACCGTTTTGTTCAGAAGAGATGGGGGAATCTTCCAGTGTTTACAATTTATCATTAAAATATGAATTATTAAAGATATTTGACTTCTAATGCACCATAACTGAGTAGAGCGAAGCAAAAACTGCCTTGACTTGCCCTCAAACAACGCTTTGTGACTTGAAATCTATTTGGAGTATCGATATCATTCTTTCACCGTAAGAGACAGCAGGCTTTGGTGAACAATCATGGAAATTTTCAGGTCTCTGTGGAAATCCAAAAAAAAGTTATGACGAGAGAAAAAAGTGGTTCATTTCCACAGTTTGAAATCTGAAGAAATCTGAGCGAAGGACGAATTTCCTACCCTCAAACAAGTCCAACTCATTTCAGAACGGTAATAGGTGAGAAAGAAATTCTTGAATTGTGAGCGTCAGGGGTGTCTGAAGATATTCGGGGACAAGCCTCATGTCTTAACTTTGCTTCGTTAAGGAGATATGACGATTCGAATATGCCTCTCATTACAGAAATCCAGCGGTGATTTTGAACAAGCTCTCCATTCACTTTATATGGAGAGTTTTCTGACCTTGTGTTAGTCTGAGGAGATTTGCAAAAATTCTATAAATCCCACAACAATGATGGTGACATTTTCTGAAAGCCAGCAAAAATACCTACGTTTTGATGTATAATTTGTGGAAGTTGAGTGAAAATTGAGCAAGTAGCAGGAAGTTGTTCGGACATGAAGTGAAAATTGCAAAACCTTCAGTGGCACACTGGAAGCCAAGAGCATAGCAACCATAACAACACATGTATTTTGTGAAAAATCACAATTTTGCAACTCAAAACTTTAAGAGGCATAAAAGTAAAACAGTAGAAGATTTGAAAAAGCTGAATCATACCTGAATAGCCCAATAATTTGTGAACATTTTAAAATTTGAATGGTTGTTCTAGGTGAAAATATGAGGAAGTAGTTAAGTTTCAAAAACAAGCAAATTTTAGCAGAATTGCAGAAGTTTCCCATTCATTTCAATGGGACAAATTAAAGGAAAAAAGCTTAATATTTTAAAAAGTATAATAGTTAAAAATAGCAAAAATCGTAGCGTAAATTAGCAGAAATAGCAGAATAGTTTAAAATTTGAACGGTGAAAATCGGCTGAAAATTGTGGAAGTAGTTAAGTGCCAAAAAGTGTACGGAAGCAACTAGAATAATAATAATAATAACTAGAAAAATTTGCATTTCCTGCGAAAATGCAGTGTGGATGCTTAAAGCTGAAGCTGTATGCAAAAAGTAGCTGAAAAAGCTGAAAAGTTGCAGAAATTGTAAAAACTTTGCAGAAGCAAAAGAAGTTTGCTAAAATGGAATAACTTAGCAGAACTGCAATATCTTAGAGGAAACATAATACTTGGCAGAAATACAATAGCATAGCAGAATTTAGCAGAAATATTGTAACTTACCAGAAACATGATAACTTCTCAAAAATACAAGAATTTAGGAGAAATAGTATAAGATAACAGAAAGAATATATTTAGCCAAAAATACTTAAACATTACAGAAACACTATGATTTAGAAAAATAGTACAACAGAGCAGAAATATTGTGATTTACCAGAGACACTGTGATGAACTATGAATATTGTAATTTTAAATTAAGACTATGTTTTAGCACAAATATTATAATTTGGCAGAAATACTATAATTTAGCAGAAATACTATGTTTTAGCACAAATCCTATAAAAAGCAGAAATACTATAATTTAGCAGAAATACTATATTAAGCACAAATCCTATAAAAAGCAGAAATACTATATTAAGCACAAATCCTATAAAAAGCAGAAATACTATATTAAGCACAAATTCTATAAAAAGCAGAAATACTATATTAAGCACAAATTCTACAAAAAGCAGAAATACTATATTAAGCACAAATCTTATGAAATAGCAGAAATAGTATGATTTAGCACAATAGTAAGAAGTTAAACAGAAAAATTGGAAAAGCAAAATGGACAGCTGAAAAAATGCTGAACATGCTGAGGGTCCCTCAAATATACTTGTTAAATGAAAAAAATTGGCAAAAAAATCTATAACAGCCACACAATCACAAATATGTACACATAAGGAAACACACAGTCACCCAGTCACCCAGTCTAAATATATTGAATTTGAATCTTAGAATGAGATCATCCGATTAAAAGCCTTTCTCTCTCTCTCTCTCTCTCGCTCTCTCTCTCTCTCTCTCTCTCTCGCTCTCTCTCTCTCTCACACACACACACACACACACACACACACACACACACAGGGAGAGAGAAGTAAGTTTCTAGGTCAGCCTGGGAGCAGCTGAATTTGAATCCACCAATCAGAGAGCCTGTGCACTTTTTCCCTCCAAAACAGGTGCTTCTGTTTACACACGCAGCACAGAGAGGCACAGGATTTTTGCAGTCTATTTCTCATAATGACGACTCACCTCAAACAAATGACCATAATTTCCTAACCGTAGAGGCTAGAACGGTCATTCTTACACCGTTTTGTTCAGAAGTGATGGGGGAATCTTCAAGTGTTGACAATTTATCATTAAAATATGAATTTTTAGAGATATATGACATGGATGACTTGTTGACTTAGAAGCCATGAATTCCCCAATATGCAAATTTGAATGGCTGAGGCCACATATATGATTGGCTGGCTGGGAAGCCATGCAGGCCCTGATTTGTGGATTTGAATTCCTCAGCCCTGATATGATTGGCTGGCTTAGAAGCCATGAAGGCCCCAATATGCAAATTTGAATGCCTCAGGACACTTATATGATTGGCTGGGAAACCGTGCAGGCCCTGATTTGAAAATTTGAATGTCTCAGTCCTCACAGAGGATTGGCTGCCTGGGGACCTGGCAGAAATATATAGAAATAGTATGATTAAGCATAAATACTACATTTAGTAGAAATACTATGTTTTAGCACAAATACTATAAAAAGCAGAAATACTATAATTTAGCAGAAATACCATATTAAGCACAAATCATATAAAAAGCAGAAATACTATATTAAGCACAAATTCTATAAAAAGCAGAAATACTATATTAAGCACAAATCCTATTAAAAGCAGAAATACTATATTAAGCACAAATCTTATGAAATAGCAGAAACAGTATGATTTAGCACAATAGTAATAAGTTAAACAGAAAAATTGGAAAAGCAAAATGGACAGCTGAAAAAATGCTGAACATGCTGAGGGTCCCTCAAATATACTTGTTAAATGAAAAAATCAGCATAAAAATGCACAGGGAGAGAGAAGTAAGTTTCTAGGTCAGCCTGGGAGCTGCTGAATTTGAATCCACCAATCAGAGAGCCTGTGTACTTTTTCCCGCCAAAACAGGTGCATCTTTTTACACACGCAGCAGAGAGAGGCACAGGATTATTGCAGCCTATTTCTCATAGTGAGGACTCCCCTCAAACAAATGACCATAATTTCCTAACCGTAGGGGCTAGAGCGGTCATTCTTACACCGTTTTGTTCAGAAGAGATGGGGGAATCTTCCAGTGTTAACAATTTATCATTAAAATGTGAATTTTTAGAGATATACGACATGGATGACTTGTTGACTTAGAAGCCACGAATTCCCCCAATATGCAAATTTGAATGCCTGAGGCCACATATATGATTGGCTGCCTGGGAAGCCGTGCAGGCCCTGATTTGTGGATTTGAATTCCTCAGCCCTCAGATATGATTGGCTGGCTTAGAAGCCATGAAGGCCCCAATATGCAAATTTGAATGCCTCAGGACACATATATGATTGGCTGGGAAACCGTGCAGGCCCTGATTTGAAAATTTGAATGTCTAAGTCCTCACAGAGGATTGGCTGCCTGGGGACCTGGCAGAAATATATAGAAATACTATGATTAAGCATAAATACTACATTTAGTAGAAATACTATGTTTTAGCACAAATACTATAAAAAGCAGAAATACTATAATTTAGCAGAAATACTATATTAAGCACAAATCCTATAAAAAGCAGAAATAGGATGATTAAGCATAAATACTACATTTAGTAGAAATACTATGTTTGAGCAAAAATCCTATAAAAAGCAGAAATACTATATTAGGCACAAATCCCATAAAAAGCAGAACTAGTATGATTAAGCATAAATACTACATTTAGTAGAAATACTATGTTTTAGCACAAATAGTATAAAAAGCAGAAATACTGTAATTTAGCAGAAATACTATATTAAGCACAAATCCTATAAAAAGCAGAAATACTATATTAGGCACAAATCCTATAAAAAGCAGAAATACTATATTAGGCACAAATCTTATAAAAAGCAGAAATACTATATTAGGCACAAATAGTATAAAAAGCAGAAATACTATAATTTAGCAGAAATACTATGTTAGGCACAAATCCTATAAAAAGAATAAATACTATAATTTAGCAGAAATACTATATTAGGCACAAATCTTATGAAAAGCAGAAATAGTATGATTTAGCAGAATAGTAATAACTTACAAAATTACAAATATGGAGGCATATTGAAACACAAATGCACAGAGGGACACACAAACACAGGCTCTAATCCAGTCAACCAGTCTAACTATATTCAATTTAAATCCTACAATGACATGCTGCCAAATAAGGGCAGGGTCCTCTCTCTCCCACTAAACACACACACACACACACACACACACACACACACACACACACACACACACACAGAGGGAGAGAGCTGCCGAATTTAAATCCACCAATCAGAGTGGCTGTTTACGTTTTCCCGCCAAAACAGGTGCATCTTTTTACACACGCAGGACAGAGAGGCACAGGATTATTGCAGCCTATTTCTCATAGTGAGGACTCCCCTCAAACAAATGACCATAATTTCCTAACCGTAGGGGCTAGAGCGGTCATTCTTACACCGTTTTGTTCAGAAGAGATGGGGGAATCTTCCAGTGTTAACAATTTATCATTAAAATATGAATTATTAAAGATATTTGACTTCTAATGCACCATAACTGAGCAGAGCGAAGCAAAAACTGCCTTGACTTGCCCTCAAACAACGCTTTCTAACTCTAAATCTATTTGGAGTATCGATATCATTCTTTCACCGTAAGAGACAGCAGGCTTTGGTGAACAATCATGGAAATTTTCAGGTCTCTGTGGAAATCCAACAAAAAGTTATGACGAGAGAAAAAAGTGGTTCATTTCCAGGGTTTGAAATCTGAAGAAATCTGAGCGAAGGACAAATTTCCTACCCTCAAACAAGTCCAACTCATTTCAGAACGGTAATAGGTGAGAAAGAAATTCTTGAATTGTGAGCGTCACGAGTGTCTGAAGATATACCGGGACAAGCCTCATGTCTTAACTTTGCTTCGTTAAGGAGATATGACGATTCGAATATGCCTCTCATTACAGAAATGCAGCGGTGATTTTGAACAAACTCTCCATTGACTTTATATGGAGAGTTTTCTGACCTTGTGTTAGTCTGAGGAGATTTGCCAAAATTCTATAAATCCCACAACAATGATGGTGACATTTTCTGAAAGCCAGCAAAAATACCTACGTTTTGATGTATAATTTGTGGAAGTTGAGTGAAAATTGAGCAAGTAGCAAACAGTTGTTCGGACATGAAGAGAAGACTGCAAAAGCTTCAGTGGCACACTGGAAGCCAAGAGCATAGCAACCATAACAACGCATGTATTTTGTGAAAAATCACAATTTTGCAACTCAAAACTTTAAGAGGCATAAAAGTAAAACAGTAAAAGATTTCAAAAAGCTGAATCATACCTGAATAGCCCAATAATTTATGAACATTTTAAAGTTTGAATGGTTGTTCTAGGTGAAAATATGAGGAAGTAGTTAAGTTTCAAAAACAAGCAAATTTTAGCAGAATTGCAGAAGTTTCCCATTCATTTCAATGGGACAAATTAAAGGAAAAAAGTGGAATATTTTAAAAAGTATAATAGTTAAAAATAGCAAAAATCATAGCTAGAAAGAGCAAAAATAGCAGAATAGTTTAAAATTTGAACGGTGAAAATCGGCTGAAAATTGTGGAAGTAGTTAAGTGCCAAAAAGTGTACGGAAGCAACTGGAATAATAATAATAATAAAGTATAAAGAATAAAGAGAAACAGGAACTCAATAGTGTGGATGCTTAAAGCATCCACACAACTAGAAAAATTTGCATTTCCTGCGAAAATGCAGTGTGGATGCTTAAAGCTGAAGCTGTATGCAAAAAGTAGCTGAAAAAGCTGAAAAGTTGCAGAAATTGTAAAAACTTTGCAGAAGCAAAAGAAGTTTGCTAAAATGGAATAACTTAGCAGAACTGCAATATCTTAGAGGAAACATAATACTTGGCAGAAATACAATAGCATAGCAGAATTTAGCAGAAATATTGTAACTTACCAGAAACATGATAACTTCTCAAAAATACAAGAATTTAGGAGAAATAGTATAAGATAACAGAAAGAATATATTTAGCCAAAAATACTTAAACATTACAGAAACACTATGATTTAGAAAAATAGTACAACAGAGCAGAAATATTGTGATTTACCAGAGACACTGTGATGAACTATGAATATTGTAATTTTAAATTAAGACTATGTTTTAGCACAAATATTATAATTTGGCAGAAATACTATAATTTAGCAGAAATACTATGTTTTAGCACAAATCCTATAAAAAGCAGAAATACTATAATTTAGCAGAAATACTATATTAAGCACAAATCCTATAAAAAGCAGAAATACTATATTAAGCACAAATCCTATAAAAAGCAGAAATACTATATTAAGCACAAATTCTATAAAAAGCAGAAATACTATATTAAGCACAAATTCTACAAAAAGCAGAAATACTATATTAAGCACAAATCTTATGAAATAGCAGAAATAGTATGATTTAGCACAATAGTAAGAAGTTAAACAGAAAAATTGGAAAAGCAAAATGGACAGCTGAAAAAATGCTGAACATGCTGAGGGTCCCTCAAATATACTTGTTAAATGAAAAAAATTGGCAAAAAAATCTATAACAGCCACACAATCACAAATATGTACACATAAGGAAACACACAGTCACCCAGTCACCCAGTCTAAATATATTGAATTTGAATCTTAGAATGAGATCATCCGATTAAAAGCCTTTCTCTCTCTCTCTCTCTCTCGCTCTCTCTCTCTCTCTCTCTCTCTCGCTCTCTCTCTCTCTCACACACACACACACACACACACACACACACACACACACAGGGAGAGAGAAGTAAGTTTCTAGGTCAGCCTGGGAGCAGCTGAATTTGAATCCACCAATCAGAGAGCCTGTGCACTTTTTCCCTCCAAAACAGGTGCTTCTGTTTACACACGCAGCACAGAGAGGCACAGGATTTTTGCAGTCTATTTCTCATAATGACGACTCACCTCAAACAAATGACCATAATTTCCTAACCGTAGAGGCTAGAACGGTCATTCTTACACCGTTTTGTTCAGAAGTGATGGGGGAATCTTCAAGTGTTGACAATTTATCATTAAAATATGAATTTTTAGAGATATATGACATGGATGACTTGTTGACTTAGAAGCCATGAATTCCCCAATATGCAAATTTGAATGGCTGAGGCCACATATATGATTGGCTGGCTGGGAAGCCATGCAGGCCCTGATTTGTGGATTTGAATTCCTCAGCCCTGATATGATTGGCTGGCTTAGAAGCCATGAAGGCCCCAATATGCAAATTTGAATGCCTCAGGACACTTATATGATTGGCTGGGAAACCGTGCAGGCCCTGATTTGAAAATTTGAATGTCTCAGTCCTCACAGAGGATTGGCTGCCTGGGGACCTGGCAGAAATATATAGAAATAGTATGATTAAGCATAAATACTACATTTAGTAGAAATACTATGTTTTAGCACAAATACTATAAAAAGCAGAAATACTATAATTTAGCAGAAATACCATATTAAGCACAAATCATATAAAAAGCAGAAATACTATATTAAGCACAAATTCTATAAAAAGCAGAAATACTATATTAAGCACAAATCCTATTAAAAGCAGAAATACTATATTAAGCACAAATCTTATGAAATAGCAGAAACAGTATGATTTAGCACAATAGTAATAAGTTAAACAGAAAAATTGGAAAAGCAAAATGGACAGCTGAAAAAATGCTGAACATGCTGAGGGTCCCTCAAATATACTTGTTAAATGAAAAAATCAGCATAAAAATGCACAGGGAGAGAGAAGTAAGTTTCTAGGTCAGCCTGGGAGCTGCTGAATTTGAATCCACCAATCAGAGAGCCTGTGTACTTTTTCCCGCCAAAACAGGTGCATCTTTTTACACACGCAGCAGAGAGAGGCACAGGATTATTGCAGCCTATTTCTCATAGTGAGGACTCCCCTCAAACAAATGACCATAATTTCCTAACCGTAGGGGCTAGAGCGGTCATTCTTACACCGTTTTGTTCAGAAGAGATGGGGGAATCTTCCAGTGTTAACAATTTATCATTAAAATGTGAATTTTTAGAGATATACGACATGGATGACTTGTTGACTTAGAAGCCACGAATTCCCCCAATATGCAAATTTGAATGCCTGAGGCCACATATATGATTGGCTGCCTGGGAAGCCGTGCAGGCCCTGATTTGTGGATTTGAATTCCTCAGCCCTCAGATATGATTGGCTGGCTTAGAAGCCATGAAGGCCCCAATATGCAAATTTGAATGCCTCAGGACACATATATGATTGGCTGGGAAACCGTGCAGGCCCTGATTTGAAAATTTGAATGTCTAAGTCCTCACAGAGGATTGGCTGCCTGGGGACCTGGCAGAAATATATAGAAATACTATGATTAAGCATAAATACTACATTTAGTAGAAATACTATGTTTTAGCACAAATACTATAAAAAGCAGAAATACTATAATTTAGCAGAAATACTATATTAAGCACAAATCCTATAAAAAGCAGAAATAGGATGATTAAGCATAAATACTACATTTAGTAGAAATACTATGTTTGAGCAAAAATCCTATAAAAAGCAGAAATACTATATTAGGCACAAATCCCATAAAAAGCAGAACTAGTATGATTAAGCATAAATACTACATTTAGTAGAAATACTATGTTTTAGCACAAATAGTATAAAAAGCAGAAATACTGTAATTTAGCAGAAATACTATATTAAGCACAAATCCTATAAAAAGCAGAAATACTATATTAGGCACAAATCCTATAAAAAGCAGAAATACTATATTAGGCACAAATCTTATAAAAAGCAGAAATACTATATTAGGCACAAATAGTATAAAAAGCAGAAATACTATAATTTAGCAGAAATACTATGTTAGGCACAAATCCTATAAAAAGAATAAATACTATAATTTAGCAGAAATACTATATTAGGCACAAATCTTATGAAAAGCAGAAATAGTATGATTTAGCAGAATAGTAATAACTTACAAAATTACAAATATGGAGGCATATTGAAACACAAATGCACAGAGGGACACACAAACACAGGCTCTAATCCAGTCAACCAGTCTAACTATATTCAATTTAAATCCTACAATGACATGCTGCCAAATAAGGGCAGGGTCCTCTCTCTCCCACTAAACACACACACACACACACACACACACACACACACACACACACACACACACAGAGGGAGAGAGCTGCCGAATTTAAATCCACCAATCAGAGTGGCTGTTTACGTTTTCCCGCCAAAACAGGTGCATCTTTTTACACACGCAGGACAGAGAGGCACAGGATTATTGCAGCCTATTTCTCATAGTGAGGACTCCCCTCAAACAAATGACCATAATTTCCTAACCGTAGGGGCTAGAGCGGTCATTCTTACACCGTTTTGTTCAGAAGAGATGGGGGAATCTTCCAGTGTTAACAATTTATCATTAAAATATGAATTATTAAAGATATTTGACTTCTAATGCACCATAACTGAGCAGAGCGAAGCAAAAACTGCCTTGACTTGCCCTCAAACAACGCTTTCTAACTCTAAATCTATTTGGAGTATCGATATCATTCTTTCACCGTAAGAGACAGCAGGCTTTGGTGAACAATCATGGAAATTTTCAGGTCTCTGTGGAAATCCAACAAAAAGTTATGACGAGAGAAAAAAGTGGTTCATTTCCAGGGTTTGAAATCTGAAGAAATCTGAGCGAAGGACAAATTTCCTACCCTCAAACAAGTCCAACTCATTTCAGAACGGTAATAGGTGAGAAAGAAATTCTTGAATTGTGAGCGTCACGAGTGTCTGAAGATATACCGGGACAAGCCTCATGTCTTAACTTTGCTTCGTTAAGGAGATATGACGATTCGAATATGCCTCTCATTACAGAAATGCAGCGGTGATTTTGAACAAACTCTCCATTGACTTTATATGGAGAGTTTTCTGACCTTGTGTTAGTCTGAGGAGATTTGCCAAAATTCTATAAATCCCACAACAATGATGGTGACATTTTCTGAAAGCCAGCAAAAATACCTACGTTTTGATGTATAATTTGTGGAAGTTGAGTGAAAATTGAGCAAGTAGCAAACAGTTGTTCGGACATGAAGAGAAGACTGCAAAAGCTTCAGTGGCACACTGGAAGCCAAGAGCATAGCAACCATAACAACGCATGTATTTTGTGAAAAATCACAATTTTGCAACTCAAAACTTTAAGAGGCATAAAAGTAAAACAGTAAAAGATTTCAAAAAGCTGAATCATACCTGAATAGCCCAATAATTTATGAACATTTTAAAGTTTGAATGGTTGTTCTAGGTGAAAATATGAGGAAGTAGTTAAGTTTCAAAAACAAGCAAATTTTAGCAGAATTGCAGAAGTTTCCCATTCATTTCAATGGGACAAATTAAAGGAAAAAAGTGGAATATTTTAAAAAGTATAATAGTTAAAAATAGCAAAAATCATAGCTAGAAAGAGCAAAAATAGCAGAATAGTTTAAAATTTGAACGGTGAAAATCGGCTGAAAATTGTGGAAGTAGTTAAGTGCCAAAAAGTGTACGGAAGCAACTGGAATAATAATAATAATAAAGTATAAAGAATAAAGAGAAACAGGAACTCAATAGTGTGGATGCTTAAAGCATCCACACAATAATAAAGAATAAAGAGAAACAGGAACTCAATAGTGTGGATGCTTAAAGCATCCACACAATAACTAGAAAGCGAAAATTTCTGAAGAAATTTTAAGTGTGCCTATGCCGCCGCTAATCAGTATAGTTTGCCATTCAAACGGCTACAGAAAGCAAAACTCACCGGAGCAGCCATTCTCCACCATGAACTATGGTAAAACCAAACACCGCTCGCGCCTCACAGATGACAGCTTACAGTTTTGTGTAAAGATGAGGTGACTTCGTACAGCCCTAATTTGTAGACGCTGTGCGCAGAGGTTCATAAGCAGACCCGACAATGTTTGCATGAACACACTTTGAAGCATTACGTTATGGACCACTTTTCACACATAGTTGCTGTACCCACACAGCCGGCTGTAGCTTTTCATCTCATAGCCCGACACATACACAAAAAAAAAAAAAAAAAAGCAGAGAGAGCACAGACTTTACACCTGAGAGGCGTGATTGCAGATGCCGCTGAGGTGGGTCCACCTCCCCTGCAGCGGCACTGCAGACCACGCCCTGCCACACACATCAAACACGTAAAATAAATATTTATGCACTTTTCATTCACTTTTTGTTTTTTGTTATTTTTACAGAGTGTTCTGAATGATTAACAATGGTCTACAGCCAATCTTGTGTATTATTATACAAACTTTGGTTGTAAGATTCAGATAACTATTTAATAAAAGCTAAATATTTTATATGAGAGTAAGAAAGAAAAGTATATCTTTGTCTCATACTCTCATCAGACAATACATGAACCTCTCAAACAAAATATATGCTCGGCTTAAATGACAAACCGCTATTTTACACAGTGGAACACTTATTTTTAAACAAAACCAATGCAGTTCGCCACTGACAGTGCTTACCTTTGCACATCACAGTAAACACTGAACCAAGATGGCGCCCACGCGAACGAGAAATCTGAACTACGGTGTCCTGCAGAGGACAAATGGTCAAAATTGCTAAAATTTACAACATATATGCAGCTCAACAGCGACACCTTGTGACTTATTCCAGTCACTACCTTACATATACATAACGTCTTACCTGACATTCAGTTCACCGGACACTCATACTGAATCACCAGCCCATATAAATGAAAAATAACACGACAGCGTGAGCGGGCCTGGGTGTCAGCCAGCCCAGCCTGGGTGTCAGCCAGCCCGACCTGGGTGGCAGCCAAGCCGCGCTAGCCAGCTAGCCGGCTAGCTGCCATGCGGCGGTGAAACGTGAGCGTGAGCCGGCCTGGGTATCAGTCAGCCCGGCCTAGGTGTCAGCCAACCCGCCCTAGCCAGCTAGCTGCCATGCGGCGCTAGCAGTAACATCGTGAGAGATATGGGACTTCTTGATAAAATATGGGACTTCTTGATAAAACGAGCAGATATTTGAAGTTTACACCCCTACATTCTCGCCTGAAAATAGGGGAGGCTGTCATAAAGTTCAACATCAGTAACTTAGCGCGCACAGCTGTATAGAAACTCCGTCGTGCTAGCTAGCACGCAGTACAGTTATTGTAACTGTCAGCACAACGAAAATAAACTACACCTAAACTCGGTTTATATCTGACCCAAATAGAGTGCAGTTAATAACGTCTTACCTGAAATTCAGTTCACCAGCCGCCTGCTTCTCCTGCATTGGGTTTCCCTTATCCACGATTGAGCTCCGCGTTAGCCACCACCGGTCGATCGGTGTTTCTTTCCCCGCATACGAGGGGAAGAGACATATACCGGTGGCTAACGCGGAGCTAACTAGCCACCGGTATATGAACAACTCAGTTATTTTTTCCACATCGACCAGCATCATCGGCCCATATAAACGAAAAATAAGTCCAGCTAAGACAAAGACTGTTTGCGGAGCGATCGGGGGTGAAAGGAGTTAGAGACGCCTCACTGAAAGCCAAGCCTGGGTGCTTTTGAGCGAAGCGGCGCTAGCTAGCCGAGCTAGCTAGCCGGCCGAACTAGCTAGCCGGCTAGCAGCAACATCGTGAGAAATCTGTTGCTAATATGGGATGTTTTGACAAAACGAGCAGATATTTGACGTTTACACACCTACATTCTCACCTGAAAATATCTTAAAAGTTTACTTTGTGACCTAGAAACACAAATAAGAGGAATATATTAAACCAAGTGGCAGCCGCCATTGTTTGACTGGTAGAGGCGTGCTTTGAATTGTGGGATATGCAGTTTTCCACCAAGCGTACACCATTGCCGTTACCGTAACTATTCAATGCTTCGTGCAACCTTAAGAATTCCAATGGTTCCTGAAAGCACCAACGCTGTGCGCGCCGTTCGTATTGTTGTCATTATGGTAATCCAAATACGGGGACATACCACTAGAGTGAGCCAACACACCACAAATTAAGTGAGTGAGCAAACACACCACAAAGTAAGTAAAGTTTCACTTTCGTTCGTTCCCATTCATTTGAATGGGCAAAAACTTGCATTAAAATATTCATATTTAAAAAACTATAGAAGTAATAAACACCAAAAGTCATAGCAACTCATTCCAGCTCCAGCCGCACACAATGATATATCATATGTGAACCTTGTCTCAAAACTGTGGGGCGAGTTAAGGTCCAAAATTTCAGGCGGAAAAAGAATAATAATAATAATAATAAATCCGAGCAATAGTAATAAGTGTGCCTTCGCATAGGCACACTTAATAATAATAATAAATCCGAGCAATAGTAATAAGTGTGCCTTCGCATAGGCACACTTAAATAGGCACACTTAATAATAAATCCGAGCAATAGTAATAAGTGTGCCTTCGCATAGGCACACTTAATAACATGTTTTAAAATTTTGGTGACACAAGAAGGTGAACAGTATGGAGAGCTTAAATGTCTGTTGAACATCAAGTTAAGAATTGACCACACTGTTTTGTTAAAATCATTACTTTTTAAAAGTCTACAACGCATTTCCGTGGACAATTACTTGTGCTTTTTTTCCCGTTTCCGCCCATGATATAGAAATCAATCACTTAATTTAAAGGTCAAGCTAATTAAATCGGTTAGTGCAAATTAAGACTACACATTATGCCATTGTATATGTGTTAATATATATGTATTGATGACATTTATAAACGCTACAAAGTTGCAGTTATTACCTTCAATGTCGTAAATAGCAGCTTTTCGTCGGAGAAGAAATTTCTCTTTCTTTGTAAAAAGCGCTGGATACTCGCCTTTCAGTTTATATGCAACCAAAATCTTGTACTCGTCTGGTTCCATCCTCTTGTGGTGTTTGTTATTTTCGAAAACAAATTGTAAAAAAATCTTTTAGTTAGCTCAGAGGCACTCTGGTTTTCGGTTCGTGCATCATCATAGATTGGGGGGGGGGCACACATTTTGGCAGCTGATGCCATACAGCCTGATAAATTTTGTATCCCTCCATAACTTTTGCTGTGAATAAGACATCTTCTCCAAAGTTACTGTACTTATTGGTTATACTGTGACTTATTTGGCAAATATACCCTTTGTGGTGGCAAAGGCAATATGGATTACAGATTGGGGGGGGGCACACATTTTGGCAGCCGATGCCACACAGCCTGATAAAATCTGTATCCTTCCATAACTTTTGCTGTGAATAAGACATCTTCTCTGAAGTTACAGTACTTATTGGTTAGATTAAGATTGATTTTGCAAATGAACTCATTCGTGATAGCTTCGCTACAAAGTGTAAACCGAGTGTAAATTCACTGGAGAGCGACGTGTTTCCATCTGGTTTTACAGTATTATAGTATCAAAGTCTTTTGCTAGACAAAGTATTCCCAGCAGGTTATTTAAGTGTACAGTATAAGGTAAACTGTCTTCCACACGGCACATTACAATGTCACGAAACTAATATTAAATTCATCGAGTCTGCTGTTTTCCAGCTTTTACTCTTTATCGCGTCGACTGCAGATCAGTGACAAGTAGCGTACAGAACGGAGCTGTGCAAGTGGCTCCTCCTACTTTGCGCGCTCCCGTGAATGGGGAAACAATTTTTGACGGGGGTAACTACTTTGGCACAACACCGGTAGCAGTCTCCTTTGTTTTTACGCTCGATGTTCATGTCTTTCATGACTACACAAACACCGTGGCGTTTGCAGATGGTAGAAAGTGCAGGGATAGCGAGCGCAAAAAAGGCGACTGCTCACGGCGCCGGGCTGTTGTTACAGGAGAAAGAAGCGGGAACGACACCGTGACATATAACAAATAACATCAGCTGTTTCTGATGTTAGTTGTTTTGACTGCTTTTACATTATATTGAAATATATGTAATGTTCATGTGAGAGTTAATATGAGATCTCTCTCTGTGGAAAATAACTTTAAATCCCACTGACGTGTGTATAAATCTATATACGTATAATGTCCCGCTGGGCAGCAACTTAAAAAAACAACTTTTCTTGAAGTGTTGTGAACGCAGCGCGCTGGGGCGAATGTCGGCGTTTGCCCAATAGAAAGGAGGAAGCCAGCCAGGCACAGGAAAGAAAGAAACACTCCAGGGCAACGCTGCTGGAACTTTGACTCATTGAGAAATGTTTCCCTGCTTGCATCAAGCCCGGCTGGTGTCCCCTGAGATCCATATCCCACCCTGATTGGTGGGTTAATTCAGCTCCGCCCACAACACTGTAAAGTGTCATACATTATCAAACTAACATTACATTTTCATATTAAGGTGGGGCCAAAAACTATCGTCCTGCGGGCCGCAATTGGCCCGCGGGCTGCGAGTTTGAGACCCCTGGTGTAGGAGGACACCTACTCTGTGTCTGGTTAAGTATAAGAGCCCTTTGTTAGGGGGACCGCTGGACTCTTAGCACCAGCTTTGGGGTCACAGGGTCACATCTGGAACACACACACACACACACACAGACACACACAGACACACACGCACACACACACACACACACACACACGCACACACACACACACAGACACACACACACACGCACACACACACACACACACACACACACACACACACACACGCACACAGACACACACACAGACACACACACACACACACACACACTCACGTACACACACGCACACAGACACACACACAGACACACACACACACACACACACACTCACGTACACACACACACACACTCACGTACACACAGACAGACACAGACACACACACACAGACACACACACACACACACAGACACACACACACACACACACACACACACACACACACACACTATGCACAGACTGGTACTCTTTGTTCATACCTGTGTAAGACGTCATAATGAACTTGTGCATATTCATGTAAGCTCAATAAAGAGCAGTGTTACGAGGGAGCAGACGAGAGCGACTGAGGTCAAGTGAAGGAACGGCGCTGTCACAGTTCTCTCCCTCATCAATTGTCTGGTTCCAGCGGTGGGTCTGTGCTAGACGACCCATCACCAGCTTCTTCCACTGGTTACCAGTACGTGGTAGAATCCACTTCCAGATCTGGTTGTCTTTAAATCTGTGAATGGATTGGCTCCATCTTATCTCTCTTTAACAAAAGAATCCAAGTGGAGCCCTCAGGTCTGCAGATAAGCAGCTTCTGACCAGAACTAGACGTAAAAACAGAGGTGAGCTTTATCGATGGCTGCAGCCAAACTCTGGAACAGTCGCCCTTCACATCAGGTCGTCACCAACACTGGACATTTTTAAAAGCCGGTTGGAAACACATTTGTACTCTGTAGCTTTCAATCCTGACCAGTCTTTATAGTCATTACTGTGTATGTTTCCTATTTTCTCTCTACTCTGTGCAGCACTTTGGCTCAAGCTGTTTTTAAATGTGCTGATAAATAAATGTAGATTTCTTTGAATAAAACAGTGAAGCCGAGCTTTGAGCTCAGTGTGTAACAGTGTGTGTGTGAGAGCCATGTAATGTCCATGTGTGCATGCTGACTGTGCTGCTCTGACCCCCCTCCTCCTTTCAGGGTGGAGCCTGCTGGAGTCCGATGGTTGAGACCAGGTCTGAGGAAGTGTAAGTGTGTTTTTAATGGGATTCATGAAAACAAAGCAGCACACATTCAACCATCTTCATCATGTCAGGAGTCATCATCAAAGTGTCAATCAATGAACAGATGATGGATCAATAACTGCAGCTGGATTGTGTTTGTTCTCTCCATCAGATTCCTGTCAACTCACAATCGACACAAACACAGTGCACACAAACCTCCAACTGTCTGACAACAACAGGAAGGTGACACGTGTGGAGGAGGTTCAGTCATATCCTGATCACCCAGACAGATTTGATGTTTATCAGCTGCTGTGTAGAAATGGTCTGACTGGTCGCTGTTACTGGGAGGTCGAGTGGAGAGGAAGCGTTTTTATATCAGTGAGTTACAGAAGCATCAGAAGGAAAGGAGACTGTGTGTTTGGACGCAATGATCAGTCCTGGAGTCTGTGGTGCTCTGACGATGGTCCTCATTCTGTCTGGCACAATAACAGAGTAACATCCATCTCATCCTCCTCCTCCTCTGTCTCTAACAGAGCAGCAGTGTATGTGGACTGTCCTGCTGGCACTCTGTCCTTCTACAGAGTCTCCTCTGACACTCTGATCCACCTCCACACCTTCAACACCACATTCACTCAAACTCTTTATCCTGGGTTTATGGTCTGGTCTCGTGGTTCCTCAGTGTCCCTGTGCTGAGTGGAGTGTAAAGAGTGTCTCCTGTTACAGAAACACTCTGACTGTTGAACAGATAGTTCAGTCTGTACATGTCTGTCTCTTTCACTCACAAACACGTTTTCAGATTCATGGATTCAATCAGTTGATGTTTGAAACTCTTCTAAATGATTCCTTGTAAACTTCTTCCTCTTCAGTCACAAACAAACAGGAAGTGATGTCACATGTGTTCCTGTCCACACAGCAGAATGAGTCTATTGCTGACAGTGATGTACAAACAGAGTGAGCATTTCTGAGGCCCAAAATAAACTGAGTAGTTCACTGAATGAACAATGGACTGTGAGCTCAGTTCCTTCATCATTAGTATGGATTATATATGTATATGTATTATATTAGTATCATATATATCAGGTGCTGCTGCTTTCAGTCATTGTGCAAATGTGCTGTTTGTAAGCTTGTAAAGCTGCAGTCAGCTGAGACTGAAGAAGTCACCTGATCAGTGAGCAAACGTTTCTGAAAACGTCCAGATGAACAGAATCAACCTTTTGGGATCAGCCAGCAATGCAGCATCATTGTTGTTCAGCTTCAGAGGTTTGCAGGAATGAACTGATGACCAGAAACAGCTGCAAAGTCCAAGAAAATACCAGCTGGAGTTCAGCTGCATTTGAAGAAGTCAAAGAAAAGTAAGGATGGCAAAGGGCGACGTTTTCTTCCAAAGAGCTGCAAACATGGTCGACGCCTCATTAGAAGAATCATCTGGACATTTGTGAGGAACTCTGACCAAGAAAGCAACGTCACACAGATCCAACAGACAGTTTCCATGACTGCAAGTGTTGAGTGGAAAAATGCTACATTGCATTATTGCATCCTCTCACCACAGGAGGCGCTGTTGGCACCACTGATTGCTGATCAGCTGTTCTCTGATGATCTGATTGATACTGTGAATAACGGGACTCACTGAACTCTGTGACGCAGTGAAGATTACAGAGTTTAACTTCACCCTTTAAGACTGACCACAGAACCAAGTCCGCCAGAGCTTTTGTTATATTTTTACATGCTGTGGAGCCATTTGTGGGAGCATTTCAAGTTGCTATACATCAATACAACTGTTATAGCCCTAATTTTAATAATATGTGTGCATTAAGTCCATAGTAACTACATAAACTGCAAAAAAACCCTCTGCTCATCCATCTCTGTGTGTATCAGGATACATTTGGTTCATAATACACAGAAAAATCAGAGTTATTACCTGTAATAAATGTGAAAGATTCCTGCAGTGATAACCAGGCAGGACTGAAACACATCCAAGCTGTCACCACGGTAACAGCACCGCCCATCCACAGGTGAGGGGAGGAGCAAAAAGAGGGACTTTGACCATTTTATACTAAAAACACTCAACTAATGTTTCTAATATGAAACAAATAAGCCCACATTAATGTGAGCGTTTATTAAATAATAATAATGATGATTTCCTCCTGATCTCATTTCCACAGCAGAGAAAACTGTGGTGTATATTGAGGTGGAGGGTGTGGTCTGTGGCTCAGGTGTAGAGTGAGGGTGGGGTGCACCACAGCAGCATGCTGGGACTGCTGAGGGTGGAGGAGGGAGTGATGATGACATCAGAGCTGCAGCACAGAGACCAGTGAACACACAGTCTGTTCATCTTTGCATAGATACAATATACAGCACAATATTGAATGACAGACACGCTGTGGGAGCTTCCACAGATACACTGACGTCAGCATCCAGAGTCCTCCTGCTGCTCCCCCCTCAGAGCCCCGTGATCAGCACCAACACATTCAGTTAGATGACAGAGTCCAGCTGCAGCTAGAATCAGCTCCCCTCTGTGAACAACAGCACAGCGTCAGTGTTTCACACTCAGTGAAAGGAGGAAACAGCAGAAGAACACCATGTGTGCTACGTTTCCCAGGACACACTACAAACTGCACAAATACAGAGCAGCACGTGGAAGGACCTGGAGCTGCATTTACAGAGCTGCAGACAGCGTGATGTCCTGTATGGACAGGTGGAAGGAACCAAGTCCTCAGCTGGAACACTCGTGTTTGTCCACAGACAGGAAACACAGCAGGAAACTTCCTCACAGAAGTGCAGCTCATGGATAACACACTTCCTGTCAGTCAGAATGAGGCTGCAGCCAAACACAGAAAGGTGTTTTTGTCCAGATGAGCCCAGAGAAGAAACACGAGTGTTCACAGACATCAGAAGCTCAGAGAGGTGAAACATGAGGTTGGAGTCCTCGTCAGCATCCAGAAGAGCTGCTGTGAAACCCTGAGTACTCATGACAGACTCTGATGGCACAAACACATCATGATTCAAACAGAAAGACAAACATGGAGCTCCTGATCCTCCTGCATGAGAACAAGCTGACATGAGCGCTGTGTCTGAGAGTGTCTCCCTGTCACAGTGACAATAACACAGCTGCTGCTCACAGTCATTAAACTGACCTGAGGTCAGCTGTGCTCCTTACATATGAACCATGTGACCTCACATCAGTGCTGTGGATGACTGTAGTCATAGAAGAGTAGAGCTGTAGCAGGTGGTGTGAGGAGGAGGTGGTGTATTCTAGTTAACGCAGTACTGAAACACTCCAGCAGAGGGCGCTGTTAAGTCCTTATTGTAACACAGTTACTGTGTGCAGTTAGACTTCATACATAATCTGCACTTATTTCCATCAGACATGCTGTCAGTAAATGATTGGTTTCTATTGATTCTACTTCCTGTTGACTCGTTTGATGACAGTGAAACAATCACAGCTGATTGTGTGATGATGTAAACTGTCACTGTTACATTCAGTGTGTGTGACATAATGTTAGTGCAGGCTGATAACAGCCTGGTTCTGTTAGAAACACATGAACGTGTCCATAGATCAGTGTGTGTTTAACATGAGAGCTTCAGCCCTGCTGATGTGTTAAATAAAGACATGCAGGAAAACTGATGAGACTCTGAAATAACTCTTTATATTTATAATGTAACTCTGCATCAAAAGAACAACAAAGGATCCCAGACAGGTTTCTGTGAACAAAGACCATTCTGATGTTTCTGTGTTTCTAACACTTTGACATTATTAGTAAACAGACTGCAGTGAGCAGCATTTATAAAGAGCTTCTATATAAAGATATGACAGCTGTTTGACAAGTTTATCACTCTGTGTTTGGACCTGATCAGTCCAGCTGTTTACTTGAAACATGTTCATTTACCTGTTCTGTTATATTCATGTTCTTGTCTCTGTTGAAAACACATTTTAATGTCCCTCAGATTTTTCTCCCAGATGAATAAATATAAAAATGACACAAACTGACTGCAGCTACTTTTTGTCCTTTCTGTCAAAAACCTTCATGTGACTCATGAGAGACACGTTTCAGCTGTTTGTGACAGATCAGAGGCCAACAAGTCATTTATAACACTTTCCATCATTGTTTAAAGTTCTCAGTGTTTCTGTGTTGCTGCGTATAGGATCTCCCAGCATCATCACTGTGCTGTCCAATCATTGTGTGCGAGGTTACCCTTATAGTGCGATGTGTGTTTGCACAAAGAGAAGCATGTGTGTCAAATATAAATAAGCACAGAACAGAAACAGCTGCTCGTTTCTTCTGTTTAGAGTCAAGTTAGTGTTTTGTGTCTTTGTTTGAGGCCTGATGTCGAGCAGAGGTGTGTGTAACTGCACTGGTCTGTTATATGTGTGAAGTGTGTGCTTCTCTTCAGCATCATCTTTGTCACTGCTGATTCCTTTGTGTCATCATGTGTTGAGAAGAGAGAACAGTTATAACGGAGGAGCAAAAGGAAGCCCTGAAATCTGCATCAACAAGGAAGTGTTGGCTCACCAGTGATCCCAGCAGAGCCACTGGTTTGGCTCCAGTTGTTCTAGATTCAATGATGTTGCTGCTACAGATACATGTCAGCATCTTTATTGAATTTTATATGTAGCAGAAATGGTGTCATTAGGAGAAGAAGAGGAGAACAAGTCCGGCGAGGAGGCAGCAGCTCTTAAAGATGAAACAGCAGCTCAGCCCTGAGCTCAGAGAGCTGCACATGAAAAAGCTCCTCAAGCAGATCCTGTCAGAGGTTTGTCATCAACAGGAGGAACTGTTCACATCATAGGATGAAGATGCTGTCAGCTGGATGAAGAAGGTTATTTAATGCAAACGTTCACACTGAAGTCAAATTGTTGTCGTGTTGAACAGATTCATGTACTGATCGTCTCCAGAATGTTAGAAGAGCTTCAATGAATCATTAGAAACAACTTACAGCTGCACAGCTGTGTCAAACACATCTGTGTGTCATTGTGGGATTGTTGTGTTTCTACATGTGACACACGTCTAAAACATGCACACAATCTGAACACAAACAGGGACTCATGTGTTCCCACAGCCAGATGCTGAGAGCCATTTCCTTGTAGTCCTGTGTCTACATACATGAACCATTAGATGTTATTGGAATGATTGTCAGCTCTGATAGTTTCATGTGTGTTTAGCTGGACGCTGTTTGATCCTCGACATGTTTAAAGGTGTCCAGTCCTGAGACACTGGGGCTGGAAACAGCTGTGATGTCATTGGACTGTCACACAGACAGAAGTGCATGAAGTGAGCAGCCGAGGAGCCGCTGATGTTTTGGATTCAACAGCATTTGAAAGGTCGACACAGACACATTTGCACACAGAAAGCTGAATCTGTCATATGCCACAGTGAACTCACTGTTCAGTGTTTTTCAGGAAGCTTCTTAACTGCCTCTGCTGCCAAACAAGCAGCTGATGTCCTTGAGAAGAAGCTGAAGAAGTCTTCAACAACAAATACAGGAAGTGGACTTTCAAATACTAGATTCACTTTAGACTCACAGAGAAATGACTCAACCAGCTGTGTTTGACTCTATGAAAGGTCAGTGTGTGTCTGCACACAGACTGTTGTGTTGGACTGTTATTCAGTTGTCTGCTGAATGTTTTCAAATGTCTGCATCTCAGCTGTGATGAGGCTGGGGGTCATGGGAGGCCACCGTAGCAGCCTCTTCAACATCATGACATCATCATAAATGCTGCTGGACTGTCTGATGGGCTGACGGTGAAAAAGCCGTCGGGAAGGAAACAGAAGACATTTCAGAGGCTGCAGCAGATTTCTTTGATTCGGGGCCTTTTTCAGCTTTATTGGACAGAGCAGTGAAGATAAGTGACAGCAAAGCAGAGAGAAAGGGGGCGTGGCCCGGGTCAAAGCCAGGCCAGCTGCTCTCCACCTCGTGGTCACCTGCTCATCCTAGTGAGCTCCACCAGCAGCCCTTTCACACACTTTACACTGTCAAACACTGTGTGTGGACCTCAGCTAACAACAGGCTGCATTTAAGTCTGGACTACATGCTTTTATATTGTTTTTATTCCATCAGCAGCTCAACATCATGAGCAGCTTTGACATAAAGACATCAAACTCAAGCTGACTTTAAACTACTTTTAATACAGGGGCTCAAAAACAACAACATCTTTATTATATATCAGGACAGAAAGTCATTTCATCTCAAAGGGAAACAGCTTTATTTGGAATAACCAGCACTATCAACTGGTTTGGGATCTCCACCAGTTTCATGTCTTTGCAGCTTCTCCAACAAAGTTCCTGTAAAATCAGCATGTTTGTCTTTATTGGTTTGATAGTGATTGATTATTCAGTCCCAATCTGCTGTCATCTAAAGAACAAAATGATGTTTCTATGAGTCACAAAGCTCCAGATGTTGTCGGCTTCACAAAGAAAACAAAGAACTTAAACACAAAGTGTTTGGAGCCAAAATGTTCCCAAGCTGCTCTTTTTGAAATGGCAGAGGTACAGTGGTGTCTAACAGCACACTGTGGAAGGCAAACATGTTATTGTTGGATGAAACTTCATGAATCCTTTGTAGATTTGAGCTGTTGGAGCCTTTCTTTTCTCTTCAGGTGTACAGATGCTGAGGAGGCAGGTGAAGCAGGTGGAGCTGTTGTGATGCTGGCAGAGGGTGTGTCTTAGTAACTCTGTGAGGCAGAACTGGATCCAACATTGTGGATGTGTTGATGTTGGAGCCATTAAGAGTCTCTGGCCACACTGTAGGATTTCCCTTTGATCCACTGTGGGGGCATTTTGGAGTCTGTCAGTGAAACTCTTCATGTTTGTGTTTGACTCCAGTTTATAGAAACAGAGAAATGTGTCATGCTTTTGTTCGGCCTCCACAAATACACACATTTGTTCATTGGTTGGACTTTTTGGAAGGAGACACATTGAAAACCATGTTAATAAGATCTTGTTGTTTCCTGTGGATCCGACACAGAGAGTGGACTTCAGACAGAAAGCGTGGAAGAGATTTTAGAGGCCGTGTGTGGCAACAGGAAGTTTCTGTGTGTTTGCTGATCTTACATGTGGAAAACAACACGTGATGTTTGTGAAGTTCTACAATGATCATTGTTCTCACAGCATTTTGAGTGGGAACAGTTCAAACTGGGAGTAGTGGGAGTTATTTCCTGATTGAAACAAGCTGAATGTTTCTGTGACGATGAAGATCAGCAGCTCAGCTGATCAATGAACTGACATCTATCAGTCGTTTCATGAGATGAAGTCATCAGCAGACATTTGTTCTGACTGTGTGATGAATGTCAGAACGTCAGGGCTCTGCTTTAGTCACTGCTTGATGATCATTGGCTCATTGTTGAATCCAGGGCCCAGTCTGACCTCTGACCTTTGCTGCAGGTCTTCTGTGTTATCTCCACTTTCATGTCTGATCTTCTGCTGTATCGTCCAAAATAAACATCTGGATCATTTCCAACACTTCAGCAGATCTTTAGTTTGGGCAGTGCAGCACAGAATAACACATATTGTACTATACTGCCCACTTCCTGATCTTATTGGATCTGTGTGTGAGGTTGGTGAAGGAAGCACATGTTTACTGAGTGAGTCGCTGCCATTAGGAACTAGTTTTTATATCACAGCCTGGAAATCACACAGGACCATTTCTGCAAGTGAAAAGTCGTCATTGGAGGAAAATGATTGTGTAGTTTGTGCGACTGAAGAATTGTCCCAACTACATGTGCTGCTGACCCTTGACCTTTTCTTTAGGTGCACAGAGGAGTCTGTGGAAACATCCAGAACTGAGGCATCTTGTGTACAAACGTGTTCAGACCAGATGTCAAATGATGTCAGATGTCATCCGTGAATGGATGCAACTGTGGATCGTTCCAATAAAATGAGGCAGTTTTGTAAGTACAAGCCCACTACAACCCATCATCAACATTTTAAATTACATTATACATCTTCACTGATATAAAGCACCACTATTTTAACCTGATTCACTTTTTCCACCCTAACAGTTCATTCCTCAAATCAAACAAGATATTTGACCCTAAAAAAATGCATCAACAAATAATTTTGTAATAAAATATTTATTCTTCAACTTTTACAAGTGAAATCAAACAAGTGTGTTTAAGAGTGAAACCAGAGTGGAAGCTGCTCATATAGAGTCCAACCCAGGCTAAAGTAAGCTGAGTAGAGCAGCACCATCAAAGTGTCGGCTCTCTGAACACGGTGCAAGATCGCCATCTGCAGGACTAAACTAGTTTTCCTCGCCCTCCTCGTCAACATGAAGATGATGTCATCGTACAGCAACTGATTCCCTGTCCGTCTGGAACAAAGCATTTACATTAAAAAAGACATTTACAGAAAATACAAACACCAACAACACATCTCATCATCACATGATATTTTATTATTTATTATATTATATATTTTTATTGTACCATCAACATCAACAAATACCAGCATATTTTCTTTGAGATTGAGTAGAGTGGACCTTTGCCTTGGTTCACTTCCTGCTCGCAGCATCAGCTGACCTCTGACTTCCTGGTTAAGGTCTCTCAGCGTTGACTGGAATATCAAATCGGACTCACACCATGTTCTTGTAATGTGGTCATGTCTGTCAGCTGTTTGAAGAGCATCTCTGGCCTAAACACAATAGGAAGAACAACAACACGGCTAAAAAAACAACAACACATTTCCATATTAGATGAAGGGCACCGTAACTGGAAATGGTAACATTCATCTGATGCTGCTTTGGATTTATCTTCTGTTTTAGATCAACTTTGATCACTTCGAGCCATCTTAAGTCCGTTTGTTCTAACTTCTCACTAACATCTCGTATGATTTCAGATCCCTGCTGTTCCCCAGCTGCCCTGTAGGTTTGTGCTTTGACCTCCAGAGGGCGACAAATCAGCACAGACAGAGAGCTCCATTCAAACTTTGCTGCCATCAGGAATAATTCTTCAAATATAATCATCAGTGTTTGAGCAGTTATGATATCAGGGACAATCTAGACATGTGTGACAATACTGAACATGTCACATGACACACCTCAAACATCATGTGATCCACTCTCAGTCTGCACTTTCATTCATGACTTCAACAGGTTGAAATGAGCTTTGAAGAAACATTCAGTGAAATAAATCTTTCATGGATTCATGTGAGCAGCAGGTGAACTTTGTACCAACAACATCTTCAATAACAGAGTCTGAATGAAGCTCAGGTGTTGATGCTGCTCCCTGATTGGACGCTTGGTTTCAGCTCTGCTCTCAGTCTTTACTGCACAGGTGAAGGTAGAAAGTGTGACTGGATCTATAGACTGGAAACAGAGAAACATGCTGAACATTTGAAGCTTTGCAGCAGAAATGTTCATGTTACAAATACAGCAGAGCTGATCTGGGATCAGTGTGTTCACACCTGCAGCTACAACAAGGTTTCATGTCTCCACACGTCAGCATGTGAACTTTACTCTGACTCAGTCTGAGCAGTCAGACGGCATATTTTTAAAGTTAACACATCAGCACACACAGAGCTGAGCCCCTCCCACCTGTGCTGAGTTTCAGGTGGAGCCCCGCCTCCTTCCAGGAAGCAGCTCACCTGTGTGTCCGTGTTTAGTGTCCAGGTGTGGAGTGGAGCTTGTTGTTGGTGTGTGAAGAAACTGTAAGTTTGCTTTGTTTCCTCCTTTAACAGTTTGTCTTTAGGAACTTTACTGTTTGTTCAGCTCGTGTTTGATTTCTTCACACAACAAACTGTGTGTGTTTGTATTTCCGGTCTCTCCATTAAAGTCAGTGTGTAATGTTTCCTGGCTAACATCAGCTGTGTGCAGCTTAGTTCAGCACAAATCTGCCGCTCCATAGTTCACGGTAACGGACTCACAGCTGGACCAACGAGGCCGAGTGTGTCCGCCACTCTGAGCTACGTTCGTGTTTGTGTACTTGTAGTTTGTACTTTGAGTTCACTCAGAGCCCACAGAGGACGCAGCGTACGTGATGACGTCACAGCCCTTTACCTCCTTTACTCTCACTGTGATTAATATTTACACACGAGACACCTGCAGAGCTCTGACGCTGAGCTAGCACACAGCATGCTAACACTAAGCTAAAGCTAGGCTAGCCAAGAACCCAGAGTGAGGTTAAAGCTAGTGATGGGCAGATGAAGCCTCATGAAGCACTGAAGCTTTTCATCCAATTGGTTCACCCCAACGCGAAGCTTCTTGAAGCTTCATTTGCTCTAGTAGGACACCTACTGGACGTAAAAATATTAGTTGGCATGAATTTGAAGAGTGTGGCCTTTTTGCACACAGCCTGTAAATGTCAACAACAAAAGGAGTGTGTAAAACATGTATATTGTAGTGATGCAGTGTACTGTGTATATTTATGCTGGCAGTATGGAACATGATTATTTGGAAATGCCTAAAATGGAAATGATCATATACTGTGAGGTGAGGTGTGGACAGTGGTTGTGCTTTTGTAACATTGAGGCAAGGACAGTGATTAGTGTTTAGGGGACACATCATTGGTTTTTGTTAAAAAGAAACAGTTTCTCCACTGTGGCAGGTCGTAGGCGATTTTTTTTTTCTAAACTGTCTCTAACTCTCACTAACCGCAACTCTCCATCAAACGCCCACATTTTGTCTGAGGGGTTTATATCGCTGTCATAGCTCGCGGCAAAGTTCGAACCGCTTCCTGAACCAGTCACGTGGTACAGCCGGGCAGCGAGGCTTCGGACGTCATCATTTTCAGCTCCTCCCATAAATGAAGCAAGCCTCGATACGCGCTTCGCGGAAACGCCCCCTCCATTACTCGACACACGCTTCGAAGCCTCGATACAGAACGTCACATCACTAGTTAAAGCTGAGTAAACACTGACCCCAGACCAGCACCGTGATAAAGTGAGCTGCTGCTGCTGAACTTGAACAGGTAACAAAGTGATGAGCAGTCAGGCTGCAGGTTTCTACCTGTTCATGTTTCTACAGTAGAATCACTTTGAAGTGTCTTTGTGCTGTTTCATCTTTGATTTGTGTTCATAAACACTCAGAGAAACATCACGTGACCTCATCAGGATCTGTGTTGGTGTGTGGGGCTGTACCTCAGCTTTATGTTGTTACATGCTCATTTGTTCATTTTACACAGTAACATCAAAGTAATGTTATGAGGAGTAATGAAGTAACGTACTCCATTACTTTTAATTAAAGTGTTCTGTGTAATATGTGTAATAATGACTGTTTTGAGTAATGACCAACACTGATCACAACAAAGAGGAAATGCCTCCAACATGCACAAACATTTGAGCCACAACATGCAGTTAATGTGCACAAATGTCTTTGATATGCTGCTCAGTGATGGTGGTGACTGTCAGAGCAGAGCTACTGAGAATCAATAAGTAATATCAATGATGGGATCAGAATCACTAAATTCTTCTCATCCCTGTCAGTATCATACATGTGCTGTATAATGTGATAAATGTAGAGGTGCTGGCTGTTCTCTCACTCTGCTGTTTAGCTGTAAAGGACGCCTCCCTGCCTTTGTCTCATTCATGACCTTTAATAGTCTCTTCTAACATGCAGAGATCTGTATGATCTGTTTCATAGAGTCTAACCAGCCTGTACAGGTAACAACAACAGTCACTGCATCACTGACACACAAACGTCATCTCTGTCAATAACAACATTCATACATGGAATAAAAACACATCAGTGGATCATTGCTGGAGCTGATGTTTGTGCTCCTGGTGCAAAGGCTCTCAGTTTCCTCCTTGAAATAACATCAGTGGTGGGTCAGCGACATGCTTTCTTTCCCTCTCAGGTTTAAATATCTGGGACTCTCCACCGTTTGGTTTTAGAGCTGAAGAAGCTTCTCAGATGAAACGTCTTCCAGAAACTTAAAGACGTCTCTTTTCTCTCCAAGCTCCTTAGATCACATGACCTGGATGACTGAACCTACAGACATATTGACCTGGTTTCATGGTCACATGACAGGTCAGAGGTCAGCGACTGTAACTCAGTTCCTCCTGTTAATGTGAACTCACTGAGTGTTTGTGGTTTACCTCTCAGACTGACTGAAGATGATGATGGAGGAAGAGGAGGACAGAGCAGAGTCTGCAGGGTCCAGCTGTCCGTCTGTGAGGAGTGACTGGTCCAAACGTCAACCTCCAGCCTTCAGTGGTGAACCTGGAGCAACGAGGTCAGAGAGCTGAACTCACTGAGTAACAGAAATAATTCTGCACTGACATTATAATCAGTGTTGACTCTGGTTGATTGTCTGACTGTGTTTGTGAGCTGAGAGGAAATGAAAATGAGTTTGTAACAAAAATCAGTTTTGTCCAGTTTTCCTGTAAAAAGCTGAACTCTAATCTAAGAGGATGTTACTGACAGGAAACAGCTGCATTATCTGCAGTCTGTGTGATCACAGCTGCTTCAATCATGTTTGTGTCTGCAGAGGTCAGAGGTCACAGTCTGCAGGGTCCAGCTGTCCGTCTGTGAGGAGTGACTGGTCCAAAGAAGAAAATCCAGACTTCAGTGGTGAACCTGGAGCAACGAGGTCAGAGAGCTGTGATGACTCCTTTACATGTTTGTGTTTCCTGGATAAATATGACCTGAAACATCCTCAGATTGTTACAAAGATTCATTAAAAAGAAAACAATGAAAGAGAAAAGATCCAAATGTTCGACTTGGTCATTTGCTGTTTGAGGACAGTGATGCTCATATCTGTGGGGAAAGTGTGACCTGAGTGGGTTCATGTTTGTCTTTAAAGAACAGAGCTGCTCTGATTCTCTTTGTGTCTGATCTGTTAAACAGTCTGAGAGGTCACACAGAGACCCAGCAGCTAAAGCCTGGATCATACTGGCTGCTGTTACTCCATCAGGACAACACTGAACCACAGTGGTGTGGATGTAGTGGATAAATCCCACCATACTGATGCTCAGAGTTAACCACAGGGAACAAAACCAGATGTTACCTTCAGATTGTGACCTTTGGAGTGGACGATGCAGATTTCAATAGAGAATAAATGTTGTTGTTTTTCAGCTGTGAAGAAAGAATCTAATTTTCTGAACTGAAGAATTTATGATGCTGGAAACAACATGGAGACTATAACACAACATTTCCACTGTGTTCATAGAATGAATGTAAAACTGTCAGACATTCATTAAATATGCAAAATGTCTACAGAAGCATCAGAGGGTCAGACGTGAAGCACTCAGTGATTTTGATCAAATGACTCATCAGTTATTGATCTGTACTACACTGATCTACCACGTTAGTAAAGCTGGTGTTCTGGTGGTGGAGGGAGACTCGGATCATGTTCTGGTTTTGGAGCAGTGATCTGCTGATGGTTCAGTTTGATGAGCTTCTTCAAAATCATCCCTGACATCACCACTGAAAGGACGTCCATGAAAACAGACTGAAAATTACTGATATGTTCACAATCTGAGAGTTTAAAACTTGACAGACTTGATTCAGATGAAGTTATTTGAGCAGAAACTCCTGGATCTTTATCCTGTGTTGATCTAATCCTTCATGGTTCCTCCACAGAGTGGAGCAGCAGAGCTCAGAGGTTCCCAGTGGTCAGTCTGCCCAGCAGCATCAAACACAGCTGGACTCCATATTTATGGTCTGTACATGTACAACAACTACTGTTACATCTGTTCTGTTCACAGTCATCTCCATGCTGCTCTTTGTAGACCAGTGGATCGTCAGTGTGTCCAACATGGATCTGATGTTTGGCTCCATGATTTCAGTCTGATTGGCTCATTCATAAATATTCTGTTCCAGCTGCTGGAGGACAACATCATCACTTTTGTGAAGAACGAGCTGAAGAAGATCCAGAAGGTTCTGAGTCCAGATTACCCAGAATGCTTAGAGAGTCAGAGGAGCAGCAGCAGAGAGGCATTTGTGAAGATCACAGTGGACTTCCTGAGGAGAATGAAGCAGGAGGAGCTGGCTGACCATCTGCAGAGACGTAAGAGGATTTATCTAAAGATTTAAGCTGCTGGATAAATGAACATTTTCCAGAGATGGAAGATGGAGCAACATGTTTTAAAGATTAGTTCTTTTTGGAATTGAGTGTTTATTTTTCTTCTCATTCAGAACTTCAAGCTGCAGTTTGTCATCGTAACCTTAAGCCTAAGCTGAAGAAGAAGTTCCAGTGTGTGTTTGAGGGCATCGCTAAAGCAGGAAACCCAACCCTCCTGAATCAGATCTACACAGAGCTCTACATCACAGAGGGAGGGACTGCAGAGGTCAATGATGAACATGAGGTCAGACAGATTGAAACAGCATCCAGGAAACCAGACAGACCAGAAACAACCATCAGACAAGAAGACATCTTTAAAGCCTCACCTGGAAGAGATGAACCAATCAGAACAGTGCTGACAAAGGGAGTGGCTGGCATTGGGAAAACAGTCTTAACACAGAAATACAGCCTGGACTGGGCTGAAGACAAAGCCAACCAGGACATCCAGTTCATATTTCCATTCACTTTCAGAGAGCTGAATGTGCTGAAAGAGGAAAAGTTCAGCTTGGTGGGACTTGTTCATCACTTCTTTACTGAAACCAAAGAAGCAGGAATCTGCAGCTTTGAAGACTTCCAGGTTGTGTTCATCTTTGATGGTCTGGATGAGTGTCGACTTCCTCTGGACTTCCACAAAACTACAATCCTAACTGACCCTAGAAAGTCCACCTCAGTGGATGTGCTGCTGATAAACCTCATCAGGGGGAAACTGCTTCCCTCTGCTCGCCTCTGGATAACCACACGACCTGCAGCAGCCAATCAGATCCCTCCTGACTGTGTTGGCATGGTGACAGAGGTCAGAGGGTTCACTGACCCACAGAAGGAGGAGTACTTCAGGAAGAGATTCAGAGATAAGAAGCAGGCCAGCAGGATCATCTCCCACATCAAGACATCACGAAGCCTCCACATCATGTGCCACATCCCAGTCTTCTGCTGGATCACTGCTACAGTTCTGGAGGATGTGCTGGAAACCAGAGAGGGAGGACAGCTGCCCAACACCCTGACTGAGATGTACATCCACTTCCTGGTGGTTCAGGCCAAAGTGAAGAAGGTCAAGTATGATGGAGGAGCTGAGACAGATCCACACTGGAGTCCAGAGAGCAGGAAGATGATGGAGTCTCTGGGAAAACTGGCTTTTGATCAGCTGCAGAAAGGAAACCTGATCTTCTATGAATCAGACCTGACAGAGTGTGGCATCGATATCAGAGCAGCCTCAGTGTACTCAGGAGTGTTCACACAGATCTTTAAAGAGGAGAGCGGACTGTACCAGAACAAGGTGTTCTGCTTCATCCATCTGAGTGTTCAGGAGTTTCTGGCTGCTCTTCATGTCCATCTGACCTTCATCAACTCTGGACTCAATCTGCTGGAACAACAACAAACAACCTCTACATGGTCTAAACTATTTAACAAACTAAAACTTCAATCTCTCCACCAGAGTGCTGTGAACAAGGCCTTACAGAGTCCAAATGGACACCTGGACTTGTTCCTCCGCTTCCTCCTGGGTCTTTCACTGCAGACCAATCAGACTCTCCTACGAGGTCTGCTGACACAGACAGGAAGTAGCTCACAGACCAATCAGGAAACAGTCCAGTACATCAAGAAGAAGCTCAGTGAGAATCTGTCTGCAGAGAAAAGCATCAATCTGATCCACTGTCTGAATGAACTGGATGATCGTTCTCTAGTGGAGGAGATCCAACAGTCCCTGAGATCAGGAAGTCTCTCCACAGATAAACTGTCTCCTGCTCAGTGGTCAGCTCTGGTCTTCATCTTACTGTCATCAGAAGAAGATCTGGATGTGTTTGACCTGAAGAAATACTCTGCTTCAGAGAAGGCTCTTCTGAGGCTGCTGCCAGTGGTCAAAGCCTCCAACAAGGCTCTGTGAGTAAATCTGTGACCATGTTTATTTTTAAAATGTTGATTAAAAGTGGTCATAGATTTCTTCCATGACAGATCCATGTCCTAAAACCACGAGCCAGCGTAGTTGTATAGTATAAAAGAAAAAAGGAGAACTTTTGACCACAATATTGTAACTTGAATGAACTTTTGATACAGCCTTTAAACATAAAATTTATGAACAGAATCGGTGACAAAGGGCAGCCCTGGTGGAGCCCATCACCCACCGGACTTATTACTATCCAACGTATTGCCGGCTATGCCAACCAAGCTCTTGCAATGGTTGTAAAAGGATCGAATGGCCATAAAATGTTTCTCAGTTTTATTATTTTCAGTCACATCTGTTTTTGATTATTAACTGAATATTTTAAAATTCAGGCTTTTTATGTTATACAAAACATCATATTTTCTTATGATGTCTTGTATTGATTCTGAAGGAATAGTTTTCATCAGTATCGCAGATACCAGCCTGAATTTTACTTTGTATTGGATCAGAAAGGAAATCAGTGGCATCACACATCACTTACAGCAACTTCAGTACCTCTTCATTTTAATAAACTGGGGGGAGTTGCACCAAGATTCAGTATGAGATAAAGAATTATTTTTAACTGTAAGGTTGGAGAAATCTGTTGTTGGAAATTGGAAGAACAGGTCATCTTAAAAATCACTGCATTGTAGTTTTATTCAGGCCCCTTCAATCTGTGATCGCTGTTGCTTTGCATTGTAAATGCTACTATTACAAAAGTCACAAATATTAGTGTATGTGTGTGTTGTTGGGTAATAAACCAAAAGAACAGAATCTACCAGCACCTCACTGATTTCTGCTTAAAAACAATAAAAAAGCAATAAAGCTCTGATTTGTTTGGTTGATCTTGTCTCCCTTCCACCTTGATTTCAGACTGAGTGGCTGTAACCTGTCAGACAGAAGCTGTGAAGCTCTGTCCTCAGTCCTGAGCTCCCAGTCCTCCCATCTGACAGAGCTGGACCTGGGTAACAACAACCTGCAGGATTCAGGAGTGAAGCTTCTGTCTGCTGGGATGAAGAGTCAATACTGCAAACTGGAAACGCTGAGGTCAGATCAAGCAATATCGATTTTTTTTTTCATCAATTAACATCATTTAATCAATTTCATTTGGAAAAAATTAACAGTGTTTATGTTTTGTTTTTTTAATGAATCCATGCAAGTCACAGTAAACTGCCACATTTGTCTTTTGTAACATGAGGCAATAAGGATTCCAGCATGTCCTGAAACAGTGTTGAAATATTGTAAATGCAGTAGCTCCTCATGGCACCATGAATATACTTTAACACAAGTGTTTCATGTCTTCTTGTCATCCTTTCTTCAGACTGAGTGGCTGTAACCTGTCAGACAGAAGCTGTGAAGCTCTGTCCTCAGTCCTGAGCTCCCAGTCCTCCCGTCTGACAGAGCTGGATCTGGGTAACAACAACCTGCAGGATTCAGGACTGAAGCTTCTATTTTCTGCAGTGGAGAGTCCAAAGTGTACAATTCTCAGGTCAGGATTCAGTCTTTTCTGATGATGATTTAAAACCTGAGTCAGGTCGATAAATGGCTTACTCATTTACAACAGACATGATTTGTCAAATCACCTTATATCTAACCCAAAGGTCCTGTGTTTTACTACTTTGATTTTTTAGTAAAACACAGGACCTCTTAATATTTATCTAAGAGACCATATATAATTTTTTTCCCTGGATCATGTGTGTACCCTCCTGGTTGGAGCTCCAGCAGCCTGTATCAGTGAATGGGACTTTAAATGAAATTGCTGCCCCTGTCAGGAAGAGGTCTGAGTGACACACAAAACAGAAAATATGAGCACTGCATGTGTCTGAGGCTACTCAGATACAGACCTGAATGAGACACTAACTTTGTCTCTGAGAGATAACTTTTATTATTAAATACACTTCATTTCTCATCTGTGTAGAGAATGTAGAGTTTGACATGCTAATATTACAAAATGAAAAATCACACTGAGTCACAAAGAAATTGTTTTGGAGTATTTATGGTTCAGCTGATGAAATTGTTCAAACAAACCAGTAATTTACACCGAAACAGCACAAGTGAAACTTTTTCGAGGGACTTACACTAAGCTTGTCCTGGTACACCTGTAGAGCCCAGCTTCTATGGACCATGAGCTTAAGTTTTGTGGTGCTCTGATTTATTGCCTGTGCTGTCTTTCAGTTCAGCTTTGTCGAGTCTCTGGTAGGATTTCTTTTACATGACCTGTGTAAAAACAAAACAGGAAACACATTAAGCTGAAGTAAGATGCACAATTTGAAAAATGGGGCACAAAAAATGTTGCTGCTTTCTGGAAAGTGCGTCTAAGAAGACCCAATGGAGAAAGTGAAGAGAAAAATCAAAGATTAAGAAGAAGAAAATGGCAGAGGCAGTTTCTCTTGGACTGCCTGCAGATGGGGTGAGACTCTAGAAACAGGGATGATTGGAGAAAATGCAAAGAGGCCATAGGATAAACCAGGAGATGAATACTCTGGTGTTCTGGGGATAGTGGGAGTGAGAGGGAGAAATGCCAGTAAATGATTTCAAGGATAAATTTGAGAGAATCAGAGCTAAGAAACCAAAGCAAGTGGGGAACTACAAACATATGGACAGACTCATAATTAGGCCAAAGACACATTAAAGCAATTATTACAGGTTTAGAAACAGGGATGGATATGAAGGAGCTTAGCATGAATTTGCATTGAGGAAAGAATAGCAACGAGCATCAGAGGAAACAGTTAGGAAAACTAAAAGGATGTACTGGCAGGAATACTGCAGTACTTTAGGAAGAACTACCGTATTTCCCAGACTACAGAGCGCACCTGAATATTAGCCGCACAAGCTAAAATCAGGGGAAAATCCTGTTTTGTACATACATTAGCCGCACCTGACTAAAAGCCGCAGGTGTTTCAATGTTGACTTATCATATGTAAGAGAATATGCACAAAGCGAATTGTCAGGAAAGAGATGGCTGTTTGGAGACACACCCCTTTTATTAATATTTTGAAAAACAAGTTATGGGTACATATTTGCATAACTTTTTAGGTATATGTACAAGTACCGGTAATTACAAGTACAAAACATGTACTGTGCTTCATAAATGAGTAACAAATGTAGTACATAACAATAACCTACAGCACACCAGAACAATTGATTCGGACTACCTTTTAGGCTCAGGTGCAGTGACACGGCTTTAACAAGAAGAAAAGTCAGTCATTCACCACCATCTTCCTGCGCACTAAAACCACCAAAGTCCTCTTCTCCAGTGTCGGAAACAAACAGGCTCAGGGTGGCTTCGTCATCCACTCTCAGCTTCTTTCTTTCGTTGTCACTTTCAAAACCAAAGAAATCCTCGTTGTCAGTGTCAGAGTCGAACACCCTCAGAAGGGCCGTGGCGGTGTCCTCCTCTCCATCATGCAGCATTCAGCCCTTCGAAATCTGTTGGTGATCGTGGATGTTTTCACACTTTTCCACGCTGTCAGAATCCAATGGTGGAGTTGGGCATAACTTGCTTTTTGCAAGTTTATCGCCGCTCATCATCCAGGCCTCCAGCTGAACGGGTAGCGCTACTTTGAAGTTTGTTTTTCGCGCTACCTCGTACTGCACTACGTTGCCTGACGGATGGACATGTGACCAACATACCACTCTTGAACCCCGATCCTTCCGCCAGGCAACGTAGTGCCGTACAACAGCGGAACAAACAAAACAAATCCGCTCATGGACAATCCATAGAAAAGCCGCACCTGACTAAAAGCCGCAGGGCTCAAAGCTTGTGCAAAAAGTAGCGGCTTATAGCCCGACAATTACGGTACACCAGTTCAGAATGTGTGGAGTACAGTTAAGAACATGAATGCAGACAGGAAACAACAGCAGCTGTTGTAAAGTAAATTCAAACTCCTTCATTAAATGCAGCTGGTTGAGTTGAAAACAATGGAGAATGATTGTGTTACGTTGTTTATTCTCTATAGAAATGGAGCAGGAGTGCATGCAGAGCTGGACGTGGGCTGTATATACATGCGTGTATCTGTTTTGTCTGTGAGCAGAGAAAACAAAGCGCTGGAAATGTCATATTGAAATGTTAAATCAGGAAAATCCTGGAGAAGAGGATAGTTCTAATGTTCAGTTTGTAATGTTGAATTCAACACAGCTCTTAAATGCATAAAAATGACTTCACCTGACGTCAGACTGAGCAATCGGATTAGCTACTGATATTGATTTAACCCTTTAAGACCTACCATAGAACCAAGTCCGCCAGAGCTTATATTATATTTCTACCTGCTGTAGAGCCATTTTTGGGAGCATTTCAAGTTGCTTATACATCAATACAACCATTACAGCCTAAATTTTAATAATATGTATGTATTAAGTGCATAGTAATTACATAAATTGCAAAAAAGTGCAATAAACTACAAAAAAATTGAAAATCGTTTTTGTTTTTTTAACATATATTTCTAGTTAGAGAAATTTAAGAGGCTTATCCCTCAAAACTGTAAATACAAAAAAGTTGCACAAAATAGTTTCCCACCTCAGGAAATTTATTTTGAGTGCCTTCATAGTTTTATTTTTGAAATACACCAATTTTTATATACTGCAGGAAAAACGAAAATAAATATTATACTGCAAATTTGCAAAATAACAGCATATGCATCAAAATAAACTATTTCCAGCAGAGCAATATGAGTCCTAAGCATATGTGGAAGGAAACTGTAACCTAGGACAAGCTGATGGCATAAGATGTAAGTACAACTCCTCAGGTTTCATATGCAAAAAAAATTATTGCGCTAGCTCACGTGGTTACAGTGCTACCGGGATTTAAAAATAGTTGCGCAAAACGGAGTGTGCCCACTCTGACCAGTTTTAAAGGGTTAAAGCAAGAAAATATGGTATTAGCATTAGATGCCAATTCCTATTAACCTTAAATTAGCATTACCTGCTAATGGCAGTCTACTTAGCATTAACTCCTCACTAATGTAATGCTAATTCACATCAAATTATCTTTAGCTTTAGCATTAGCTGCTAGCTTCAGCCTACCTAGCACTAGCTGCTCACATTGTTAAAAGGGAAGAGAAAACAATATTAGCATTAGCTTGTAATAATTATTCACCCCTAATTAGAATTAGCCACTAATGGCAGCATACTTAGCATTAACTCCTCACATCGTTATAATGCAAATGATGCTAACTTGCATTAAATTAGACTGCGGTTATTAGCTAATGCTATTTAGCAGTAGCTGCTCACATTGCTATAAAGCAAAGGAAAACGATATGAGCATTAGGTTCTAATGCGTATTTGCCTTAAATTAGACGTAGGTGGGCAGCACGGTGGCACGATGGTTAGCACTGTTGCCGCACAGCAAGAAGGTCCTGAGTTCAATTCCAGCATCAGGCCGGGGTCTTTCTGTGTGGAGTTTGCATGTTCTCCCCGTGTTTGCGTGGGTTCCCTCCGGGTACTCCGGCTTCCTCCCACCGTCCAAAGACATGCAGCTTGTGGGGATAGGTTAATTGGATAATCCAAATTGCCACTAGGTGTGAATGTGCGAGTGAATGTGAGTGTGAATGGTTGTCTGTCCCTGTGTGTTAGCCCTGCGACAGACTGGCGACCTGTCCAGGGTGTACCCCGCCTTTCGCCCTATGACAGCTGGGATAGGCTCCAGCGCCCCCCGCGACCCTGAAAAGGATAAGCGGAAGCGAATGGATGGATGGATGGATGGACGTAGGTGCTAATGGCGTCCTACTTAGCATTAGCAGCTCAGATGTTGTAATGCTAGGGAAAAGAGTGTTAGCATTAGCCGTTCACAATGTTATAAAGTTAAGGGAAATAGTGTTAGCATTAGCTACTCACATTGTTAAAAAGTGTTAGCATTAGTGCATAACGCTAATTCACATCAAATTAGCATTAGTTAATAACGGCAGCCTATTTAGCATTAGCAGATAATGTTGACCTTGGCCCACTGGAAAAGTTCAGAACTAAAGATTTAGGAGTGTTTCTCGATAGCTCTTTCTCGTTTGAGAAACAAATAAATTCTGTCATTAAAACCAGCTGTAAGGTTTATATTGTTGATTGTCATTTATGCTTAGAAATATTTACTCATATATGCTTAGAGTTGTATAATCGATTGCATGATGATAGAGGTTTGATCCTGAGTAGTCTGTAAAGACTCTGTGTGCCTTCCAGAGTGCTCTGGCCTGCACACACCACTTGGGGCCATGAGAGAGGTCGTACCCTCTCTTACTGATTTATGGTGTAGGACAGGGGTCTCAAACTCAATTTAGCTGGGGGCTGCTGCAGGCAGAGTCTGGGTGAGGCATGGCCGCATTAGGTTTTCCACAAGAAAGGCATGGTTAAAAAAATTCCAATCCTCTCAAATCTCTTTATTTTTATTTTTTAACACAAAATATGAAAAATAAATAAACAAATTAAGAATTAATAAGAAAATCAATCAATCTGTAATACATAAATAAAATAATAATAAGATGTTTTTAGTCAGTGAACTTGTGTTTTTCTTTCAGTCTTCTATATCTGCTGTATTTAGATTGAAATGTCTGTATTAACAGTTCTATAACCTTCTTCTGAACATGAATGGAACACTGTAGAAAATGAACTGTTCTTCTGAACATGGCTTCTCTTGCCTACTCCTTGCTGCTAGAGACCTGGCAGCGTTTCCTCTCGCATAGCCGAGCCAGATTTGGCCTGAGGGAGGAAGCAGTTGCGGCCCTCAGTATGTCTTGAAGATGATCATCCGTAAGTCTGGACCTGTACTTGGACTTATTGAAGTTCAAAGTGGAGAAGAGCTTTTGGCACAAGTATGTGCTACCAAAAAGGCACATGGTCCACTTGAACATTCGGGAAAGCCGAGGGAAACTAGGGCTCAAGTCTCTCAAAAATTGTCCAAGCTTGTCTGCTTTTCCACTCACCTCCCTCAACTTTGCTTTGAGTTCAGAGTTGCACTGCAGCTCAAAGAGCTGCATTTGAAGCACAGAAGGGGCATCTTGCACATCAAAGGAGAAGGGGTCCGCAAAAATGTGAAAGGTGGCTCTGTGTGTCTTGAAGTCAGCAAATCTGTGATCAAATTCCTCCTGTAGCCTCAAAATGACATCAACATACTCGTCAGCACTGAATGGTGTGCCTGCATCCACGAGTGCCTTGCATGCTGGGAAATGGCAAAGGTTTGTCTGAGAGAGCTGAGCTTTCCAGAGCGCCAGTTTTGTGGAGAATGCTCTCACGTTGTCATAGGCAGCACTGACAAGTTGCCCCTGGCCTTGTAACGTCTTGTTCAGTACATTAAGCTCATGTGTCATATCAACAAGAAAAGCTGAGTCCATGAGCCATTTGGGATCAGTTAGCACAGGAACACTAACTCCATCCTTCTCCATGAAGGCTTCACTTCTGCTCTCAACTCAAAAAGTCTCTTTAATACATTTCCCCTGCTGAGCCAACGTACCTCAGTGAAGTCGAGCACATCCCCATATTCTGACTCCATTTCCTCTAAAAAAGCACAGAACCTTCGGTGCTTTAAGCCCCTGGATCTGATTTGGTTGATGCATTTCACAACAATAGACATCACATTGTCAAACTTCAGGCATTTGCTGCAAAGGACCTGCTGATGGATGATGCAGTGCAGAGCAATGGCCTCCTCCACGCCTTCCTCTTCCAGTTTGTTTTGTGCCACCAGTCCATGTTTCCTCCCTGTCATTGATGGCGCTCCATCTGTTGTTATTCCAACAAACCTCTTCCATGGCAAACCAACATTCTCAATGGCATCACACAGCTTGTAAATATCTGCTGAGCGGTGGTCTGGCCATGCATTGGAATTACTGTGAGCAGCTCCTCCATCACTTCAAAACTGTCATCAACACCACGGACATACATTGGGAGCTGGGCAGTGTCGGTGATGTCTGTGGTCTCATCAAGAGCGACTGAGTATACACTGAAACATTTGGCTTTCTCACACAGTTGGTCATAAATGTCACTTGACAGGTCAGAAATGCGATCTGCTGCGGTGTTGGCAGAAAGGCTGATGTTGCTAAACTGACCTTTCTTTCCCGGACAGACTATATTTGCAGCCTGCAACATGCACTTTTAGACAAATCCACCTTCTGTGAATGGCTTCCCTGCTTTAGCAATCATCTCACTAACCACGTGGCTCCGACTGCTGCATTATTCTCTTTGGTTGCTTTCTTGGAGAAATCTTGCTGCCTCAGTAGATCTGTTTTAAGACTGGCAACCCGGTTCGCTCTCTCGTCTCCCTGGTATTTTGCATCCAGCTCAGCATGTCTAGTTGTGTAATGACGTTTCAAATTGTATTCCTTGTGCAGCGCAACTTTCTCTGTGCAAATAAGACAGGTCGGGGTGCCCCTGTGCTCAACAAAGAAATATTGCATTTCCCACTTTTCCTGAAATTGTCGGTGCTCATCACCAACCTTTCTCTTCACCGCAGGCTTTGAAAAAGACATGTTTGGGGCTATGTGACATTTATAATTCTACTTGGTGTCACTGTCGCATTGAAGTTTCAATCAAGCGTTTAGCCGATGGACGGGGAACGTCTCAACGCGTAGAGAACGTCATTTCTGCTTCTTTTTCTTGCAACCGTAGCACGGCGATCGGCAGATAAAAAGCCGGTAGCAGTCTCCTTTGTTTTTACGCTCGATGTTCATGTCTTTCATGACGACACGAACACCGTGGCGTTTGCAGATGGTAGAAAGTGCAGGGATAGCGAGCGCAAAAAAGGCGACTGCTCACGGCGCCGGGCTGTTGTTACAGGAGAAAGAAGCGGAAATGACACCGTGACATATAACAAATAACATCAGCTGTTTCTGATGTTAGTTGTTTTGACTGCTTTTACATTATATTGAAATATATGTAATGTTCATGTTTGCTGCAATGCAAACGCAGTGATGCAAATAAAACATGGAGCCACAAATTACGGTGCGACCCTATAATTAGTCCGGGTTACCGGGGACTGTTGTTGCCGATGAACAGGTGTCGCTATGTGACTGCAGACTAAATTGGGCTGCATTGAGTTCATGACTTTTCTTTTATCCCGCCGCCTACGCATCACTGTGAGAGTTAATATGAGATCTCTCTCTGTGGAAAAATAACTTTAAATCCCACTGACGTGTGTATAAATCTATATACGTATAATGTCCCGCTGGGCAGCAACTTAAAAAAACAACTTTTTTTGAAGTGTTGTGAACGCAGCGCGCTGGGACGAATGTCGGCGTTTGCCCAATAGAAAGGAGGAAGCCAGCATGGCACAGGAAAGAAAGAAACACTCCAGGGCAACGCTGCTGGAACTTTGACTCATTGAGAAATGTTTCCCCGCTTTGGGTCACAGGGTCACATCTGGAACACACACACACACAGACACACACACACACAGACACACACACACACACACACACACAGACACACACACACACAGACACACACACACACAGACACACACACAGACACACACACACACAGACACGCACACACACATACACACAGACAGACACACACACGCACACACACACGCACACGCACACGCACACACACACACGCACACACACAGACACACACACACACAGACACACACACACAGACACACACAGACACACTCACACTCACACACACACACACACACACACACACACACACACAGACACACACAGACACACACACACAGACACACACAGACACACTCACACTCACACACACACACACACACACACACACACACACACACAGACACACACAGACACACACACACAGACACACACACACACAGACACACACAGACACACACACACACAGACACACACACACAGACACACACAGACACACTCACACTCACACACACACACACACACACACAGACACACTCACACACACACACACACGCGCGCGCACACACACACACACGCACGCACGCACGCACGCACGCACGCACACACACACACACTATGCACAGACTGGTACTCTTTGTTCATACCTGTGTAAGACGTCATAATGAACTTGTGCATATTCATGTAAGCTCAATAAAGAGCAGTGTTACGAGGGAGCAGACGAGAGCGACTGAGGTCAAGTGAAGGAACGGCGCTGTCACAGTTCTCTCCCTCATCAATTGTCTGGTTCCAGCGGTGGGTCTGTGCTAGACGACCCATCACCAGCTTTTTCCACTGGTTACCAGTACGTGGTAGAATCCACTTCCAGATCTGGTTGTCTTTAAATCTGTGAATGGATTGGCTCCATCTTATCTCTCTTTAACAAAAGAATCCAAGTGGAGCCCTCAGGTCTGCAGATAAGCAGCTTCTGACCAGAACTAGACGTAAAAACAGAGGTGAGCTTTATCGATGGCTGCAGCCAAACTCTGGAACAGTCGCCCTTCACATCAGGTCGTCACCAACACTGGACATTTTTAAAAGCCGGTTGGAAACACATTTGTACTCTGTAGCTTTCAATCCTGACCAGTCTTTATAGTCATTACTGTGTATGTTTCCTATTTTCTCTCTACTCTGTGCAGCACTTTGGCTCAAGCTGTTTTTAAATGTGCTGATAAATAAATGTAGATTTCTTTGAATAAAACAGTGGAGCCGAGCTTTGAGCTCAGTGTGTAACAGTGTGTGTGTGAGAGCCATGTAATGTCCATGTGTGCATGCTGACTGTGCTGCTCTGACCCCCCTCCTCCTTTCAGGGTGGAGCCTGCTGGAGTCCGATGGTTGAGACCAGGTCTGAGGAAGTGTAAGTGTGTTTTTAATGGGATTCATGAAAACAAAGCAGCACACATTCAACCATCTTCATCATGTCAGGAGTCATCATCAAAGTGTCAATCAATGAACAGATGATGGATCAATAACTGCAGCTGGATTGTGTTTGTTCTCTCCATCAGATTCCTGTCAACTCACAATCGACACAAACACAGTGAACACAGAGCTCCAACTGTCTGACAACAACAGGAAGGTGACATATGTGGAGGAGGTTCAGTCATATCCTGATCATCCAGACAGATTTGATTATTATGAACAGCTGCTGTGTAGAGATGGTCTGACTGGTCGCTGTTACTGGGAGGTCGAGTGGAGAGGAGACGTTGATATATCAGTGAGTTACAGAAGCATCAGAAGGAAAGGACGCAGTAATGACTGTTTGTTTGGAAACAATGATCAGTCCTGGAGTCTGTTCTGCTCTGATGGTGGTCCTCGTCATGTCAGGCACAATAACAGACAAACATCCATCTCCTCCTCCTCCTTCTCTGTCTCTAACAGAGCAGCAGTGTATGTGGACTGTCCTGCTGGCACTCTGTCCTTCTACAGAGTCTCCTCTGACACTCTGATCCACCTCCACACCTTCAACACCACATTCACTCAAACTCTTTATCCTGGGTTTATGTTCTGGACTCCTGGTTCCTCAGTGTCCCTGTGCTGAGTGGAGTGTAAAGAGTGTCTCCTGTTACAGAAACACTCTGACTGTTGAACAGATAGTTCAGTCTGTACATGTCTGTCTCTTTCACTCACAAACACGTTTTCAGATTCATGGATTCAATCAGTTGATGTTTGAAACTCTTCTAAATGATTCCTTGTAAACTTCTTCAGTCACAAACAAACAGGAAGTGATGTCACATGTGTTCCTGTCCACACAGCAGAATGAGTCTATTGCTGACAGTGATGTACAAACAGAGTGAGCATTTCTGAGGCCCAAAATAAACTGAGTAGTTCACTGAATGAACAATGGACTGTGAGCTCAGTTCCTTCATCATTAGTATGGATTATATATGTATATGTATTATATTAGTATCATATATATCAGGTGCTGCTGCTTTCAGTCATTGTGCAAATGTGCTGTTTGTAAGCTTGTAAAGCTGCAGTCAGCTGAGACTGAAGAAGTCACCTGATCAGTGAGCAAACGTTTCTGAAAACGTCCAGATGAACAGAATCAACCTTTTGGGATCAGCCAGCAATGCAGCATCATTGTTGTTCAGCTTCAGAGGTTTGCAGGAATGAACTGATGACCAGAAACAGCTGCAAAGTCCAAGAAAATACCAGCTGGAGTTCAGCTGCATTTGAAGAAGTCAAAGAAAAGTAAGGATGGCAAAGGGCGACGTTTTCTTCCAAAGAGCTGCAAACATGGTCGACGCCTCATTAGAAGAATCATCTGGACATTTGTGAGGAACTCTAACCAAGAAAGCAACGTCACACAGATCCAACAGACAGTTTCCATGACTGCAAGTGTTGAGTGGAAAAATGCTACATTGCATTATTGCATCCTCTCACCACAGGAGGCGCTGTTGGCACCACTGATTGCTGATCAGCTGTTCTCTGATGATCTGATTGATACTGTGAATAACGGGACTCACTGAACTCTGTGACACAGTGAAGATTACAGAGTTTAACTTCACCCTTTAAGACTGACCACAGAACCAAGTCCGCCAGAGCTTTTGTTATATTTTTACATGCTGTGGAGCCATTTGTGGGAGCATTTCAAGTTGCTATGCATCAATACAACTGTTATAGCCCTAATTTTAATAATATGTGTGCATTAAGTCCATAGTAACTACATAAACTGCAAAAACAACCTCTGCTCATCCATCTCTGTGTGTATCAGGATACATTTGGTTCATAATACACAGAAAAATCAGAGTTATTACCTGTAATAAATGTGAAAGATTCCTGCAGTGATAACCAGGCAGGACTGAAACACATCCAAGCTGTCACCACGGTAACAGCACCGCCCATCCACAGGTGAGGGGAGGAGCAAAAAGAGGGACTTTGACCATTTTATACTAAAAACACTCAACTAATGTTTCTAATATGAAACAAATAAGCCCACATTAATGTGAGCGTTTATTAAATAATAATAATGATGATTTCCTCCTGATCTCATTTCCACAGCAGAGAAAACTGTGGTGTATATTGAGGTGGAGGGTGTGGTCTGTGGCTCAGGTGTAGAGTGAGGGTGGAGCCAAACACAGAAAGGTGTTTTTGTCCAGATGAGCCCAGAGAAGAAACACGAGTGTTCACAGACATCAGAAGCTCAGAGAGGTGAAACATGAGGTTGGAGTCCTCGTCAGCATCCAGAAGAGCTGCTGTGAAACCCTGAGTACTCATGACAGACTCTGATGGCACAAACACATCATGATTCAAACAGAAAGACAAACATGGAGCTCCTGATCCTCCTGCATGAGAACAAGCTGACATGAGCGCTGTGTCTGAGAGTGTCTCCCTGTCACAGTGACAATAACACAGCTGCTGCTCACAGTCATTAAACTGACCTGAGGTCAGCTGTGCTCCTTACATATGAACCATGTGACCTCACATCAGTGCTGTGGATGACTGTAGTCATAGAAGAGTAGAGCTGTAGCAGGTGGTGTGAGGAGGAGGTGGTGTATTCTAGTTAACGCAGTACTGAAACACTCCAGCAGAGGGCGCTGTTAAGTCCTTATTGTAACACAGTTACTGTGTGCAGTTAGACTTCATACATAATCTGCACTTATTTCCATCAGACATGCTGTCAGTAAATGATTGGTTTCTATTGATTCTACTTCCTGTTGACTCGTTTGATGACAGTGAAACAATCACAGCTGATTGTGTGATGATGTAAACTGTCACTGTTACATTCAGTGTGTGTGACATAATGTTAGTGCAGGCTGATAACAGCCTGGTTCTGTTAGAAACACATGAACGTGTCCATAGATCAGTGTGTGTTTAACATGAGAGCTTCAGCCCTGCTGATGTGTTAAATAAAGACATGCAGGAAAACTGATGAGACTCTGAAATAACTCTTTATATTTATAATGTAACTCTGCATCAAAAGAACAACAAAGGATCCCAGACAGGTTTCTGTGAACAAAGACCATTCTGATGTTTCTGTGTTTCTAACACTTTGACATTATTAGTAAACAGACTGCAGTGAGCAGCATTTATAAAGAGCTTCTATATAAAGATATGACAGCTGTTTGACAAGTTTATCACTCTGTGTTTGGACCTGATCAGTCCAGCTGTTTACTTGAAACATGTTCATTTACCTGTTCTGTTATATTCATGTTCTTGTCTCTGTTGAAAACACATTTTAATGTCCCTCAGATTTTTCTCCCAGATGAATAAATATAAAAATGACACAAACTGACTGCAGCTACTTTTTGTCCTTTCTGTCAAAAACCTTCATGTGACTCATGAGAGACACGTTTCAGCTGTTTGTGACAGATCAGAGGCCAACAAGTCATTTATAACACTTTCCATCATTGTTTAAAGTTCTCAGTGTTTCTGTGTTGCTGCGTATAGGATCTCCCAGCATCATCACTGTGCTGTCCAATCATTGTGTGCGAGGTTACCCTTATAGTGCGATGTGTGTTTGCACAAAGAGAAGCATGTGTGTCAAATATAAATAAGCACAGAACAGAAACAGCTGCTCGTTTCTTCTGTTTAGAGTCAAGTTAGTGTTTTGTGTCTTTGTTTGAGGCCTGATGTCGAGCAGAGGTGTGTGTAACTGCACTGCTCTGTTATATGTGTGAAGTGTGTGCTTCTCTTCAGCATCATCTTTGTCACTGCTGATTCCTTTGTGTCATCATGTGTTGAGAAGAGAGAACAGTTATAACGGAGGAGCAAAAGGAAGCCCTGAAATCTGCATCAACAAGGAAGTGTTGGCTCACCAGTGATCCCAGCAGAGCCACTGGTTTGGCTCCAGTTGTTCTAGATTCAATGATGTTGCTGCTACAGATACATGTCAGCATCTTTATTGAATTTAATATGAAGCAGAAATGGTGTCATTAGGAGAAGAAGAGGAGAACAAGTCCGGCGAGGAGGCAGCAGCTCTTAAAGATGAAACAGCAGCTCAGCCCTGAGCTCAGAGAGCTGCACATGAAAAAGCTCCTCAAGCAGATCCTGTCAGAGGTTTGTCATCAACAGGAGGAACTGTTCACATCATAGGATGAAGATGCTGTCAGCTGGATGAAGAAGGTTATTTAATGCAAACGTTCACACTGAAGTCAAATTGTTGTCGTGTTGAACAGATTCATGTACTGATCGTCTCCAGAATGTTAGAAGAGCTTCAATGAATCATTAGAAACAACTTACAGCTGCACAGCTGTGTCAAACACATCTGTGTGTCATTGTGGGATTGTTGTGTTTCTACATGTGACACACGTCTAAAACATGCACACAATCTGAACACAAACAGGGACTCATGTGTTCCCACAGCCAGATGCTGAGAGCCATTTCCTTGTAGTCCTGTGTCTACATACATGAACCATTAGATGTTATTGGAATGATTGTCAGCTCTGATAGTTTCATGTGTGTTTAGCTGGACGCTGTTTGATCCTCGACATGTTTAAAGGTGTCCAGTCCTGAGACACTGGGGCTGGAAACAGCTGTGATGTCATTGGACTGTCACACAGACAGAAGTGCATGAAGTGAGCAGCCGAGGAGCCGCTGATGTTTTGGATTCAACAGCATTTGAAAGGTCGACACAGACACATTTGCACACAGAAAGCTGAATCTGTCATATGCCACAGTGAACTCACTGTTCAGTGTTTTTCAGGAAGCTTCTTAACTGCCTCTGCTGCCAAACAAGCAGCTGATGTCCTTGAGAAGAAGCTGAAGAAGTCTTCAACAACAAATACAGGAAGTGGACTTTCAAATACTAGATTCACTTTAGACTCACAGAGAAATGACTCAACCAGCTGTGTTTGACTATATGAAAGGTCAGTGTGTGTCTGCACACAGACTGTTGTGTTGGACTGTTATTCAGTTGTCTGCTGAATGTTTTCAAATGTCTGCATCTCAGCTGTGATGAGGCTGGGGGTCACGGGAGGCCACCGTAGCAGCCTCTTCAACATCATGACATCATCATAAATGCTGCTGGACTGTCTGATGGGCTGACGGTGAAAAAGCCGTCGGGAAGGAAACAGAAGACATTTCAGAGGCTGCAGCAGATTTCTTTGATTCGGGGCCTTTTTCAGCTTTATTGGACAGAGCAGTGAAGATAAGTGACAGCAAAGCAGAGAGAAAGGGGGCGTGGCCCGGGTCAAAGCCAGGCCAGCTGCTCTCCACCTCGTGGCACATGGTCACCTGCTCATCCTAGTGAGCTCCACCAGCAGCCCTTTCACACACTTTACACTGTCAAACACTGTGTGTGGACCTCAGCTAACAACAGGCTACATTTAAGTCTGGACTACATGCTTTTATATTGTTTTTATTCCATCAGCAGCTCAACATCATGAGCAGCTTTGACATAAAGACATCAAACTCAAGCTGACTTTAAACTACTTTTAATACAGGGGCTCAAAAACAACAACATCTTTATTATATATCAGGACAGAAAGTCATTTCATCTCAAAGGGAAACAGCTTTATTTGGAATAACCAGCACTATCAACTGGTTTGGGATCTCCACCAGTTTCATGTCTTTGCAGCTTCTCCAACAAAGTTCCTGTAAAATCAGCATGTTTGTCTTTATTGGTTTGATAGTGATTGATTATTCAGTCCCAATCTGCTGTCATCTAAAGAACAAAATGATGTTTCTATGAGTCACAAAGCTCCAGATGTTGTCGGCTTCACAAAGAAAACAAAGAACTTAAACACAAAGTGTTTGGAGCCAAAATGTTCCCAAGCTGCTCTTTTTGAAATGGCAGAGGTACAGTGGTGTCTAACAGCACACTGTGGAAGGCAAACATGTTATTGTTGGATGAAACTTCATGAATCCTTTGTAGATTTGAGCTGTTGGAGCCTTTCTTTTCTCTTCAGGTGTACAGATGCTGAGGAGGCAGGTGAAGCAGGTGGAGCTGTTGTGATGCTGGCAGAGGGTGTGTCTTAGTAACTCTGTGAGGCAGAACTGGATCCAACATTGTGGATGTGTTGATGTTGGAGCCATTAAGAGTCTCTGGCCACACTGTAGGATTTCCCTTTGATCCACTGTGGGGGCATTTTGGAGTCTGTCAGTGAAACTCTTCATGTTTGTGTTTGACTCCAGTTTATAGAAACAGAGAAATGTGTCATGCTTTTGTTCGGCCTCCACAAATACACACATTTGTTCATTGGTTGGACTTTTTGGAAGGAGACACATTGAAAACCATGTTAATAAGATCTTGTTGTTTCCTGTGGATCCGACACAGAGAGTGGACTTCAGACAGAAAGCGTGGAAGAGATTTTAGAGGCCGTGTGTGGCAACAGGAAGTTTCTGTGTGTTTGCTGATCTTACATGTGGAAAACAACACGTGATGTTTGTGAAGTTCTACAATGATCATTGTTCTCACAGCATTTTGAGTGGGAACAGTTCAAACTGGGAGTAGTGGGAGTTATTTCCTGATTGAAACAAGCTGAATGTTTCTGTGACGATGAAGATCAGCAGCTCAGCTGATCAATGAACTGACATCTATCAGTCGTTTCATGAGATGAAGTCATCAGCAGACATTTGTTCTGACTGTGTGATGAATGTCAGAACGTCAGGGCTCTGCTTTAGTCACTGCTTGATGATCATTGGCTCATTGTTGAATCCAGGGCCCAGTCTGACCTCTGACCTTTGCTGCAGGTCTTCTGTGTTATCTCCACTTTCATGTCTGATCTTCTGCTGTATCGTCCAAAATAAACATCTGGATCATTTCCAACACTTCAGCAGATCTTTAGTTTGGGCAGTGCAGCACAGAATAACACATATTGTACTATACTGCCCACTTCCTGATCTTATTGGATCTGTGTGTGAGGTTGGTGAAGGAAACACATGTTTACTGAGTGAGTCGCTGCCATTAGGAACTAGTTTTTATATCACAGCCTGGAAATCACACAGGACCATTTCTGCAAGTGAAAAGTCGTCATTGGAGGAAAATCATTGTATAGTTTGTGCGACTGAAGAATTGTCCCAACTACATGTGCTGCTGACCTTTGACCTTTCCTTTAGGTGCACAGAGGAGTCTGTGGGAACATCCAGAACTGAGGCATCTTGTGTACAAACGTGTTCAGACCAGATGTCAAATGATGTCAGATGTCATCCGTGAATGGATGCAACTGTGGATCGTTCCAATAAAATGAGGCAGTTTTGTAAGTACAAGCCCACTACAACCCATCATCAACATTTTAAATTACATTATACATCTTCACTGATATAAAGCACCACTATTTTAACCTGATTCACTTTTTCCACCCTAACAGTTCATTCCTCAAATCAAACAAGATATTTGACCCTAAAAAAATGCATCAACAAATCATTTTGTAATAAAATATTTATTCTTCAACTTTTACAAGTGAAATCAAACAAGTGTGTTTAAGAGTGAAACCAGAGTGGAAGCTGCTCATACAGAGTCCAACCCAGGCTAAAGTAAGCTGAGTAGAGCAGCACCATCAAAGTGTCGGCTCTCTGAACACGGTGCAAGATCGCCATCTGCAGGACAAAACTAGTTTTTCTCGCCCTCCTCGTCAACATCAAGATGATGTCATCGTACAGCAACTGATTCCCTGTCCGTCTGGAACAAAGCATTTACATTAAAAAAGACATTTACAGAAAATACAAACACCAACAACACATCTCATCATCACATGATATTTTATTATTTATTATATTATATATTTTTATTGTACCATCAACATCAACAAATACCAGCATATTTTCTTTGAGATTGAGTAGAGTGGACCTTTCCCTTGGTTCGCTTCCTGCTCGCAGCATCAGCTGACCTCTGACTTCCTGGTTAAGGTCTCTCAGCGTTGACTGGAATATCAAATCGGACTCACACCATGTTCTTGTAATGTGGTCATGTCTGTCAGCTGTTTGAAGAGCATCTCTGGCCTAAACACAATAGGAAGAACAACAACACGGCAAAAAAAAACAACACATTTCCATATTAGATGAAGGGCACCGTAACTGGAAATGGTAACATTCATCTGATGCTGCTTTGGATTTATCTTCTGTTTTAGATCAACTTTGATCACTTCGAGCCATCTTAAGTCCGTTTGTTCTTCTCACTAACATCTCGTATGATTTCAGATCCCTGCTGTTCCCCAGCTGCCCTGTAGGTTTGTGCTTTGACCTCCAGAGGGCGACAAATCAGCACAGACAGAGAGCTCCATTCAAACTTTGCTGCCATCAGGAATAATTCTTCAAATATAATCATCAGTGTTTGAGCAGTTATGATATCAGGGACAATCTAGACATGTGTGACAATACTGAACATGTCACATGACACACCTCAAACATCATGTGATCCACTCTCAGTCTGCACTTTCATTCATGACTTCAACAGGTTGAAATGAGCTTTGAAGAAACATTCAGTGAAATAAATCTTTCATGGATTCATGTGAGCAGCAGATGAACTTTACAAAGAATCAGTGGATTTATCTTCTGTTTTAGATCAACTTTGATCACTTCGAGCCATCTTAAGTCCGTTTGTTCTTCTCACTCACTAACGTCTCGTATGATTTCAGATCCCTGCTGTTCCCCAGCTGCCCTGTAGGTGGCCTCAGTGTGTCTCACACCATTTACAGATGATTACAGGTCGTTTACAGTTCAAACAGGTCCAACATAAGAAATATGCAGAAAATATCCTGCTATAACAGTTTGGGTCAAAGTGCAGATGTTCCAGATGTTCTGAGTCTGTCTGTGTTTCATGTTAACATGTAGATGTTGGACCAAAGTGAAGCTTTTTGATGTGACAGCAGGAATGTGAAGTGTAACTCTGAGCTGTAGGAAATGAAACTAAACGGACTTTTTCTCCTTTATTTATAGGAAAGTGTAGGAGAGCAACAGATGAACAAGCGTTACTGTAACAGGAAACATCAGAGGACCTGTATGTTCATCATCATCACTGTTTCCTTGTTCTGTCACAAACACACAACACTTCCTGCTCTCTCTCTGATGGATCTGATTGGCTGTTTCATTCACAGGAGGTCAGGGCGTCACACAAACAGCTTTAACTGCACAACGACACACTTTAAATCATCTGCAGACAAACCTGTGTGTTTGATTTATGAAGAAATAATAAAGACGTGTGTACAGCTGTCCATGAAGCAGCTTCTCACACAAACTCTGACACTTCAGCCACTTTAATTCCTGCAAAGCTGCGTAATAAAGAGCTGTGACTGCTATGAGCTGCTGATGATGACTGCATGAAGCTCTCAGCTGAAGCTTCTTTCATTTATTTTAATGTTAATGTCGCCTTTTTAAGTCTGTGTGAGGATTTTAATGACACACATTAAAGGAGCTTCTTTGATTAGAACCAAATTCATGTTGATTTTCAGCCTGAAATGATAAAAACTTTAATAATTCTGTTTATAATCATCAACCTGGAGACTAATGAAAAGTATAATAGTGAAAAAAAGCCTTTATTATTTGAGTAATGCCTGAATCTGCTCAGAGACGGAGACAACACAGAGGTGTTGATGACAGTTTGACATTAACTGAATTAAAAACAAAGTGCTCTTATTGTGAAAATCTGCCTCCTACTTCTTTAAATCATTTTTATGTATTTTTTAACCTCACAGTGAAACATTGAGGCATTAATCTGACACAGTTTGATCAGCAGCTGTGTTTTCACTGACGTTTCACTTTGATTTGTTCAGACTGAGCAGAGAGGATCGGTTCTCTGTGTGCGCACTGCTGAGAAACACAAGCTCATTTCTGCTGTTTCATGAAAAGTGTTATGGAGGAACAAGAAGTTCAGCCTCTAAACTCTCAGCGTGAGGACTGAGTGAAGAGTTTCAGAGCAGAGAGTTTTGGCTCACAGCTTTTAGCGTCTACACAAAGAGACGATTACGCACTTGATCTGAGAACATCTCCACCTCCTACAAACAAACTCTCCTACGAGCAGCTGTCACAACCACAACAGGCAGAAGACTGGATTTCTTCAGGTCAGATTTACTGCAGTTTGCATAAATTGTGTGTCACAGACTTTGTAGTTCACATTTGTGTGACTCGTTTAAATCTTCTCCTCCTGAAAGTGAAACTCTTACAAACACATCAGGCCACAACCTGCTGCAGGTTAATGATTGATCTGAAGGCAGCTGACCTTTGAGCAGGAACTTGTGAGTCTTTTATTGTGTTTAGCACTGCCAAGTGCTGGCCTCTGCTTCCACCATCACATTTACACTGGTAGGTTCAGCACTGCTGCCTGCTTCAGACTGAATCCAGCAGCACAAAGACACAAGTTAATAAAATCAGCATCTATTCCTTTATCACTGCTTTGTTACAGAGGAGAACAACGCTCCAGTAACGCGTAATCCGATTACTTTTTTTAAGTAACGAGTAAAGTAAGGGATTACTATTGCAAAATCAGTAATTAGATTACCGTTACTTTCCCGTAGGAACGCTGCGTTACTGCGTTACTAAAACCGTGATTTTTTTGCGAGAATGTCTCACGACAGTGACGTAAGCGAGTGCGCCGTTAGTGACAACAGCTGTGTGCAGATCAACAATGGATCACATATCGAGTGCAGAGAGAGTATGAGCGTGCAGCGTTTAAAGCGTGGAAGTACTGACCTTACTTTGAGTTTGATTCCATAAAAAGTGACAAAAACATTAGTGTCCGCTGTGCGTGGGAAGAAAACTTCTTTTTACAGCGAAAAAACCCCTAAACTTCCAAACAAGCACCGAGTAGCTACGACGTAATGGGAAACTCACAGAGAAACTCGCGGATTCTTCCACTGACCGCGGCACACCTGCACCAGGGTAAACCTCCGCCTACCCACTCCTGCTTTACAGGTGAAAATAGAGCAACAGGACCGCTGAGTCTTTGACTTTATTTATTTTCTGCTGTGTTTTACTTGCATCTATTTGAAAGACTGAGTGTAAACACAAAAAATATTTTATTTTATGAGCTGGAATGTGCAGAAAATAGGTTTAAATGTTAAACTAATTTCTTCCAGTCAGAGAATGTTGCAGATAATTAAATGTTTGCTCGATGCATAAAGTTAAAAGATTAAAACTAATAAAACAAGTTTTAAAAAGAGACTTTTCCATTTGATTACATTTTGTATGATGGATTATGCAGAAAAAGTAGAATTGGGCTGAAAGATCTATCGCTTTATCACCTACTCAGGTTGGAAATCGTGTTTTTAAAAAGTAACTAAGTAACTAAGTAACCAATTACTTTTGAAAATAAGTAATCAGTAAAGTAACGGGATTACTTTTTGGGGGAAGTAATCAGTAATTAGTTACTGATTACTTTTTTCAAGTAACTTGCCCAACACTGGACAGAGTGTTGGCTTCATCACCGACACACGTCACCACATCAGGAAACAGCTGGTTCAGTGAGTATTTAAGGTTCACTGCAGACAAACTGGAGAAAAACGAATCACATGAAACATTTGTTACTGGTTTCTGACCTCGTCGTAGAGACTCACATACCTGTGTTCTGCTATCAGTGTGATCACATGTGCTGGTACAGTTTGCCAGGTTGACCCATGTAACCTCCACTAGACGTGGAATATGTTTCACATATGGATCGCTTCATTACTCGACTATGACTGTGTGCTTCACAGGTGCTTACTGAAGTGCTGCTTTACACAAAACCAGACAGTAAAAATAAGAACTGCAGGTCCAGACCACAGGTTTATGTGTTGATAATGATGATGTGCAGTCACTCATTGTCACAGGATACTTCCTGCAATGATGCTACAGGTCACGCAGTTCTGCAGAAGTGGAGGAAACAGATGCTTTTCCTAACAGAGACACTTTAATGACTTAAAGAATCTAACTGACACACAAACCTCAGTTTGTCTGACATTCATGAGAGTAAACTGCTCCTGAATGTTCTGTTAGTTCACTGGATGTTCACCTGACTTCAAATGTAAAGATCCCTGAGACAAACTCTCAGTTTCAGGCCACACGAGTTCAGCGGCGACACGATCGCACAACCAGCCGCGACATTAAAGGCTGACGCGCTCACTACCTTTGGTTACAGCGCTCCACTCTCAGCTCACACGACATACACAAAAATAATGACGCTGGATGCTTCTGTGTCCTCAGAAACACCAGATCGCTGTTCACGAGAAAAGGATGGAAACGGAGTGAGACATCGCTCCCGGCGGACACACAAACACTGTGCTAAGGTTTGTTTCAAAACGGAGCTCCTGGGTTGTGTAGCTGCTGAGCGAGCAGGTGGCACACAAAGACGCGCTGTTAGGAATCATTACATCGAGACTGACAGGACGTCACTGGTACATAAACACTGATCTGTGGTTTACTGACAATGTTCTCAACAACAGACGCACAACCCTGGTTTGGTCTGGTTATTTGTGTTGTACGGCTTCGTTGGTCTGACGAGCTTTTAGGGATGTCAACAAAAGGATTTCACGTGCTGAGGTCATATTTATGAATCAACCTGAACAGCTAATACTTTACCTCTTTATTTTATAACACATATGAACACGTTATAGTAGATTTGTGCAATGTGTATTTCACGTCTTTATGGGCGTATAGATCTGTAAACAGGCTGATGGGTGTGTGTCTGTTTATTGTAGCGGTGCAGAAATGTTAAAAATGATGATAATAACAACACTTCTCACATCAGGCTACAACACAAACCTCCTGATAGCTGCAAACACCAAAACCCCCAACGACAGGCACACAAAGAGCGAGCAGGGACCCACCCTGACAGCATGTGAGCCTCCTACTACGACTCACTGTGGAGCAACACAACACCAGGAGACGGAGGATACGAGAGAGGATACAACTGCTGTGGGGGAGCAGACACACACTCCACAGGAGACGACGGGGTGAGAGTTCGGATGGTTCGGTGCTCCTAACATCATGTGGACGCTCGTCTGCACATAAACAAACCTCACCTAACCCCACCTCCTTTCTCTTTTTGCAGGGTGGGGTGCTCCATCCTTACACACTTTGCACCACGTGGCGCTCCATCTATTCGTTTACCTTCTTGGGTCTCTTCCTCCTCTGTCCCAGCCCATTGAGGCGATCGCTGGGGTCCAGCCTGTAGTGGGAGTGGCTGTCCTCGCTCATCCTGTCCCCGTCCACTCCGGGTTATTCCTTTCTTCTTTCTGTCCTCTGAATCGAGCTGACCTCTCTCCTCTCTGGTCCTCGCTCTCTGAGCCGGCGGAGCATGAGAGAGAGGAGTGGTTGGGGAGAGGGAGGGGAGACGAGCGAGGGAGGGAGGGAGCACAATGGTGTTGCCATGGCAGCAGCTGCCACCAGTGTTTATCTGGAAACGTCGCTGGCAAACCAGAATAGTTGCCACACTCGCACACTCGGCAGCCACACGTTTGTGTGCGACCTGCCCGTGGCTTCCTCGTTACAGACACACCGAGAGGAAACGCTCAGACACAAGGCCGAACATGAACGAACACTCGTGTGTGGGAGGAACAGGGCACAGACTCCACGCCGTCGTTAAAGATGGCGTGTGTGCTAAACGGAGCTGTGCGCTGATTGATTAGTCAAGTGAAAAAAACAAAGGAAGCTGTCTGGATGGAGTTTGCTGCTCCCACTAATCAAAGAGATGCATCACAGCTGGAGCTGATTGATGCACGAGCCACCGTTTGCACAATCCCACCGACTCCACGCTTGTGTTTCCTTTCTGCACCATGTTGTTAACACTGACCCCACACTGTGTTCATGAGCTAAAGAAATCACGATGATTTCACGGACCCACACAGACACACACAGACACACACAGACCCACACCGATCCACACAGATTAAACATTAATGTTCCCAACACAGATTTACATGAGAATGACAGGACATCATAGCCCCCCCTGCCCCCCCTGATATTACATCACTTCAATCCCAAACAGAAGGAAAGGAAAGATCAAATCTGTCTTGAACCTCTGCTTCAAAGTTACAGGAACACTGGAGTCACTCTCACTGTCAGAGACCTCAGTGTGTTGGAAGCTGCTAGAAGAAGCAGATGGGGGAGAGGAAGAGGAGGGCCACGGTGCTGATCTGAGGAAGTCTTCTGATCAAACCACAGCAGACCAACAAGCCCGACGTCGTTCTGATCCAACATGAAGGCTTCCATCTGTCTATTCTGTCACATCGCACACGTCTCAAGTCATCCTGTTCAACCCATCACAACATAATAGTAACAATAAAACAAAGGCAGTGGAGCGTTCACCACGAGCTTCTACAAAAGTGCACGTTCATTTTAATAAAACTGTTTTTACAGCAGTGTGCGAACATTAATATGTTGTAACCAAACGTTTTGTTACACCAGCTGCACTGAACCTGTGGAGACTGGAAGTTATTTGCTGCTGGTTTGTTCAGACCTGTTACTGCACACCTTGCATAGTTTGCATAGTTTCCTTCACTGCATGCAAAGAGACGAGGCGGGTGGAAACCTGCGACCCTGATCACATCACCAGTCCATCACAGTCAAACACTCACGGCTGTAATCTATTTCAAATCAAAGTGTTTGCACGGTGAGAAGAAGCTGGCGTCGCTGGGGGAGCGTGCGCCCGGCTGCACTTAAACACAATCTTCATTGGTGCTGTGAAACATCCACGTCTCACTTCATCTGCAAAGAAACCTGATGCATCGCTTTGGAAATATTTGAAATCCCTCATTTGTCACTATGCACGACGAGTCGACCGGCTGACCAACCTCAGGTTATGCAGCGAGTGCTGAGAAGCAGCTAAATGGCTGCAGTGACTTTATTCCCTGAGTGGGTGTGTGTGCATGAAAGCCAAAGGGGGGCTGTGTAAGAAACAAGGGGAGTCTCTGTTGTGCTCACAAAGAGGAAACCAAGATCTGGATTTTATGGCCGAAAGAAGAAAACATCTTTTCAAAGTTTCCCAGGCCCACTGTGGAGACGCCCACAGCTCCCAGTGACACTGACCCACACTGACACCACCTCCATTCCTCACTGTGATAGGCCGGGAGGAGAAGATCCACACACACATTCACATCAGGACAAAGTCCCACATTCCCCTGTGCCCCACACACACACACACACACACACACACACACACACACACACACACACACACACACACACACACACACACACACACACACACACACACACACACACACTATGTTAAGCATGTGTGCATGTTGGCTGTTCATGATTTATTTATGGATTGGCTTTCTCATTGCGCACAGAGAGCCAGAGGTTCTACTGAACTCTGGGTTGTTACTAGAGATGGCACGATACCACTTTTTTATGTCCGATACCGATACCGATATCATAAATTTGGATATCTGCCGATACCGATATGAATCCGATATAGTGTTTTTTAATCAACAAAACTGTTTTTTAAAATATCTTGCTGCATTTTGCAAGTCTGCAAGTTCATACTCAAGTTTAAAACAACAACTACACTAAAGCTATTCTGTTATACCTGTATACAAAAAAAATATTTCATAGTTCAGCAATACTGATCAATCTAATAAACTTAGACCTACACCATCCTCCCTATTCTGGTATTTTAAAGAGTACTTAGCGTAAATATTAAGCAACCTAACTAATAGGGTTCCAACTCCCAGCAACAACAAAAATAAATAAATAAAAAATAGGGAACCACCCCTCACGCTCCACCTCATGATGCTTAATCGACGTAATCAACCTTAATTTGATGCAGTGTGAAAAAAAATGCACAGAAATCAATTATTTTTCAAGAAATATTAAATAGATTCAACATCTTTCTTCAACAAAATTGCAGACTGCACAGATGGTACCTTCCCAAAGGAAAATGTACTATAGCTTACTAGGGTATATATATTAGACTTAATAGTCACTATATACAGTAATTGACTTCTATTCATTTTACATCAAATTAAAACTTTGGGTGTCAGATAATTATTTATTAACAGCTCGACATTTTAAATGAGAATAAGAAAGAAAAGTATGTCTTTGTGCCCCCTTTTCCCAGTTAATGCCCTATCGGCCCCCCTGGCTAAACTTTGCTAGATCCGCCCCTGCACAGTTACCAGCCGTCAGCTACGTAGAAAAAGATCCTGGTGTAGAAAGTAATATTAAATAAATTGTAACAACAGCTTATCAAGCTTAAACGTGCTGCTGTTGTTCAGCCGCTGGTTTGCTCTTTCTGGCGCAAAGTGGACCAAAAACAAACAGGAGAGACTCACAACAGAAAAGCCGATCAGCTGATCATTAAGCAGTTTCACGATTGAAGTAGCAGCCGGAGAGGCAGTCGCTCGTTAAGCTTAACGTGGGAATGCTTTACAAACATTCAGAGATGGACTTACACACTTGCTTTACTTCTCTCGGGGATAACTTTGTCGGAGATGAAATGCCAGGTTGCTAGCGAAGCTCCACATGCTATCCAGACCACCAACAGGTCCCGCATGCCACAGCTGCTCTATCACGTGATGCATACTGCTCCGACGTTCTGAGGTGAGTTACGGCGTGTTGCAAGTTTTGTGAGGTGCTTTCGTGATATTTAATGGATCGGATTACATTTTTTATTTTTCTCCGATATCCGATCCAGTAATTTAGGTCAGTATCGGACCGATACCGATACGTAATATCGGATCGGTCCATCTCTAGTTGTTACCAGTTCATTACCAGTCATGTACCAGTAGCCCAGTTCAGCATAAACCCAGACAGTACTGACATACTGGTCTGGACAGATTACTGACCAGCTTGGAGTGATCTCGCTTCGCTCACATTCAGCAGAAGCTTTGTGGAGATGAAATCAGTGTAACACTGCGCCTCCTCAGGTCAGAGACCACAGACGGTAACGAATGAATCACTTTGTAAGGAAAGCCAGCTAGACTGGACTGAACTGTCTGAGCTGTCATTGATCAGTTATTAGTCGTTTCCTGGCAGCTTTCTCCGAACAATCACATCAAAAAGCCACCAAACCGAACATGATGTGATTAATCTGCTGCACACAGGACGCTGCTGAACACCTAAACCAGGCCCTTAGAGGACCTCTGCCCTCTGTTATAATAACCACACATCTACTACTGACAAATGGCTAATTATTGATCATTTATTTATAATTATTTATTCATGAAATCACAAAACAACGAAGCTAAGATGCTCAGTAAAGACAGCGCTGGCCTTTCTATCACTGTCCACTGTCACAGCAGGACGTCCAATAATCAGAGTGGCTGCTGCTTCTGCCTCGTGTCTCCACACAGAAAGGTCAACAACTATTTGAGGCATATTTACCTCTCTGTCACCAGCCCCACAACAAACACATACAGAACGACGGGGCCGTCAGCAGGAGTCAGGCTTTGGACAGCTCCATGTCAACTTACCTGCAAGAGAAAAGACAAATTAAGTAGTTACCTTAAAAAAACAAAAGGAATTATTTCTTAGTATCTGGTGAACTAAGTACCTGCTACCATCACAGATCATCAGAAACAGTTCCAGATGCACAGACAGTGGCTGCAATGTACATTTTTAAATTGTTTTTAACACTGGGATCCACTTTAGTTCTGTTTATGTTACGACAAAAACCAATCCCAGCACAGGCAGCAGCACCCACAGGCGTGTTGTTTGTGTCACTGGCAGCTATAAATAACAGCAACATGTGAATGAAGTCCGCCGAGCTATTCTTAGGCTCCGCACAAAAGGAAAAGCCATGAGCTTTCTAACTCCAGTGTTCTCATATGTCCCCCCACACATACAAAAAATCTAATTTTTAAATAATGATAGAATGAAAAGAAGATATACAAACATCAAATGCCATAAAACGCTCTGAACAGACGAGCTTCCAAGGCAGAGTAATCACTCAAGGACATGGGATCCCCTGGCCCCCTTCATAAAGGCCCCTGGCCTCAGACTATTCTGTGAGTAGGGGACTGCACCGAGATACCAAACCAGCTTATGAGACATGACAGTGTGCTGGTGACTGGGATATAATCCCTGGATACAAATCTTGTGAATACTCATAACCAGTTTCAATGGAGAACACTGACATAAAACTCCCTGTCTGAATTACTTCTATGATTTATCGTGCAGTTTAGTGCAACTACAAGATAGAACCGATTAGTAATAAGAGCTCAGTAAACTTTATGCTTTATAAGTGTTTGCAGTGCTATGAGATGTAAAACAATAAACCGAAATACACTTAAATACCAAGTACTGTATTAACTATTATGTAAAATAAACTACAGAGTGCACTCTGCAAAGTGTGCTTGCAGGCAAGAGATGCAAGAATGCATGACAATAGAATAGAATAGAATAGAATAGAATAGCTTTTATTGTCACTGTTACAAGAACAATGAAAGGCTGTTTGACATTTCTCCATGTGTGTGAAGTATTTACACAATCACAGACAAATTTACATTTACACAAGAACGATAAGTTATACATGCACCTGCAAACATACGGATACACCCATACAAACATACACGCACATGCATACATGTATGTATAAATACATGCATGCGTACATACAGACACATGTCTCCACATACACATACATACATGCCATGGCTCGCTGACTGGGAGTGCCGACCTGAGCTCCACAGGAATGAATCCAAAAATGTTACATTTTAATGTTTCAGATCATCAACAAAATGTTCATATTAGACAAAGACAACACAAGTAAACACAACATGCAGGTTGTAAATGTAGCTATTTATTCTTATTAGAGTTATAATTCAGCCCATCGGAGGGTTTTCAAGTCTGAACCTCCTTTTTAAGCCACAGCATCTCAGCCAGTTTGAATAGACCAAAGTCCCTCAGAGGTGAACTGGCTGATCATTGAACACATGTTGGTGACATTGATGGTCAGGGATGCAGAGCAGATGCAAAGCCACAGCAAACCACAAAGAGAAGCCCAACAAAGAACCTGGTGTCTGTATTTTTAGATTTTAAGGTTTTTTGATGAAGACAAAAACAAGGACAGCTTCCTCCAGGGAGAAGCTAGAAGCTGCCTCCTGCAGCTATAAATAGCAAGGCTTCAGGAAATCTCACTCTATATCAGGAGTATGGAAACTGATGGGATGGCGTGCACCCTGCTTAATATTTTGGAGGACTAATTGCAGCATCTCAGTCATCAATGAGGAAGTAAAGCAGGAAGCCGATCGATGCACTGTGATCGATGATCTAGGTATAAAGTAAACTGCCATTAATGGTAAATATTATTAATGTATATACAGACCATAAATATTTAAACAGGCACATAGTTTTGTTCTTTAAGGTTAACAAAACCATGATAACGGTGTCTACGTTACAGGACATTTCAATGTGAATGTAAGTGCTCTATTCTTAGGAAACCGTGGCCTTTCTGTCGGTTTGGATCTGCTGATGAGCCTTTGGTCTATATAAATAGACTGACTATGGCATAATCATGACTTTTGTCATCACAGAAGTGATGGGAGCATTCAGAGACTAAAAATAAAGCTGTGGAAGAGCAAATAGTGTGCACAATTCATCTGATCGCAGAGAAGCAGTGAAAAACCCACAGAAAGTAAAAGATAGACGTCCTAAAAACTGGTGCAATTCAGTATAATATCATTGCATGTTTTGTTGCAATGGAGCAAACAACAACAGTACACTACTTTGCTGGGACTAAAGTATCTCTAATATAACATGGATGCTGTAAAATGTGATTGTGACATCCTTGACGTATGCACAGGAGTACAGAAGTAAAACAGCAGGAGTGTTAGCTCTACAGAGGAAAAGACACGCCTGTTACGTCGCTTACTACCTGCTTCTTGTCACCACATCGCCCGGTAGGATGGTTTCGACTCTCTCTGTAAGTGTACATCTCACTCTAGACTCTGGCTAACCCATTCTCTCCTCCCTCCGCAGCATTCCTACCAGCCCACCTATGGCTGTGCCACATCATACTGTTCACGGTAATACCGGTATAATGTTGGGCAACGATAAAAAAAATTAAATATTGCGATAGAATATGGGTAAAGTGCCTTTGTTTTCATACCCACATGGCGGCGACAGAGAATGAGAAGGGCGAAAGCGGATCGTTGAATGAAACGGATGAACCAGAACTGGTTTGTAAAAATGGTGCAGCTTCAGTGGTGTGGAACTGGTTTGGTGTTTGTCCATCAGATACACAACAAAGCACCATTTTTTTGTAGAACATGCAAGCGGCCGTCGTTATTGCCATATTTTTCGGACTAAGGTGCTCGTAAATCTGGGAGTAATCTGGGTCCTAAACTCCGTCCTTCAGGACCCAAAGTCAAACGAACGCTGCAGCATCACTGAGAGTTAAAAACGGTCTAAATTCTTTCATCTTTAATAAAACGATCAGCATTGCTGCTTTACCAGGTGTAACAATTAAGTTTAACATCCAGGCATCCATGAAAACAAAATTTATTATATTTAACGGAGTTAGAAGTTAGCAGGAAGCTAGCGGAAGTTAGCTTGCTAGTTTCGCTAGTTACCTAAGCATGATATAGCACGTTCTGACTGAGAGATTTCTGAAATATTCAAACGTACAGCTCTGCTGTCACTTCCAACATAAATGAAGACAGAAAACTAAACAGCAGTGACGTTTGTAGGGTTACTGAAGTTGGGCTAGCTGGTATATAATGATGTGCTACGTGATCGCTAGCGACACAGCTATGTTAGCATAACATAAACAGTGAAGCTGGAGGACGAACACTAACACTTTTCCACTTATAAAAGTTAACGTGAAGGTTCCTCATGGTTAGAAACAAATGCAATCGCATGGCAGGATGCTGTAAACGGACCAAACTTCAGTCAGGAGAACAACTGAGATAATCCATCCACAATACGAGGTTAGTCATTAATATACTGCAACAACATGGGAATAGAGCAGCTGCCAGAGAATTCAACATTAATGAATCAATGGTACAGAAGTAGAGGAAGCAAGAAGAATGAGTTTAATAAAGTTAGATTTATCTGGCTGCTTTGTTTCTTGTGTCTTATAATCTCGTGCACCTTATGGTCTGAAAAATACGTATTTGACTTTTTTATTAACCATGTAAAGCACTTTGTGCTACATTTTTTTTTGTATGAAAAGTGCTTTATAAATAAAGATTGATTGATTTGGCACACTGCAGTTTAATGTAGCAAAGCACCTCTTTAACTTCAGTGGATATTATACATGGTTATGCTCAGGATATGTCAGCCCATTTCTACTGGAGATGCCTTTTGGTTAAACTGTCAGCGAGGAATTTGCATTTGCACTGTTACATTTTTATAAAGCTTTAATGCACATAAAAAAAACAGCTGCTTGTTTAAGTGAAAATAAATGGATGGGGTTTTTGCGCTGGTAAAGTTGTGGAGTTGTATTTTGTCTCGCATCAGTTATATCGTTATTGCAAATTTTCAAATATATGTCGTGATAAATATTTTTGGCCATATCGCCCTGCTCTAAGCAGCCCACTTAATCCAAGCCCATATGTATTTCTCTGTAGTTTGTAAATAAACATTTTCACTGCACCATCTGCTCCTGAATCCAGAATCCTCCTATGCCATGACAGAACATCTAAATCAGCAACATTTTGGACTCTTCTGAAGCACTTTCTATCACGCTGTAAGCACCTGAGAGATGAGTTGGTATCTACGGATGAAACGAAATCATTTGAAGAACTTGTTACATTAGCCTTGAGAATAGTTAGCTTCATAACTTGGCCAGCTCCAGGCCTCGAGGGCCGGTGTCGTGCAGGTTTTAGATCTCACCCTGGGTCTACTCACCTGAATCAAATGATTAGTTCATTACCAGGCGTCTGGAGAACTTCAAGGCATGTTGAGCCATTTAAATCCGCTGGACACGTCTAAAACCTGCAGGACGCTCGTGGCCTGGGTTTGGACACCACTGCCATAACTGAATACTGAAAGAAACTACAAGTCACGATCAGCTTCCTCATCAAGAACATCGTGAGAAGTCAGTGCAGCTGAGCAGACTTACTCAGGAGGAGTGGTAGAGAAGGACTGAAGAATGGCCACATCAATTCTCCCTGTGCGATAACACAGGTGGATCCTGCAAAACGAGTGTGTTGTCTCTAGTACAACAACATAAGAAGCTTCTCGGATGAGAGGTGAAACGTCTTCAAGCAACTTAAAGAAGTCCAGACGCTTTTCTTTGCAAGCTCCTTTGACTACGATGACCTGGATGACTGACAACCTTCACAGACGTTCTGCTATATGGTGAATGGGCTTTGCATCCAGCCACTGTAGAACAGCTTCAGCTGGAGCTTTTAGCTACTACATAGAGCAATAATCTTCACTAAGCTTGATCTTAGAAACACGTTCCATCTGGTGGACATTGGGGAGGTGACGAATGGAAAACTGTTTTCAACACTTGGACATTTCAAGCGTGCCGGGCTGACAAATGCCTCAGTTGTTTTCCAGGCTTTAATCAATAATGTGCTCTTTGTATGTGCACCTGTTTGACCTGCAGATTTTTTTCCAGAGAACAACTAGAACAGGAAGCAAGTCAGAGTTCTTCAATGACTATGAGACACTAAGTCTAGTCTTGGTCTTGGTAGCCGGGGATCCGTCCGCCATGGCCTCTGATCCTGGCTGCCACGTGGCACACATTGCATGCGACCCCTATGGCGCCCACTGCAGGTGGTGGGCCTGCATAAGAATGGGCCCATGTCCCTTTTTCGGGTTGTGTCCAGCCAGGCCCCATGGACCAGTGCCCGGTCACCAGATGTACAGCTTCTGGCACCCTCCCCGGGCCTGCCTCCAGGGCAGGGCCCTGGTAACACTATCCCAGGCAGGGTGAACTGTTTCCTTGATCTTGCACTCATAGGGGTCTTCTGAATTAAATTGAATTGAGGAGCAGACACAGACTGTTTTATATGAGATCCTTCTCATGCACTTCAACAGTCTTATTCATCATCCAGTCTTAAATGATCCTGTTATGACCAATGACTGCTCGACTGTGTCAAAGAGCTACTTCCACAGTGTGGAGAAGCCATAATTCTGACTCCACGCCAAATAAAAGGGGGAAACCCTCCCAGGGATTGACACCTAACAGTTAAATAGTTAAAGGATTAAACTTCTCTTTCCTTTCTTTAAACAAAAAAATATTTTCAAAAAACTATTCAAAGGTCCCAAATATCTTATTTCACTCAGGGGAGGAAGGCAGACGAGAGGCAGCTGTGTCATTATGGCGTTTGTATCCTGCTGCTACTGGGACCAGTTACAGTTCCTTTCACTAACACACACACACACATTCTAGTTTTGATATCTTAGTGAGGACACCTAGTTGACATGATCCTTTTCCTAGCCGCTCACTGTAACCATCAATAATGGATGGTTAACGCTCAACCTAAACCTAACCATAACCTAACTGTAACCCTGACACTAGAACCACATTGTGAGTCTCAAACCCGTGAGGCACTTTTGTCCTCATAAATGACTGTTGGTCCCCACAAGTATAGTAACATTCCAATTCTTGGTCCCCACAGAGACATCTAAACAGGTACACACACACACTTTCATGTATTTTTGTCCACAGTATAAAAGCTGTTTGGGGCTGGGAGGAATTAAGTCCGTCCATGGCAACTTTCCCCGACTGCCTTCCACATTCTTTGAGTGCTTGCCTTGTCTGCTCGCTCTGGCGCTTTAATGACTTCCTTCAAATGGTACCAACACTTCAGCAACGACTGCAACATCATTTTTTCCATCTTCACAGTCCTGGAAGCATTGGACAGTATCATCTAATACATGGAAAATATTAAAACAGCTCAGCTCACAAAAGCTGGGAAACTTTGGGTGCAAACATGTGGAGACCACTAATTCATTTACTGCATGTTGCCTCTGCTCAGTGTCTGCTCAGTAGAACATGGATCTACATGTTCACTCCTGCACTGGCCAAAGCTGGTAGTGGTATTGCTTAGACTCTTTGAGTGCTAACATTGGTGCTCCAATCATTTGGTCTGGCTCTAACGGTGTGATTCAGACTGAGCAGACCTGGTGCATTTTGAATCAAAACTGCAGAGTCATTTTACTATTATTTAATAAGGAAGAACAGAGTACGCTTGGGGAGTGTGATTGTGTGTACAGCGTCTCTTTATGTCTGTCTCCACGTTGGTTGAGTGTGGAGTGAGTGCATATGAGAGCATGAGGGTGGGAATGGATGTTTGTGTCTGTGTGTGCCTGTATGTCTGTGTCTATATGTCAGGTTGGGTATCAGACGCCACCTCTCTGGGGACACCTCAGGCCCTCCAAGGTTTGGAGGCCTATCTCCACCCACCACCACTTCCCCTGCCGGTGGCGGACTCCCTCAGGTGTCGGCGTGTTGGTGGTTCTTTGTGTCTGGGGGTGGGCGTCCGGGTACACACCGGCTCACTCCTTGGCGGCCGCTTGTCGGGGCCTGGGGCCTGGGGCTCGCTCGGGCCCCTTTGGAGGTGGGGTGCCCCCGGCCTCTCGGCCTAGGGCTCGGTCACTCAGGCGCAGCTGGGGGCCGGCGGAGCTCACGGGCGCGTCACTGCAACCCCCCCTGGCTTCTGCTCCGCGGCTGCTGAGTGAGCCCTCATCTGGGACTCTCCTCAGCTCTTACTGGAACAGTGGCGCGGCTGCCCCTCTGTTGGTCTTCCATGGTCTCTTGTGTTCTGGGGGCCTCTGGATGTCTGGAGTTTTGATCTCCTCCATACCCGCTTCACACCCTGGAGGACGGGGCTGTGGCCCCCCCACACTCCCTAGCAGATCATTACATGGAGAAACCTTTGGAATGCAAGCATGCTGATCCACACAGGTATGCACACATGGGTATTCACAGACGCGGACTACAGCTTTCTTGGCTGCTGCCTCAAAGCACACTGTGCGCTGTCTATCTTGCGTGCTGCACAATATCGTTTATTACTTAGTAAATACTGATATCTATGACTAGCTAGTTTATTGTGATGGTGCTTTGTTTTCTCTATTATTATGTTGCTCTTTGTTGTTTGCTGTCTCCTCTGTTTGTTTGTTTGTTTGTTTGTTTTTTCTCCATACAGGTGACCCAGGAGTTTTTTTTTTTTTTTTTTTTTTTTTTTTTTTGTCTCTCTTCCCCCCCCCTTCTCACCGTCTCTTCTCCCCTTGGGTTTTCTTTCTTTCTCTCCCCCTCTCTCTTTCATTCATTCCCCCTGTCCTATTTATTAAAAAGGAAAAAAAAAAAAAAAAAAAAAAAAATGACAAAGGATGAACTGAAGCTCTGCCATCACGTAATGTCGCATACTGCTGTTTCTGATGTCATTTAAAGAAAAAAAAAAAAAAAAAAAAAAATAAGGAAGAACAGAGAAGAGTCCATGACCACGTTATATCAGTAAAGATGTTGTGTCTGCATGAGAGTAGACTGTCTCTGCAGGCAGCATCACACCCAAACAGAGCAGACAGCCTGTTCATCCTGAGCTCGCCAAGGTCACCAAAGGTCAGGCGGACAAAAACCTGCAGTCTTAACAAAGCCACAGGCAAAGACACTCTTTATTATCAACTATCTAATAAAACGCAAAACAGCCAAGAAGTGAATCTGCCATGAATTTCACAACTTTACAAGCTAAGAAATAGACACTGAGCTTTATATTGATTAAATATGTTAAATAGATATTAAATTAAATACAGATCCTGATAAATGCCTCGTTAATTTTTCATCATAGAATTACTGTTGAAACAACCCCTTATCCATGTTTGATGCCCTGCAATGGACTCACAGCCAACTGTAGAAAGCAGCCCAATCAGAGGCACTTTTTCTTTGACCCAGTTTATTCTAAGTGGAGATATTATCTGAATTTCAGGAGTGGGACCACACCTCATTCTCGCCGCCTCAGTTTATATGCCCCCTTCACCAATACCCTCTGTTCTCATTTTCATGCCCCCCAGGAGCTGCTGCCGGTCCTCTTTGAGGCCTTCCCCACATTGCAGCACCAGTACACGCTCCCTCATCCATCATCGTTCATCGTAACTGAGGATGTGGTCCCAGCTAGTGAAATTGCTAGTAAAAATGTTAATGTGATGAACTCACCAGCTACTGGCTCACTGACATCCAGTACAAGAAGGCCAGGCTTACCAAAACATACAGTTTGATTTGTGCGCTCTGCTGCTGCACACAAATACTGTCCAACACAAGGAATTCAGCCTGGATTTACACTCGTCCCAGTGTCCTATGGCAGGTCAGCTCTATCACAGGCAAGGACAGCTCTGACGCTTCAGAAGTGTTATCAAAATAAATAAATAAATAAAATAGAAATAACATAGTAGTTTGGATCAAAAGCCAGACTAAAATAATAAGTTTTAAGACGCAATTTAAAAGACTGCATGGATTCTGAGAGACGAATATAAAGAGGGAGGTTACTCCAGAGTCTGGGAGGTACGACAGCAAAGGCCCGATCCCCTCTGGACTTCAGACGAGACCTCGGTTGCGTCAGGAGCATTTGATTGGAAGATCTAAGTCTATCTAGGGATTTACAAATGGAGGCGCTCGCGTAGATAGCTGGGAGCTAAATTGTTTAAAATTTTAAAGGTAAGCAAAAGAATTTTGAATATTGGTACGATAATCAACAGGCAGCCAACGTAGGTTGGCTAAAACTGGTGTGATGTGGGCATAATTTCTAGTTCCAGTTAAGAGACGCGCAGCTGCATTTCAAACTAACTGGAGCCGGTGAATAGAGGAAGGTGGGAGGCCCGAGTAGAGAGAATTACAGTAGTCTAATCTGGAAGTGATAAGACCATGAATTAGTTTTTTAAGGTCCTTCAAAGGGAGGTATGGCTTTGCTTTAGATATCTGACGCAGCTGGTAGAAACAGTTTTTTACCACAGAGGAGGTCGATTTCTTGAGCTGTCCAGGAAAACACCAAGGTTTCTAACAGTGAGTGAGAGATGGCTACCAAGGGGCCCTAAGGCATCAGTAAGTTGTTCCAGCGGGGTGTGACTATCAAAAACTATAACTTCTGTCTTTCAGTGTGAGAGACGTGACCACGTTTGTACCTCATTTAGACAGTCAAACAGGGGTTCCAGAGACGTAGAGACATCTGATGTCAAAGGGAAATAAATTTTTATGTCGTCGGCGTAGCAGTGAAAGGAAATGTTATATTTTTTAAGTATTACTCCCAAAGGCAGCATGTACAAGGAAAAAGAACTGGGCCGAGCACAGATCCTTGAGGCACACCACAGTGAATTTGTTTTTAAAAACTGAAGCTGGCCCTCCACCTCTGTCAGTGGACTGGGGTGAGCTCAGAAAGGTGAATCGGGTTGGTTCTGAGAAAGAAAAGAACTCACCAGGGCAAAGCCAAGTTTCAGTCAAGAATAAGAAGTCCAGCCCGGATGAAAGAATCAGCATACAGAGTCCTGAAGTTGGCAGCATGGTGTTCAGAAAACAGCCTGGGACTGGGAGGTCATTGTCAACGTCAGGAGGCACTGACTTGGCCCCCCTCTACATCAACGGGGAGTGTGTGGAGAGGGTCCACACCTCCCGGTTCCTTGGTGTCCTCATCTCTGCTGACACCTCCTGGACAGACAACATCTCAGCGGTCGTCAAGAAGGCCCAACAGCGGCTGCACTTCCTGAGAGTCTTCAGGAAGTACAAGCTGAACTCCAACCTGCTGCTGACATCACGGTATGGTACGGCAGCTGCACCAAGGCGGATAGAGGCTTCAGAGTGTGGTCAAGACAGCACAGAAGATCATCGGCTGCCCTCTCCCCTCCCTGATGGACATTTATTCCTCCCGCTGCCTCAGCAGAGCAGCAAGCATTATCCATGACAGCTCCAGTCCGGTTCTAACCTGTTCAACCTGCTTCCCTCAGGGAGGCGCTACAGGTGCATCAGCAAGGAGACCCACAGACTCACAACAGTTTTTTCCACCCGTAACCTGAACTCACACATGATAAACACAGTTCCACCCCCCAATGTAGGACCTCTATACAGAGACTACACAACTATCATCACCACTGTGCAACACTTAATTTACGTGCAGTAACCCACACTGTAATATATAGCACTATGTTTTGTTTCTATATTTGTAGATAGTGCTGCAGAACTGTGCAACTCACCCCCTTTCTTTCCCACGTCTGCACTGAATAGGAGATGCTCTGAAGCTTATTGTGCATGTGTGTAGTGACAATAAAATGCATTCTATTCTGTTTTTGTTCACATGCTAAGTTCAGCATTCAAAATCTTGGTGTAATGTTTGAGTCTTCTCTGAGTTTCAACTGTGTAAAATCTTTATCTCACTCCTAACATTTCTAAATTGTGAAACATGGTCTCCTCTGCTGAACTGGAAGAAATTATCAATGCGTTTCCGTCATTGCATTTAGATTAATGTACTGGCCTCTGTGCTGGATTAGAGAAACCACCAAGGCTCTGCACCAGTCTACAGCTGACTCTGTCAATTCTTTTAAAAAGCACTTCAAAACCTTTTTGTTTAAACAGATTTTCTGTTGAGAAGTTTTTTAAAAATTTTAAAACTACAGGTTTATGTTATTTTGGCACTTAATGGGTTTTTTTGTGACGGTTTGTCTGTGAAAACGTCCTCACAATCACTAAAAACCAAAGAACACCACCCCCACAGTAAAGCGGTGGAAACATGGGTCATTTTTCTGCTAAGAGCACAACATGACCTCCCTGCATGGAGGGGCCAATAGACAGGACCGCGTATCGTACTGTGACGAAGAACCTTCGTCCCATGAAGATGGATGTTCAAGCATGACGATGATCCAAAACATCGTGTCGAGGTAACGAAGCAGTGGATGAAAATAAGAGTGGCCTATCGAGTCTTCCACTCATCACCTCCAGCTGGTGACGGCAGATGGCTGCCCCTCACCGAGCCTGGGGTTACTTCTTCTTCTCTGTAATGTTGTAGGGTATTTACCTTATAAATATGAAATATATAAATATGAAATATGTCAAAACAAAGCAGAGACAGCGATCAGTGATAACTGATTCTCAGTGCTGGAGATAAGGATGTACGGTAACCTTCAACATTACACATTCTGTGAACACATACTGTTTGATCTATTGTTAGCATAAAGACGCTGACAGGTGCAGATGAATGAGCCCCTGATTTCTTCAGCCTACAGCAGACAGACTGTCAGGAGTTAGCTGCAGGACTGCAGAGCGTATGCTTGGTTTCATGTTGTGTTGTTGTTTTTAGCCTGACAGATGCCAAATGATCTGTCTGATCAAACGGGCGATTGTGGAAGAACACAAGCGCTTTGTCCTCTGGAGGCTGCTGACCTTCTCTGGCCACACAAACTGCTACACACACTCACACTGACATTAACCTGTCACTGTGGTACACCACTCTATACTTCACATATCTTGGTTGTCCTCATTTACACGACAAACACTTAAATAGACACACACAGTAACACTGTACGCCACCCCGAGAGGCCCAGTGTGGCACGCTACTGGTGTGTCACATGCTCAGAGTCCAAACAGCCTCTGTGAACCCACACTGCTGCAAATATGTCGCCAGCGCCTCCAGATTCAAATCAGTGTGTCATTGAGCAACAGAGGTTAGCAAAGGTGTCCCAGTCCAAATATGGTGTAACAGCAGGAACGTGTGGGACATTCCTTTCTTATGACTTCATAAACTCAGCTACTGGGAGATTAATCCAGCGTGGTGTGGCAGCTTTGATCGTAGACCAAAAATGTGCAGTCCAAAAAGATCCCAGCGTAATCAAAACAGGCCGTCCTTTGGCGTCCACCGGGCAGTGTTTTGTAAATAATATGTGTTTATCATTTATATGGGAATATAAAGAACTAGATTTAGCTGTTCTACATAAACAGCATATCCCAAATATCATCAAAACAGAAAATTAGAATAAGAGCTTTCAAATCCAATTTATTGGCACAATTATTTCAAATTACTTTGCTTTGGAAAGAAATGTGCTGTGAGGGCTGTTTAGATCACATGTTACATAATGAAGTAATGAATGTCATTTCTAACTGTTTGATTTTATAAAGTATGTTTGATAAATGTGAGGTCATGTCCAATCTGGAAGAGACATGTTAAAAAATGACCACGGCCTGCACGACTTCACATTTGATGTTATAGTCAGTGTGTACTAGTGATGGGATTTCCGGCTCTTGTTAGAGAACCGGCTCTTCAGGTTGTTTTGTTGCTATAATTTACATTATTATTAACAATAATATAAAATTATGCACAAAAGGAATTACTAATGTAAAAAAACAAAAGTGGTTTTATTTATATATGTTTATATATAAATATATGCGGTGGCCCCTAGAGACAAAACACGTACAAACTCCAAAACACATTTCTAGCATGAACTGAACTTCCAAAACAGAGCTACTAGATCACCTAAATTACACAATTGAAAGCATGTGTGTATTGTTTGTGTATTTATACACAGGCACTCATATATAGTCAAATAATTTAAAAAAAAGTTCATTTACCTGTTACTACCACACACCAAATCCGGTCGTTGGTACTTGCTGGCTTGTGTAGCCACGAGGTAACAAAAGCTCAACACTGCGCCCAGCATCCTGGAGCACTTCTGTTGTGTTTTGTACGTGTTTTGAGTTTTTATGTGCTTCTGAGTTTTTACGTGTTTTGGAGTTTTTACGTGTTTTGTCTGTAGGGGCCACCGTAAATATACTTTTATTTATTCACTCCACATAAAATGTAATAAATAAATTATATAATACAAAAATCAACTATTCACATTTCAACTTTTAACTATTTAAATTTTCAGCTTTTTCCTTTTACAAATTTAAAGTGAAAACAACACAAAACACTGCAAACCACAACACAATTAAATAGATTAGGAGCCGACTCGCGTCGTTCATGTCAGAGATCCGGCTCTAAGAGCCATTTCGTTCGCGACCGACCCATCACTAGTGTGTACATGTTTCTATTACAGCAGTGCAACAGTGTTCAACCCAACATATCTCTGTGAAAGACAAATAACTGCAGCTGAATAAAAGCTTTATTGCTGCCTAATTCATCGCTACGTGTACCTCCGTCCAAGATAATGGATGGTTTGTCATCTGCTGGTGTGTCTGCAGGACAAGCATGTAATGGGATCAGTGGGGATAAATTCATGGAGGAGAGGAGAATGAGACAGACCTAATGCTAGCTAATGAAAGGACAGCAAACTAACACAGAGGAAGAGGTCAAGGCAGATTTCTTTGCAGGGTGAGATGAGGAAGGGAGGAGAGTAACCACTGTGATCACCCAGAAGAGAATGACTCAGGTCTGTGTCCAGTCTCCCCAAATCAGCATGACACAGCAAACTAAGCTACATAAATCTCTGAATTACCAGCTGAGCCACTAATCCAGGCGGTATGACACTCGCCAAACTGCTAGTTCTGTGATATTTTACCACCGAGCATAAAAGTGCTTACAGGAAAGGCCAGGAAAGAATAAGCCATGAATACAGAGTTTAAATCATAAGAATATTTTATAACGTTTAACATTACGCAGAAGCATTTCATATTCATGAAACGCTTTCAATTAAAAGAAAACATCGAAACAGGTAATAAGGACACACCCAACATGCTCAACACCCACTTTAGTACTTCCTACTCAGCAGTTTCAATTACTGGTTAAAGCAAATGTGTTAGAAACTTAAAGCACGTAAAGAATCTGCTCAAGTCAAACAAGACATCAGACAACACATCACCAAGAAGGCAAGTTTAAAGCAGTCCTACAGAAAGGTTTCAAAACTCACTCCCACAGCTTGATTCCAAGGATGTTAGATTCCTATCGGGCCTTTTCTACTGTTAATGTTTAAGCTAAATGACAACTTTGTTTGTCCACTGTCAGCATTCGAAACAACTTCTACAGGGTTTAATGGAGCACACAGATTTGACTTTTTACAAAAGCACTCAATGAGCTGTAGTAATGAAGAATTGTATCACAGTACGTTTTGTCATATCCTGTCTAAGATGTTTTTTCTTGCATGAGCCTAAGCACTCATTTATACTCGTATCCAATACAACTGATTTCGGTTTTATGCTTCCTAAAACCCTTAAAATTCCTTGTCAACGTCTTTTAGTTTAACCAATCCTAAAGAAAATCAAGCTTTGCTGCTCTACTCTATTTCCCGTTCCCTGCAACATGTGTGTGGATGCTGAATGAGACGGGTGGAGGGATGAGCGCTACATGGTTGTGTTTGAGCAGGAGGGCCGGATGATGAATGGGCTTTTATAGACATGCTGTTCGTTTACGGAGGCTTGTAGGCGATGATCTCTTTAGTGTAATATGAAAAGGAAACAGATACATCGTGATATCACAAACACAATCCTACATTTGTGCCAACCTAATAAAATAATATGCAGTACTGTGTGAAACTCATCAAGTGGCCTGAACTAAAAGTTCTCCAGCAAGTTTAGTAGCATTGCTACTTGAGATTGTTCATGTTGCAGCCAAGAACTTCACTGATGACTGCTGCCATGGTGTAAATCAGCTGGTTGGTTCCAGCGATGGTCACACTAGGGACTGTCCACTGCAGTAAAAACTCTGCATTATCACTCCGTTACCTGCTGCAAGCACTGCCACAGTCTGATTTTCTTTCATCACTACCTGAATTGTTTGACTAAAAGGAAAAAGAAATGGCAGATGTCCTTCTCTACAGGGGAGAACTGTTGGCAAACTGTTCACCACCCCCCAACCGCCCTGTCTGTCATCACTCCACTAGCATTGCTGTTTGTAATTATATTCACTCCACTTTTACACACCTGTACATAATATCCTAAAAGCCACAAATCAATTAGAACCCTGCTCTGTTTGGTAATGAACTGTGATAAAACAAATATCCCCTGCCTATGAAAAACCATAGGCTTCCCAAGGGAGTCATGAGTTCATAATGTTCATGTTCATAAACACTGAAAGCTGACATGGAGTAGGTCCCAGGCCCTGAACTCCATAAGCAAGAAAATGGATTGATGTATAAATACACACACACACACATATATACAAATATATTAGGGGTGCAACGACAAACAAAATTCACGGTTCGGTTCGGTTCGATACTTTGGTGTCACGGTTCGATATTTTTTCGATACAAAAAAAATGTTCATGCCTTTTTAATTTGTCAGTTATTAAAATTATAAATATATATTTTAACTCAAACGTACAGTTTTTAAATTTAATGTTGCTGAAACAACAAAATAATAATAAAAAAATCTATCTGATGGAGGAATCCCTCATCTTTGGAAAAGAGAGTTTATTACAGAGAAATGGCTCTTTCAAAATAAAAGCTCTACTATACGCTTCTTCTGGGCTATATTCTCAGCAGCATATTAAACATATCAGGTCCCCATAAGGAGAATCCTGTGCTAACGGCTGTCTAAATGACTCGGGTAAAGTTTGTAGCATGGTGCTTGTTGTTTTGTCTGCTTCCACTTGTCTTTGCACCAGGATGATGTCGGAGTAAATGTGCAGTCATATTCGTTGTGTTCCCACTAGTGCTGTCAGCGTTAATCTGAAATGACCTTAACGCCACAACACGGCAAATCTCCGTTAACGAGCGACCGCGGATCGCCCCGTGCGTGGGGCTAGATGGCCAACACGTTAACGAGCTAACTGCGCTAACACACTAGTTCCCACCCATGTAATTGAGCATTGCGTGGCACATCCAACATACTGTTTTACTTTAGTCCATGACGCGCTTACCTTCAGGGTCATACGTCACATGAAGACCAAAATAGTTCCAAACACCAGATCTGAATGAGGGTGGGGGAGGTTCGTTTGCCATGTTGCAACGAGCTTAACTTCTGTCTCGCTAGCTTGCGCTGCGCTCAGTGGATCTGCACTCGACAGTGCAGCCTAGGCGGAGTAGTCGAACGCAGATCCACTGAGCGCTCAACACAGACAGCATCTGCAGAAGGAAAGTTGATGAAATAAATTAAAAATGTTGTATTGTTCGATACATATGTGTACTGAACCGAAAGCACTGTATCGAACGGTTCAATATCGATACGAGTATCGTTGCACCCCTAATATATGTGTATATATATATATATATATGTGTGTGTGTGTGTGTGTGTTTCTGTGGTTCAGCATTATGATGCTGAACCACAGAAACACACACACACACACACACATATATATACATATATATATGTGTGTGTGTGTGTTTCTGTGGTTCAGCATTATGATGCTGAACCACATCATAATGAATAAATGGATAAATTTCCAAAATCCCGGAGCAATGCAAATTAGCCGGTGCGAGGTAAGGAGCTCTGTCATTGGTTAGACAGTCTTAGCTTTGCACCTATACCAAAGGCCATTCAGCCTCTGTGTTTACACTCTGCCTACACAGATGTTGGACATGAGACGACACAGGAAAAGGATTTTTGATGTGAGGTTTTTATTGAGATTTTATTTCTTTTTTTTCTGATTTGAAGTATTTATTAATGGAATAATAATTTATTTTCAAATACTGATTTATAAATATTTATTTTATTTTATTTATTTTTTTTGCCTGTCCCGTTTGGCTCTTTTGCATCAGAATTGTTGTCTAAAGGCAAAGAAAGATGCCCAACGGATTTACTTTACCAAACTGACCATCCCAGCCTTGCCATAATGGTCCATTTGATTCACCTTTTATTGTTTATTTTATTTTCACTTACTGAATATGGGACAGACTTGACTGGGGGAAAGAAGGGGAGAAAGAAAGAGAAACAGCTGAGAAGAGGGACGGGGGAGAAGGGCAAAAAACAAAAACCAACAGAATTTTCTTTTCAATTAAATTACTAGATAATAAATTACTTTTGTATTGAATAAATAAAATAACTTAAAAATGAATTTGTAAATTAATATTTTATCGCACAATTCATTGTTTAAGCAAAGAACTTTTTATTTCGATGCGCTGGATCTTCTGGTCCTCTGCACATAAGTGGATTTCCATTTAGACTTTATATAGACAACAACTCAAAGTGCTTTACAACAAGTCACATTCACCCATACGATCATCTAGTGCTGTACTTTAAACACTTTAAACACAAACACGGATACTGTGGGGAGAGGCCACAGAGGCACAGGGAGAAAACTCACACAGAAATCCAACAATTAAAGAGGAACCTTCTCGATGTAACACTACCATCCTGCAAGATGACCTGGTCCTGGGCCATCTTAATAAGCATGCTGTGCACAGTAGTTTCATATTCCTGCCAGAACAAACACCAGACAGTTTGTACACAAGGCTCAGATTCTCGCTTTGCCAGATACAGACAATAGTTTAAGATCCTAATGTCTCTGCACAGCTCTGTATGTACTGAAATATCCAACCTCAGATATTTCCTGCTCACTCTCTGCACCGCCTTAGACAACAAGTAGTTCATGCTATACATAGCATTGACTTTTCATTCCAGCCATGTGCACTCATCAGGGCATCAGTGCTGCCGTAGTAACCACACTAACACTTCCTTGCACCTGTTGAAATGGCCTCAGTCTGATCGTGCCCTGAACAAACTCACCTTTAACATCCCACACACGGACTAAATATGTGCGTGTCAATAACACGTGACAGGAGAACATGCTGGTTGTCTGTCATGGGGCTGAATTAGAAACAGAGCAGGAACTACAGTTTGTCAGATTAAGACTGATCAGGTCCAACATCCGCTCCCAGCACTGATTTACACGTTTGGTGTCACATTGAAGGAAACGCCTACTGGCACAACCTGCATGTGTTAAACTGCTCCTGCGTGTAAACAGCGTGTCACTTACGGCTTTTTGCATCACAAGGACGCGCACTGGCGTCTCAGGGTGACTCAGATGTTTGCTGAATGAGGTGTAGACCGGACTAGGCGGGACTCATTTCACCAAAACACGAGCTTTTCCACCCACCAGTGTTTATCTGTGTGCTTATTTTAAAGAATTATTCCATCGTTATCAAATACGAAGCATTACACGCACGTCGAGCCGTTTCTGCTGAGTCAGACACCAGTGCTCCCGTGTGCTGATTCTCGGGTCCATCTTAAACTGGTGTGTTTGCGAATGAACTTCGGTAAAACGTTACAACGTTACCGGGCGCGCAGAGGGTCTCGGAGGCGTGTCGTACCTGTCGGGTGGTCGCGGGCTCCTCGTTCCCGGTGGGTGAAGGTGTTTCTCCTTCAAGCGATGCTGGGGTGACCGGAGAAGAAGCCATGTCCCCCCGACATCACCTCTCACTAAGCGCCGCTCCTACTGTGACTTTCCTCGGTGTCCTCCAGCGTGCAATACGCTGCCTGGCGCAGTTTGCACGGACGGTGGACCGGTTGCGTCGCTCGTTTCCTGCGCGATCAAAGTGAGTCTTCGGCTGCACAGTGCAGCCACTGTCCCTCCTCCGGCCGGCGGACTAGTCCAGGCGAGGCGGATGACGTTGTCCCGGGTCTCGCTCGCTCTCGCACATGCAGGACTTGGCCCAGTCTGTCTTCTTCTGCCTCACTCTGCGCTCTGCTTTTCACTTCATGTCTTTTTGTTTTGTAAGGTGGCTAACACGATCACTCCTCTTCTGCCTGCAGGACTCTGTGACTGCTCTGTGCTGTGGCAGCACACTCCAGCCTGATAGTTCATTTTACAGCTTTTGGCACTGCGACGCTCTCCTCGGCTCGACAGACACAATCTCACCATGTCGGCACAATATACTGAGTGCAATCCATAACATGATTTTATCTCACTGTAACTTTTAAATGGACCAAATGTTGCGTAAATGACGTGTCACGTGACTTGAGCACATGCACACCCCCTGTCCTCACAGCAGACATTCATCTTAGCCCCCCCCCCCCCTTGTGTTTTGAGATCATTGCTGCAACAAAAGGTTGCCACAGATATTTCTACATGAAACGTACTGATTCAGTTGGCACATATTTAATATATATATATATATATATATATATATATATATATATATATATATATATATATATATTAAATATAATATAATGTTGTTTTGTTGAGTGGCTGAAATAAAGCTGAATCGCATCACAGGAACGACACAGCCCTGTTCCTCCAGGCTGTTAACCTGTGAATCAGCAAACATGTATGATTTATTGTCATTCATTTGCTGAACAAACTTTCCTCTGAACTTTGACCCTGAAAATTCAATTCAATTTTATTTATATAGCGCCAAATCACAACAAAAGTCGCCTCAAGGCGCTTCATAGGTACAGAGATAAACCCAACAATCATATGACCCCCTATGAGCAGTTCCCTAACCATGGATTGGAGAAGAATGTGAGATGGTAACAATGACAGCTCAGGAGATGGCAAATACACTAGAAGAGCCACCTTTATATCACGCTGAGCTGAGGGTTTGTCAAGCCCAGCTCAGATTTTCAGGAGAAAGGTGATGTGAACCAAAAGCAGGAGGAGATCATCACTGCTGGACCGAAGGCTAAGAAGGAAGAGCTTCTGCTGTTTGCAGTGTATACTGCTGTGGATGCTGTATCGTGTGACATGCACAAGATGTTTTATGCAGACTGAACTCTTTCTTTGTAGTGTTTACCTGGAGAAGATCGGAGGGGCTGGCTAAAATGATGAAAGCTCGAAGCAGATCAGAACACCGCTTTGAAAACTTGTACGTGATGCTGTGGGGTTGATTCAGTGACCTTGTGGGGCCATAACAGACAAATGACAGCAGTGTAGTGGATCAAATAAAGAGTGATGATGTTATATTTGTGACTGTAGCAGGACCAAGGCTCAAAAGGTTGCAGGCGTTGTTAATTGAGCAGAAGATGGACGGCATCAAGCCCTCTCCTCGACAGCTACAGGATCACAGTCTGCAGGTTCAGTTATGCAACGTTTTAGCATCGATGCGTGAAGTTAAGAGCAGACAGGGAGGTTATTTTTGCACTGGGCTGGAATGACTCAGTTTACCTGTCAAAGGCTATCACGGCTGGGAGAAAACCCTCAGCATTAGTAAAGAAGGACCACGGTGGCCTCTGGGTAGAAACACTGCAGAGTTCATGTGGATACGCTGCTGCATTAGGTCAGATAGAAATATCATAAAGCATCATTAAGTAAAAACGTTTATTAAGAACAAATGTTTAAATATTGTTAACGTGTTTCCCAGAAACATCTGTAGAGACAAAGAGCTTTCTGTTGTTGCTTCGAGGAAACAAGCTCTTCTTTTTAGTTTTGTCCTGGTATTTATTCCAGGACGGACTCATCCACTGAGCAGTGTTTGGGTTTCTTCCTTTTCCTCGTTCTGGATGCAAACTATTACAACTTGGGCTTTATTTCAGTGACAATGGCCTTAAGCTGCAATACAACAGAAAGTTACTCATATATAGTAATTTCCCAGACCATATTAAAAATCCATTAACAGGAAATACAAATGATGGGACAATGCCACAGCATGGACATTAGAACAGTTGGGAAAATTTACCTGGAAAAAGGTGAAAATGAGGCTTCATTGAACTGGAATTACAAAGACCAGGAATGTGAGATCCACCAGCCACAACTGAGGGTTTTTACACGTCATATCCTCAAAGTAGAACTACAGTGATCAAAAGAATCGACTTTAATGTTATTCTTTCTTTCTTTATGTCAGATTTAACCCCCCAAAAAGCTTTAATCTTTAACTAGTCTTTGGACGTAGCTACAGTACGGTCAGGTTGACAGTTTATGGGTAACATGTGGCCACCAGGCACTGCGACACACTTCCATGTTATATTACCTTGGCGTCCCGTAGGAATACAGGAGAATCATGTGAGGAATCTAAGAGTTGTTTCTTAATTCAATTCAGTTTTATTTACACAGCACCAAATCACAACAGCAGTCGTCTCAAGGTGCTTTATACTGTAAGGTAGCTCGTACAATAATACATACAGAGAAAAACCCAACAATATTACCCCCTATGAGCAGCACTTTGGCGACAGTGGGAAGAAAAAACTCCCTTTTAACAGGAAGAAACCTCCGGCAGAACCAGGCTCAGGGAGGGGCGGGGCCATCTGCTGTGATTGGTTGGGGTGAGAGAAGGAAGACAGGATAAAGACATGCTGTGGAAGAGAGACAGATGAACCGCTGAGTGTTGTCCCGTCGAGGTGGCTCTTCTATGTTGTGCATTTATGGCACCAAACCACAAATGCAAAGGAAGAAAGGGTCGAGGCACAGCACCCAGCTGCCTGACAATATTCAGGCAACCAGGGCCGTGCAGAGAGGTTTAAAGGGGCGGGTGCTCAAAGTTAGAAAGGGGCACATTGAACCAGGCTGAATAACAACAACACACATTCATCAAGAATCTAATATGGGCAACAAGGCAAAGCAAACGTAGCCGATGCTTTACCTGATGGGTACAATGTTGCTGTTGAGGGGTTGCTGTGGATAGTGCTGGAGGGCAGGGCTGTGTTGGTCTGAGACTGTAGACAGTAAAAAGTCCACAGGAGAGATGGTAGCTGATTAAACAAGTGTCATGAGATAATAACAAAATGCAAAGATTGGTGACAGCGCTTGGAACCATAAGGCAACAAAAAACTGTGAGAAATAATTTAGGCTCTGCCTGTGAATCACTCTTTGCTTCTCTTCTTCCTTCCATCCCATCATTTCATATATCACTCTCCACTTGCTGTCCATCTGAGAACAAGGCACAACTTGCTATTGCAATAAACTATAATCTAATTATCCACACCTAACAACTCTTACACTTAATCTATAATAAAATGATGAGAGAAAAATGTTATAGCACTGCCTTTAGTAGCCTCACACAGCTCCTGCTGTTTCCTCCTCATGTCCTTACCAGCCATGTCTGCACAATGTTATATCATGAGTAATATTTTTTTAAATCCAGCTAAATAAAACACACACATGCACGCACACACAGTGACATTTTAGACCTTCTTCAGAATACTGTATATACTATGGGCATCCTTACATTATTATTTATTACTAGAGCTACAATAATAAAGCAAAGAGGAGGGGGAAGTAATAAATATGAAATAATGTATTTATGATTTCACTATCCACTCTGTGCAGAGGCAAAGCTTATTACATGTTTAAACTGTAGAGATACAATCATTTTACTGCTGTAACATCCAACTTTTGTCTTATTTAAAATATAAATCTAATATAAACTGCTTCTTAATGTATGTTCTTTAAAATACAGCGTGTGTTTTTAATATATTATAATTATAATAATGCATAATTATGTGAACATGCATATTAGATCGTTTTTAGTGAAATATAATCCCTCCAGAAAGGCAGGAAAAGCCCGGAAACTTGCTTTAAAACTAAATATGTTCCCTAAAACGGTGACAGAGCTACAGACCCATTGCAGCCTTACACAGGTAGCCAGCAGCTGTGCTCCTCCTCCTCCTCCGTGAAAACGGGTGTGGGTCACAATCAGCCAAGGTTTTGGGTGAACCCATTGTGAGATCTAGCCCCACGCTATCATGTGATTTCCTGTGATCAAATGTCCCAGGATGTGAGTGGGCGTTAAGACGTCCATGTCCCTCTTCAAGCAACTTAAAGAAGTCCAGACGCTTTTCTTTCCAAGCTCCTTCAACAACATCATTCATAGAACAGCTTCCAGCTTCTTTTGCTCGGCTACAGTTTGGATGGATTTGCATTTAAAGATGCAACAAGACTAAAATGGTTAGGGTCAGGAGGTCAAAGGTCAGAGCTCCTGTGGGTCTGAGGGCGGCCTCACGCTGGAGAAGGATGAAGGAGTCTGACCTGAGCCAGTGTTTGACATGAACACATCAGCACTGCTGTCAGTGAGCCTAACGACAGCCGTTAGCATCATTTCAGTGTTTCAGTCATAAAAACACTTCCTGTCACTGTGGTGGTTACAGTGACATCATGCAGTTTGTGCTTTGACCTCCAGAGGGCGACAAATCAGCACAGACAGAGAGCTCCATTCAAACTTTGCTGCCATCAGGAATAATTCTTCAAATATAATCATCAGTGTTTGAGCAGTTATGATATCAGGGACAATCTAGACATGTGTGACAATACTGAACATGTCACATGACACACCTCAAACATCATGTGATCCACTCTCAGTCTGCACTTTCATTCATGACTTCAACAGGTTGAAACGAGCTTTGAAGAAACATTCAGTGAAATAAATCTTTCATGGATTCATGTGAGCAGCAGATGAACTTTGTACCAACAACATCTTCAATAACAGAGTCTGAATGAAGCTCAGGTGTTGATGCTGCTCACTGATTGGACGCTTGGTTTCAGCTCTGCTCTCAGTCTTTACTGCACAGGTGAAGGTAGAAAGTGTGACTGGATCTATAGACTGGAAACAGAGAAACATGCTGAACATTTGAAGCTTTGCAGCAGAAATGTTCATGTTACAAATACAGCAGAGCTGATCTGGGATCAGTGTGTTCACACCTGCAGCTACAACAAGGTTTCATGTCTCCACACGTCAGCATGTGAACTTTACTCTGACTCAGTCTGAGCAGTCAGACGGCATATTTTTAAAGTTAACACATCAGCACACACAGAGCTGAGTTTCAGGTGGAGTCCCGCCTCCTTCCAGGAAGCAGCTCACCTGTGTGTCCGTGTTTAGTGTCCAGGTGTGGAGTGGAGCTTGTTGTTGGTGTGTGAAGAAACTGTAAGTTTGCTTTGTTTCCTCCTTTAACAGTTTGTCTTTAGGAACTTTACTGTTTGTTCAGCTCGTGTTTGATTTCTTCACACAACAAACTGTGTGTGTTTGTATTTCCGGTCTCTCCATTAAAGTCAGTGTGTAATGTTTCCTGGCTAACATCAGCTGTGTGCAGCTTAGTTCAGCACAAATCTGCCGCTCCATAGTTCACGGTAACGGACTCACAGCTGGACCAACGAGGCCGAGTGTGTCCGCCACTCTGAGCTACGTTCGTGTTTGTGTACTTGTAGTTTGTACTTTGAGTTCACTCAGAGCCCACAGAGGACGCAGCGTACGTGATGACGTCACAGCCCTTTGCCTCCTTTACTGTCACTGTGATTAATATTTACACACGAGACACCTGACAGCATGTTAATGCTAAGCTAACACTAAGCTAACGCTAAGCTAGCCAAGAACCCAGAGTGAGGTTAAAGCTGAGTAAACACTGACCCCAGACCAGCACCGTGATAAAGTGAGCTGCTGCTGCTGAACTTGAACAGGTAACAAAGTGATGAGCAGTCAGGCTGCAGGTTTCTACCTGTTCATGTTTCTACAGTAGAATCACTTTGAAGTGTCTTTGTGCTGTTTCATCTTTGATTTGTGTTCATAAACACTCAGAGAAACATCACGTGACCTCATCAGGATCTGTGTTGGTGTGTGGGGCTGTACCTCAGCTTTATGTTGTTACATGCTCATTTGTTCATTTTAACATCAAAGTAATGTTATGAGGAGTAATGAAGTAACGTACTCCATTACTTTTAATCAAAGTGTTCTGTGTAATATGTGTAATAATGACTGTTTTGAGTAATGACCAACACTGATCACAACAAAGAGGAAATGCCTCCAACATGCACAAACATTTGAGCCACAACATGCAGTTAATGTGCACAAATGTCTTTGATATGCTGCTCAGTGATGGTGGTGACTGTCAGAGCAGAGCTACTGAGAATCAATAAGTAATATCAATGATGGGATCAGAATCACTAAATTCTTCTCATCCCTGTCAGTATCATACATGTGCTGTATAATGTGATAAATGTAGAGGTGCTGGCTGTTCTCTCACTCTGCTGTTTAGCTGTAAAGGACGCCTCCCTGCCTTTGTCTCATTCATGACCTTTAATAGTCTCTTCTAACATGCAGAGATCTGTATGATCTGTTTCATAGAGTCTAACCAGCCTGTACAGGTAACAACAACAGTCACTGCATCACTGACACACAAACGTCATCTCTGTCAATAACAACATTCATACATGGAATAAAAACACATCAGTGGATCATTGCTGGAGCTGATGTTTGTGCTCCTGGTGCAAAGGCTCTCAGTTTCCTCCTTGAAATAACATCAGTGGTGGGTCAGCGACATGCTTTCTTTCCCTCTCAGGTTTAAATATCTGGGACTCTCCACCGTTTGGTTTTAGAGCTGAAGAAGCTTCTCTGATGAAACGTCTTCCAGAAACTTAAAGACGTCTCTTTTCTCTCCAAGCTCCTTAGATCACATGACCTGGATGACTGAACCTACAGACATATTGACCTGGTTTCATGGTCACATGACAGGTCAGAGGTCAGCGACTGTAACTCAGTTCCTCCTGTTAATGTGAACTCACTGAGTGTTTGTGGTTTACCTCTCAGACTGACTGAAGATGATGATGGAGGAAGAGGAGGACAGAGCAGAGTCTGCAGGGTCCAGCTGTCCGTCTGTGAGGAGTGACCGGTCCAAAGGTCAAAATCCAGCCTTCAGTGGTGAACCTGGAGCAACGAGGTCAGAGAGCTGAACTCACTGAGTAACAGAAATAATTCTGCACTGACATTATAATCAGTGTTGACTCTGGTTGATTGTCTGACTGTGTTTGTGAGCTGAGAGGAAATGAAAATGAGTTTGTAACAAAAATCAGTTTTGTCCAGTTTTCCTGTAAAAAGCTGAACTCTAATCTAAGAGGATGTTACTGACAGGAAACAGCTGCATTATCTGCAGTCTGTGTGATCACAGCTGCTTCAATCATGTTTGTGTCTGCAGAGGTCAGAGGTCACAGTCTGCAGGGTCCAGCTGTCCCTCTGTGAGGAGTGACCGGTCCAAAACTCCACCCCCAGACTTCAGTGGTGAACCTGGAGCAACGAGGTCAGAGAGCTGTGATGACTCCTTTACATGTTTGTGTTTCCTGGATAAATATGACCTGAAACATCCTCAGATTGTTACAAAGATTCATTAAAAAGAAAAGAATGAAAGAGAAAAGATCCAAATGTTCGACTTGGTCATTTGCTGTTTGAGGACAGTGATGCTCATATCTGTGGGGAAAGTGTGACCTGAGTGGGTTCATGTTTGTCTTTAAAGAACAGAGCTGCTCTGATTCTCTTTGTGTCTGATCTGTTAAACAGTCTGAGAGGTCACACAGAGACCCAGCAGCTAAAGCCTGGATCATACTGGCTGCTGTTACTCCATCAGGACAACACTGAACCACAGTGGTGTGGATGTAGTGGATAAATCCCACCATACTGATGCTCAGAGTTAACCACAGGGAACAAAACCAGATGTTACCTTCAGATTGTGACCTTTGGAGTGGACGATGCAGATTTCAATAGAGAATAAATGTTGTTGTTTTTCAGCTGTGAAGAAAGAATCTAATTTTCTGAACTTAAGAATTTATGATGCTGGAAACAACATGGAGACTATAACACAACATTTCCACTGTGTTCATAGAATGAATGTAAAACTGTCAGACATTCATTAAATATGCAAAATGTCTACAGAAGCATCAGAGGGTCAGACGTGAAGCACTCAGTGATTTTGATCAAATGACTCATCAGTTATTGATCTGTACTACACTGATCTACCACGTTAGTAAAGCTGGTGTTCTGGTGGTGGAGGGAGACTCGGATCATGTTCTGGTTTTGGAGCAGTGATCTGCTGATGGTTCAGTTTGATGAGCTTCTTCAAAATCATCCCTGACATCACCACTGAAAGGACGTCCATGAAAACAGACTGAAAATTACTGATATGTTCACAATCTGAGAGTTTAAAACTTGACAGACTTGATTCAGATGAAGTTATTTGAGCAGAAACTCCTGGATCTTTATCCTGTGTTGATCTAATCCTTCATGGTTCCTCCACAGAGTGGAGCAGCAGAGCTCAGAGGTTCCCAGTGGTCAGTCTGCCCAGCAGCATCAAACACAGCTGGACTCCATATTTATGGTCTGTACATGTACAACAACTACTGTTACATCTGTTCTGTTCACAGTCATCTCCATGCTGCTCTTTGTAGACCAGTGGATCGTCAGTGTGTCCAACATGGATCTGATGTTTGGCTCCATGATTTCAGTCTGATTGGCTCATTCATAAATATTCTGTTCCAGCTGCTGGAGGACGACATCATCACTTTTGTGAAGAACGAGCTGAAGAAGATCCAGAAGGTTCTGAGTCCAGGTTACCCAGAATGCTTAGAGAGTCAGAGGAGCAGCAGCAGAGAGGCATGTGTGAAGATCACAGTGGACTTTCTGAGGAGAATGAAGCAGGAGGAGCTGGCTGACCGTCTGCAGAGCAGTAAGAGGATTTATCTAAAGATTTAAGCTGCTGGATAAATGAACATTTTCCAGAGATGGAAGATGGAGCAACATATTTTAAAGACTAGTTCTTTTTGGAATTGAGTGTTTATTTTTCTTCTCATTCAGAACTTCAAGCTGCAGTTTGTCATCGTAACCTTAAATCCACCCTGAAGAAGAAGTTCCAGTGTGTGTTTGAGGGCATCGCTAAAGCAGGAAACCCAACCCTCCTGAATCAGATCTACACAGAGCTCTACATCACAGAGGGAGGGACTGCAGAGGTCAATGATGAACATGAGGTCAGACAGATTGAAACAGCATCCAGGAAACCAGACAGACCAGAAACAACCATCAGACAAGAAGACATCTTTAAAGCCTCACCTGGAAGAGATGAACCAATCAGAACAGTGCTGACAAAGGGAGTGGCTGGCATTGGGAAAACAGTCTTAACACAGAAACACAGCCTGGACTGGGCTGAAGACAAAGCCAACCAGGACATCCAGTTCATATTTCCATTCACTTTCAGAGAGCTGAATGTGCTGAAAGAGGAAAAGTTCAGCTTGGTGGGACTTGTTCATCACTTCTTTACTGAAACCAAAGAAGCAGGAATCTGCAGCTTTGAAGACTTCCAGGTTGTGTTCATCTTTGATGGTCTGGATGAGTGTCGACTTCCTCTGGACTTCCACAAAACTACAATCCTAACTGACCCTAGAAAGTCCACCTCAGTGGATGTGCTGCTGATAAACCTCATCAGGGGGAAACTGCTTCCCTCTGCTCGCCTCTGGATAACCACACGACCTGCAGCAGCCAATCAGATCCCTCCTGACTGTGTTGGCATGGTGACAGAGGTCAGAGGGTTCACTGACCCACAGAAGGAGGAGTACTTCAGGAAGAGATTCAAAGATGAGGAGCAGGCCAGCAGGATCATCTCCCACATCAAGACATCACGAAGCCTCCACATCATGTGTCACATCCCAGTCTTCTGCTGGATCACTGCTACAGTTCTGGAGGATGTGCTGGAAACCAGAGAGGGAGGACAGCTGCCCAAGACCCTGACTGAGATGTACATCCACTTCCTGGTGGTTCAGGCCAAAGTGAAGAAGGTCAAGTATGATGGAGGAGCTGAGACAGATCCACACTGGAGTCCAGAGAGCAGGACGATGATGGAGTCTCTGGGAAAACTGGCTTTTGATCAGCTGCAGAAAGGAAACCTGATCTTCTATGAATCAGACCTGACAGAGTGTGGCATCGATATCAGAGCAGCCTCAGTGTACTCAGGAGTGTTCACACAGATCTTTAAAGAGGAGAGAGGACTGTACCAGGACAAGGTGTTCTGCTTCATCCATCTGAGTGTTCAGGAGTTTCTGGCTGCTCTTCATGTCCATCTGACCTTCATCAACTCTGGACTCAATCTGCTGGAACAACAACAAACAACATCCAAGAAGTCTAAAACAGGAGAATCTGCAAAGAAACACTTCTACCAGAGTGCTGTGAACAAGGCCTTACAGAGTCCAAATGGACACCTGGACTTGTTCCTCCGCTTCCTCCTGGGTCTTTCACTGCAGACCAATCAGACTCTCCTACGAGGTCTGCTGACACAGACAGGAAGTAGCTCACAGTACAATCAGGAAACAGTCCAGTACATCAAGGAGAAGCTCAGTAAGAATCTGTCTGCAGAGAAAAGCATCAATCTGATCCACTGTCTGAATGAACTGAATGATCGTTCTCTAGTGGAGGAGATCCAACAGTCCCTGAGATCAGGACGTCTCTCCACAGATGAACTGTCTCCTGCTCAGTGGTCAGCTCTGGTCTTCATCTTACTGTCATCAGAAGAAGATCTGGATGTGTTTGACCTGAAGAAATACTCTGCTTCAGAGGAGGCTCTTCTGAGGCTGCTGCCAGTGGTCAAAGCCTCCAACAAAGCTCTGTAAGTACATATGTGATCATAGCTTTAGCTTTTAAATGTTTATTCTAGTTAACACAGATCAGGTGGAACAACTCAAATAAAATATCAAAAATATTAAGTGGTCATCGGTACTCAGTTTGTTCAATACTGAATACAATGGAGCACAAATTGTCCACGTTTCTGAAATATTTCTGGGTGTAACTGTCACCAAAGTGCAATTTAGACCTGGCCTGTGGTTGTTATCTAAGTGATAATCATCAATTCTACTAAAACAAATACAAAATAAAGAAGTTTGACACATTCTGTTGATATCAAAAGCACACTGAACAATTCAGTGTTGTTTTACTGCTGTTCTCTCTTCACTTCTTCTCCTCTGATTCTCTCCACATGTTGCTCTGCATCAGTGCTCAGTTTCTTGACAAAACAAGATTAAATATTGCTAAATATAATAGTATCTCATTACACTTCAACAGAAGTGTTTGATTTTTGTAATTGTTTATCTGTTATTTTTCAGACTGAGTCACTGTGACCTGTCAGAGAGAAGCTGTGAAGCTCTGGCCTCAGGTCTCAGCTCTCAGACCTCTAATCTGAGACAGCTGGACCTGAGTAACATCAACCTGAAGGATTCAGGCGTGAAGCTTCTGTCTGAAGGACTGAAGAGTCCACACTGTACACTGGAAACTCTCAGGTGAGATCAAGCATTTTTCTTTCATCAACTGACAGAATTAGCAGATTAATAATAAGGCAGTCCTCTAATAAGAGGAGAAGTGGAGGTGCTTTGAAGGGCAACGTACTCTTATGTTAACAAGACAGGAAGTAGTTCCTGGGAACTGCTTCCTTTGTTATTGTCTAAGTAGAAACATGATGGTGAAACAGTGATGAGTTTGCAGAGGTGAATCCACAGCACACAACACAACAATGCTGTTGCGAGCTGAAAGCAGACTTCTCACAGATTCTGAGGCTGCAGGTTTCATCACTGTCCAACCAAAATTCACTGAACCAGCAGTAAATGAACGTCCAAAACGACGCTTCATGTTTAAAAAACAGATGATCAGGGGGATTTGTGTTTACATCTTTTTTGTGTGATCTGTTCACCTGCTGTTTTAGCTGTTTGGTGGTTGTTGAGATGGTTTTGTGAACTTTTAGCTGAGATCCTGACGTTTCTGTAGATACCACACATGTCTAATTACTTTGTACAGCATGAATGGCCATAACGAGGTTTTTAACAGTAAGAAAAGTTGTAAAACTTCAGAAAATATAGTTAAAAGTCCAAAACCTTCTACGTCTGGTGGCTTGTGGTAAGGAGCAGATCAAACGAGTAAAGAATTACGTTATAATTATAAATGGCTTCAACAGCACATTCAGGTCTGTGAGACTCATTCAGACACTGAGCCGTGGCTCTGTGCTACATGCACATATTTCTGCATCTCTGCCATTCAGACACATTTTATATATAGTTTATTTTATGTAGTGTTAATACTGAACTGTACATTTAGTCTTTTTAAAGGCAGCAAGTTTTATTCAGTGTTTTCATAAAAGCCTTATTTCTATCCATTTACTGCTATTAGGAAGAACACGTGAGGTTTAAGACCTGGACCAGTTTGAAACCTTTTGTCCTCCACAATGGAAAATGGGTGGAAATAAAAATGGGTCTCACTTTAGCCAGCTCCTAATTTTATCAGTTCTACTCTCAGCGTCTCCTGTATATCTCCTGTATAAATGTTGCACTCAGCTTTGTGGTCTCCAATATCACTGAAATGCAGCCAGATGCTGCTCATTTTGCCTTTTCACTCTTTCCTGACACGCTTGCATTTCAGTACAGCTCCCATTTCTCTGTGTACTGGTCTCTACCACTACCCTTGCTGTCTATGGGACATGTCCTCTTTCACATAATGGTATGATCCCAGTCTGTCTCTTAAAGTGTTTGGCCACATGGTTTGCTCATCAGAATAACATCTCAGCCGTGCTCACATTGATTATCAGCAAGCCTGAAAATTCATCAATATTTGACATATGAAATTATCTCATGGGCTGGATTTGGCCCACGGGCCATATGTTTGACACCCCTGGTTTACACAGTTTGGTATTCAATGTACAACTGAGCTAGCTCTCAGCTAACTAGCAGACAAGCTAACTGCTGGGACTGCGTCTTTCTAACAAGAGCGTCAGACACTCAGACTGGTTTCCTTTGTGGATGATGATGTGTTCTCACACTGATCCTTCATGCTGATGCTGCCATCCACCCACTGCTCCTGGATTCCTCATCATCATCTCCATCAGCCCTCACAATACTCCACCTTCTTCAGCTTCATGTTCAGCAGCCTGGATGGACAGTAATTCTTTCCATGGGTTATGGTGGGACATTGAGAGCTGAAGTCAAACAGCAGTGAGAATGAAAGACTGATTCATTTCTATTTAGTCTTGTGATGTGCAGCTTTGTTCAGAGCATTAAGGCCCAGCAAAGATTACTGAGGTCATAGAGTCCTGATGAAACCTGTGTGCTTATAGAAACTGAGACCAGATGAACCAGAATAGAAGGACATTAAAATGAAGTGTCAGCTACACAAAGGCAAAGCTATTCAGTTGTTGCTGTGAGTTATTTAAATGGAGGATGGAGTCAGACTTTAAGCTGCTGGACTCAGTCACTATATCCTGTTGTCCTCATAGAACCTGGACACACAGACTCACCTGTGACACAGTGACACACAGTGTGGGCTACACACACATTAGAAAGTGGATCAGTCACACTTGTGCAATCATTTGTTGTGCTGGGAAACCATGAACACTTTGAATCACATTAATGGCTTTGTTACAGCAACATTCAATCATGAGTTCAAAAGTAGTGCATTGTGTACTTATTTTAATAGTACTGCAGTGTGAGAAGTGCAACATTCAGTGTGCAGAAACAGATCAGGTGCTTTCTAACAGCAGTGTTCCCTTTAACACAGCAGCAGTTCAAATATTTCTGTCAGTCTGAGCTGAAACATGAATCTAATCAAATATCAAATCAAAGTTCTTTGCCTCTGCCAGGACGTTAACATTTGATCTAGTTTTTTACAAAGTTCCCTCAGCGTCCAGAGCCACCAACATACCTTTGATCAACAGCAAGTGAACATTTATAAATGTGTGTTTGCAGAACAGGAAGCAGCAGAACTATTGTTCTGTTATCAGGCAGCAGCACAAACGCTCATCAGCTCATTTACTGTGCAGGACTTTGAGTGTGTGAAGTGTGTGTTTGTGCTGGATTTCCTTTGGAGAATCTCAGTCAGAAACCAGACAAAGAAAAACTCTTTCAACAGTCCAGGTTGAGTTGACAACATGAACTGCATTTATCTTCCTCTGACTTGACATGTTCTTCCTCCTCTGCACCGAGCCAGCTGCTAAGACTCACAAGCTCATTGACATTTTCTGATGTTAAAGAAACTCTCTTCTTCTGCACAATATGAGCAGCAACAGAGAAGAAGCTTTCACAGGTACAGATGTTGCAGCTGTGGCCAAGTACATGTGCTGCATGTTGGAGCAGCACTCTAATGGACAGGCCTCTGTACTGATGGTGGGCTCTGCTCTGTATCCACCACACTGTTCTCAGCTGAGCCTTCCTCCTGTTCACACTCTGATGAAGCACCAACAGGGCCAACTTCTTCTCTGGTGGCTCGGATGTTGTTGCTTCCACAGGTTTCCCTCCAACAACCCTCTGTTCCTGCAGTGAGTTCAGTAAGATCTGGGTAAACACTTGAGCTCCTTGAATCTGGCTCCAGCAGCAGTTTTCACATATACAATGTTGGCATTTTGCTTGCGTGTCTCCAGGTCTGTTCTGAATGTAGACTTGAATTTGACCACGTAGGCGGGGTCATCATCTGAGCTCTCCATCACCTGAGAGAGATGACAAAACACAGAATCACAGAGCATGAAACCAACGTTTCTCCTCCCAGAAGTTCAGTCACAGACCTGCAACAGAAACAAGAAGATTCAAATGACGCAGAGCTTTCATTTACTTATATCCACAAACATGTCCTCTACATATTCATGCTGTATTTACACACACATACAGAGGCTGTTTGTCTCTCACACACCGACAGGACACTGAGAAATACATCATGTTTAATAGCAGCTCATGTGTTACATCTGTAACAGCTGGTTCATGTTGTAACGCCGTGGCTTTCGTAGTCTCTCCTTTTTCTACAGCTCATGTGTTCTTCTTGTGATGCTGCGTCTTGAGGCTCATACATGCCGTCATTTGTTGATCCTAAGAACGTTCCTCAGACCGACTTCTTCAACAACAGATAACTTTAGTTGTATCAACACTGCCTCCTGGAACAGTTTAAAATGAACATGTCAAAGATCTGTACCTGTCTCCATGTTTCTGTCCCCGCCCCTTTCTTTCTGTCCTGGGTCATGTGAGCGCTGCAGTAGTATTAGGCCCACCCTCAATGCTCTCATTGGCTGAGATGCATAATGACGCCCATTTCAAGCCAGCACTGATCAACATCCCTCCTGTGACCCATGGCTGTTATATTCAGAGCCAGTGAGCACTTTCACAATAATCATGATTTTAAAAACTGTGATTAAAATAATTGCTGACGTTAATCAGTTAATGAGTTAACGAGATAATAACAGGTTAAGTTGCCCTAATAATTAGACTTTGGTGACAAACTGATGTGATCTCCATGTTTCCTTTGTTGGACTGTGGGCGAGTGTCAGAACTGAATGTACTGAGTAACATGTAGAGTTTAAACATGTGTCAGTTCCAGTTTTAGAGCTCTAAAGTGCAGCTATCATGTTAGGAATATGTTAGGAATAGACAGGAACACTGAGCACACTGAGGTCAAATCTTTATTTTACCACTCGCTGCATTCTTGATGTTCATGAATTCAGCAGCTTCATGATTGTCTGCAGCATTAATCTCATATTTCCATTAAAGTGTTGAATTTGACTGTTTGATGTTCTTTATGATCTCTGGCACCAGTTCATCTGTAGGCTGAGCTCAGTCCATCCAGTTAGTGAAATGATGTTTAAAGGTCTCCTTGTTCTGTGAGCGTGCACAGATCCTGAAGCAGAAAGCCTGGGTTACAGAGAAATGATCATCACTGTGATGATGCTCACCATCTCTGACTGGGATTTGAGGTTTTGTCAAAGCAGCAAAGAAAGCCTGGCTATGTTGGACTGGGTGTGGCAGCAGCTCCCAGTTTGAGTTCAGGAGACAGACGCCCTCTCTACTTTGAAGATCAGCTTCAAACTTTCCTTTTTGATAAAGCTTATAGTTCGAGCTGGATCAGGTGACCCTGAACCATCCCTTAGTTATGCTGCTATAGGCTCAGGCTGTTGGTGGACTTCCCATGATGCTCTGCTTTCTTCTCCCCTCTTTTCACTCCTGATGCTTTTATATGTCACTACTGCATGTCCTTAACTTTTGTCTCTCTGTTTTGTTCTTGTCTCTCTGAGCTCATCTCTTCTCTTTCCCCTCACCCTGCAACCAGTCATGGTAGATGCTCCTCCTGGAGCCTGTTTTCACTGGGAGGATCTTTGTGTCAAAGGGAGTTCTCTTCCCACCATCACCAAGTGCTGCTCACAGTGGAGGCGGTCACCTTACACTGTTAAACAGCTTCAGATGACTGTTGTTGTCTGTTGGGTATTGTCACTTATAAATAAAGTTACATTGAATGGATGTAAATGGATAGATGTTATTGTGACAAAGAGAAAACAACTGTTGACAGATAGATTGTTGTTTTGTGTGTCTGCAGGCTGTCTGATCACAGAGGAAGGCTGTACTTCTCTGGCCTCAGCTCTGAGCTCCAACCCCTCCCATCTGAGAGAGCTGGACCTGAGCTACAATCATCCAGGTCCCTCAGGAATGAAGCTGCTCTCGGCTGGACTGAAGGATCCAGGCTGGAGACTGGACACTCTCAGGTATGGAGAGAAAATCTGATAGAGGAGGAAGAGCTGGAAACATTTCCTGTGTCTTTCACTCACTTCCTGTTTGTTTCGGGCAGATGACACATGAACAATCACACATGCAGGAATATTTTCAGGGACAGACACACTAGTCTAGCTGGATAGTACATGGATATTTATGTAGGGGTCTCCAAGGAGTCTGTTTGCGGGAACATTTAGGTCACAGGTGTACCTGATATAGATACCAGTGTACCTAATAAAGTGTCAGCTAACATTTGGAAATGGAAGCTTAAATAATGACAAACTGTACATTCACAGCTGAATTCACAATAAATTTGTTCTCAAGTGCACATTTTTCTGTTATTGTTCTCAAACAACAGAATGAGATTGAAATATTGATTCTAACAGGGCCCATAAACAGCACTAGCTTATCAGAGTTTCCATCATGGTCACACAAATCCTTAGCAGAGAAAAGTGGCCTTCTTAGCAATAGCTGCTCAAGTTGTATAAAGAAAGGGAAAACAGTATTAGCATTAGCTGCTAATGGCAGCTTACTTAGCATAAACTCTTTACATCTTTATAATGCAAGGGAAAGGAGTCACTCATGGAAGCCTATTTAGCATTAACGTCTCACATCATTATAACACAAGAGAAAAGGGTATTAGCATAAGCTACTAATGCTTATTCACCTCAAATTAGCTTTAGCTGCTAATGGTAGCCTACTTAACATTAACTCCTCACTAATATAATGCTAATTCACATCAAATTAGCATTAGCTGCTCATATTGTTATAAGGAAAGGTTTTCCACAATAAAGGCATGGTTAAAAAAGGGAGGAAGGAAGCAGTTGCGACCCTCAGTATGTCTTGAAGATGATCATCCATAAGTCTGGACCTGTACTTGGACTTATTGAAGTTCAAAGTGGAGAAGAGCTTTTGGCACAAGTATGTGCTACCAAAAAGGCACATGGTCCGCTTGAACATTCGGGAAAGCCGAGGGGAAAGTTAGGGCTCAAGTCTCTCAAAAATTGTCCAAGCTTGTCTGCTTTTCCACTCACCTCCCTGAACTTTGCTTTGAGTTCAGAGTTGCACTGCAGCTCAATGAGCTCCATTTGAAGCACAGAAGGGGCATCTTGCACATCAAAGGAGAAGGGGTCCGCAAAAATGTGAAAGGTGGCTCTGTGTGTCTTGAAGTCAGCAAATCTGGGATCAAATTCCTCCTGTAGCCTCAAAATGACATCAACATACTCGTCAGCACTGAATGGTGTGCCTGCATCCACGAGTGCCTTGCATGCTGGGAAATGGCAAAGGTTTGTCTGAGAGAGCTGAGCTTTCCAGAGCGCCAGTTTTGTGGAGAATGCTCTCACGTTGTCATAGGCAGCACTGACAAGTTGCCCCTGGCCTTGTAACGTCTTGTTCAGTACATTAAGCTCATGTGTCATATCAACAAGAAAAGCTGAGTCCATGAGCCATTTGGGATCAGTTAGCACAGGAACACTAACTCCATCCTTCTCCATGAAGGCTTCACTTCTGCTCTCAACTCAAAAAGTCTCTTTAATACATTTCCCCTGCTGAGCCAACGTACCTCAGTGAAGTCGAGCACATCCCCATATTCTGACTCCATTTCCTCTAAAAAAGCACAGAACCTTCGGTGCTTTAAGCCCCTGGATCTGATTTGGTTGATGCATTTCACAACAATAGACATCACATTGTCAAACTTCAGGCATTTGCTGCAAAGGACCTGCTGATGGATGATGCAGTGCAGAGCAATGGCCTCCTCCACGCCTTCCTCTTCCAGTTTGTTTTGTGCCACCAGTCCATGTTTCCTCCCTGTCATTGATGGCGCTCCATCTGTTGTTATTCCAACAAACCTCTTCCATGGCAAACCAACATTCTCAATGGCATCACACAGCTTGTAAATATCTGCTGAGCGGTGGTCTGGCCATGCATTGGAATTACTGTGAGCAGCTCCTCCATCACTTCAAAACTGTCATCAACACCACGGACATACATTGGGAGCTGGGCAGTGTCGGTGATGTCTGTGGTCTCATCAAGAGCGACTGAGTATACACTGAAACATTTGGCTTTCTCACACAGTTGGTCATAAATGTCACTTGACAGGTCAGAAATGCGATCTGCTGCGGTGTTGGCAGAAAGGCTGATGTTGCTAAACTGACCTTTCTTTCCCGGACAGACTATATTTGCAGCCTGCAATATGCACTTTTAGACAAATGCACCTTCTGTGAATGGCTTCCCTGCTTTAGCAATCATCTCACTAACCACGTGGCTCCGACTGCTGCATTATTCTCTTTGGTTGCTTTCTTGGAGAAATCTTGCTGCCTCAGTAGATCTGTTTTAAGACTGGCAACCCGGTTCGCTCTCGTCTCCCTGGTATTTTGCATCCAGCTCAGCATGTCTAGTTGTGTAATGACGTTTCAAATTGTATTCCTTGTGCAGCGCAACTTTCTCTGTGCAAATAAGACAGGTCGGGGTGCCCCTGTGCTCAACAAAGAAATATTGCATTTCCCACTTTTCCTGAAATTGTCGGTGCTCATCACCAACCTTTCTCTTCACCGCAGGCTTTGAAAAAGACATGTTTGGGGCTATGTGACATTTATAATTCTACTTGGTGTCACTGTCGCATTGAAGTTTCAATCAAGCGTTTAGCCGACGGACGGGGAACGTCTCAACGCGTAGAGAACGTCATTTCTGCTTCTTTTTCTTGCAACCGTAGCACGCCGATCG